>NW_012117154.1:7008322-7045031 GCF_000951035.1 Colobus angolensis palliatus
GGACGCTGCGGGCGGTGACGGAGCCAGGCCAGCCGCCTGGGGAGGGGACGGGGACGCGGGATCACTTCCCTGCCCGCGGCCCCTGCCTCATCGCAACGTAAAACGTTTTCTCCAGGACAGACAGAGGCTATGGGCGAGGGTATTTTTTAAGCCTGAGGACCCATTTGGGAGTTAGATTCTGGATCGAGCCTAGGGTCATTTTTCCTTGTGTTAAATAACACTACTTCACAGAAGGGGGAACCAGAATTCAGGGAAGTTGGCACAAAACTTGGAACCCTTCTAGGGAGGCTTTCCTGCCTGGGCGGACGCCTGGGAGAAGGGCCCAGAGAAACTAGGATGAGCTCCTGATTGGCCCCGGCGGTCTGACTACAGATTTCCCAATCGCCACACACACACACACACACACACACACACACACACACACACACACACGGGGGTTGTTTGGGAGTCAGTTGGTTTTCAAAGGCTTTCAAGGAAATGAAGAGTCCCAAAGTTTTCCTGAATCGTTCAAAGTGCTTTTTCCTTTGTCCCAGGTTTATACACCAAGAATACGGGGGAATGTTTTTAGTTCCTTTCAGCTGAACGGTTGACATCGGTCTTTTCTTCTTCTGGAGGCCCCAACACCCTGTTAACCTCCTAGGAGAGCTAAACAAAAACAAGGCTGGACGCCGTGGCTCCCGCCTGTAATCCCAGGGCTTTGGGAGGCTGAGGCAGGAGGATCACTTGAGCTCAGGAGTTTGAGACCGGCTTGGACAACGTAGCAAGACCTCGCCTCTATAAAACATTTAAAAAATAGCCAGGTGTGGTGGCGCAGGCCTGTAGGGCCAGCTACTTGGGAGCCTGAGGCGGGAGGATGGCTTGAGCCCGGGAGATTGAGGCTGCAGTGAGCTGTCATTGCACCACTGCACTCCAGCCTGAGCAAGAGAACAAGGCCCTGTCTCAAAAAAGAACAAAGATAAAAGGCGGGATGGGGGAGAAACCAGGCCCCTGATCACACTCACCATTCAGTCCCTCAGCCTGTGACTTAAAATATCTGCCCCCCTCATCCAGGAACCAGGCTTCCCTACCCCTCCCACCCTAGCCAGAGTCTTCCAAAAGGTCTTAGGTATTTGCAAACACCTGGCTGGCTGTTTGGAAACAGTTCATCAGCACCAAATAAAAACTGCAGCCAAACCTGCCTCCGCAGAACAGGTCCCCACGCGCAGGTGCGCTTGACCTTTCACCTCGACCCCGCCCTGAGCTTCCAAAACCCCGAATAGCCCTGTGCCAACTATGGCCATCCTGTTTTCCCTTCCCTGGCCCCGCGGGCGAGGAGCTTGCTCTGCAGAGAAAGGCAGGAAGCACAGAGGAAAAGGCAAGCTTGGAACTGCAGTCCCGTCTCCCCAGTGGGGGAACCCCTGGCACCCTCGTAACTAAGTCTGTGCTTCAACCAGGCCTGTGCTACCCAGTGTCTTTTATTGTTATTTGTGTCCTTGACCCCCAGAAGCTGTATTTCCTTTCAGAAGCTTTGATTTATTTTCTGTTTTCTGGTCTTCCATGCTTTTAACACATTATGAGGAAAAATAAATCACATGGTGTGAGTCTAAGGATACAAGCAAATGATTCGAGAAACTCCTCACTGAACGTAATGGAAGGAATGCTCCCAAAGTCTGCAGGAATGGTACTTTATTATTATGGTTTGCATATTATTACAGATTTGTGGAAAACAGTTTTCCTTTCCACGTGGAATTTCTTCAGCCTGCCTTATGATTGCCATGTTTCTGGAGTTCATCTTGTTTTGTAGGCCTTAAGACTGGAAACCCCAGCAGGAAATGGGTTCGTTTAATATTCATAGTTGCAGCGTGGGCCACAAGCGTGTCATAAAACTCTCAAAATAAATTGATAAACACAGAGTGGAGCGTGGGCAGCATTTTTACAGAGGGATGGGTGCGCAGCTGGCCCCGGCGCCGCCCTCAGTGAGGAAGGGATCTCCTGGTGCAGCCAGGAGTCAGACAGGTTCCTCTTCCCCACCCGACCCGACCCTCTTTGGTGCCTAAGGCCCTTCCCTGTGCTCCTGGCTTTGCTTCAGGTGGTTTTGTACTTTTTAAATTTTGTTTTTTTTTTTTTTTTTTGCTTCAGCCTAGTGGCTTTAGGTGCCAGAAAATCAGATTCACCACTGCAGTGGCATCCTTCTCAGGGACCCGGGAGGCCGCGCTGGTCATTTTGCCCCATTGTATCCGGAGAGCTTGACAGACCTGTGTGCACTAGGTCAGGAAGCCGCGGCCCTGGCCTGGGAAGGGCAGGTAGGAGAAAAGCCCCCAAACCCCTCCACCCTCAAAGAATAGCCCAGTTGTCCACAGGTTAAGTCAATAACCCGCGGTGAACAGGTCAGAGACTGCCCAGTCCCAGCGTCTGCCCCCAGGACATTGCCTCCTTCGCCTCCTACACTGAGGCTCCCTGTGGCTCTGTGGCTGCCACAGTTGTGTGGGTCCTACTGGGCCCCTCCCCATCTCAGACAGCACCCACTTTCAGGCTAGGCCTTCCACAGGCTGCTTAAATGAACCACGAAGGCCAGCAAAGCAGCAGAAATGTGCCTGTTCACAGGCCAGTTGGCCCTCCCCACTCCAGCCCTCTAGGGTTGCTGGTTCCAATTTCTGTCTTTGCCGTTAGTGAGGAATTATTTATGTGGCCAATGCGTTTTCTTGATATTTAAGCAGGGCCGTGGCCGAGATCAAGGCTGAGGACCCAAGAGGCCTTTGGGTGTCTGTGTCCCTGAGCCATATGCTGAGGTCGGAGGGCAGGGGAGGAGGGGCGCAGGAAGGGGCCAGCCCTAGCGAGAGTCAGCCAGGCCCCAAAAAGAGCCGGGGTTCCCCTGGGCGGGGGGCTCACTTAGGAAGAGCACCATGGACAGCCTGGCAGGGGGTTGCCCTATGCTGAGCGGGCAGCTCTGGAGTAACCACCCGCCTCACTGCAGGAAGAAGGAAACCTGCAAATGGAGCAAAGGTCCCCAGAGGCAGAGCAGAAGCCTCTGGGATGCTACAGCCTCGTCCAAACACGGGGACCAGGACTGGGGCTCAGAGCAGGCCGCAGGTGCTGGCCATGCCCTTTATCCTGGGCACTCTGCCAGGGCCACACGGAGCGCGGATCCCGGGAGATGGAGATGTCTGAGTGGCGGCTCTCGTCTCTGTGTTTCCAGGTGACGTGCTGGCTGCTAGTGTAGAGCATGTAAACCATCTTTTTTTTTTTTTGGCTACTATTTACTCATGCAAAAAATGTGTGAGTTTCTGCCATTTGCAAGAAGCGTGCCAGCTGCAATGAGTCAGCGGGTGGACATGAGTGAGCATGGCCAGACTGTGCCGGGACATGGTGACAGACAGACATGCTTCGAAGGTCACCGCGGGAAGGGACAGGCCCCCAGAGAGAGGTGAGACAGTGCAACGTGAGGGTGAGTTCCGAGTCATCCTCCAGATGTCCTCAAAGGCTTGAGACGCCCTGCTCTGTGTCAGGCACTGCGTGAGGGCTGTGGGCACAGTGGGACGGACAAGACACCTTCTCTCGAGGACCGTCGGTTCCAGCTACGGAGACAGTAACAGCATAAGATGATGAGTAAGGAAAGAAGGCTGGCCATGGAGGGAACTGCTTCCGGGCCTCTCCGTGGGATTTGCCAGGCGTGGACTGAGCGAGGACCTTCTCTGAGGACACCAACTGCTCCAGGAGAGGGAAGAGGTGGGGGCCGAGGAGGGGGCATGGGGCAGGAGGCAGCCACCCACACCTTCCCTCTCTGAACGCTGAGCAGAGGCTCTCAGCAGAGGAGAAAGAAGAGCAGAGGCCAAGATTGGGAAGCCAGACCGGTGGGGGTCCTCGGCACCATCCACATCCATCTGCAACCTGCCCAGTGCCTGCCTGCCTGCCTGCCTGCCCGTGGTGTGCGCAGAGCAGTGTGGTCTGTCCTGGCTTCACAGCGCTGGGCACGACCAGACAAGGATGACAGGGAAAGGGAGGCAGGGACTCAGGGCTGTTGGAGCCAAGCTGAGGAGGAAGGAGCTGGGATGGGAAGCGGGTGGCAGGAACGAGCGTGAGGCCTGTGGTGGAAGGTCCCTGTGGCCTCCGAGGTTGAAGCATTTCACTTGTGCGTCTCACAGCCCAGAGAGGCCAAGCCCGGATCATGGGGGAGAGAGGAGGACCCCCGTCTTGGGGCGGGTGAGGAGACACTGGCTCTCTCCACGGCTTCCGGATGGGTCTCCGTCCATTTCAGCTGCGTCTGTGGAACACGATGAAATGCTCCCTCCACTGCCGGGCCTTCTCTTAAGAAGCCGGTTTTTCGTAAGTCTAAAAATTAATAGAAAAGGTTCCACAGAAAATCAAGAAAGTAAGTATGTAAAGGTAAAAACAAAAAGCACCAGAAATGCTCTTCAAAGCTGATGTTTTCTTACTCACTTTTTATTAAAACAGGATGAGGCATCTTGCCTTTTCCAGACTTATCTAGGAAGTGTCTTGCCAGGTCACCAAATGGCAAGCAGAACCGTAGGCTGAAGTTGTCTGCCTAGAATTCCACTGTGGCAACGTTCAGCGTCCAGACTGAACAGCCCCGCGCAGCAGCATGGGGGGGGCGCGGCAGCATGGGGGGCAGCATGGGGGGGCGCGGCAGCATGGGGGGGCGTGGCAGCATCGGGGGCCCTTTTCTCTTCATGCCATGCAAGGCCCCGCAGAACAGACACCACGGCTCAGCATGAGGCTGTGGCCCCGCCTGATCCAGCTCATCCAGCCCCAGCCTCTCTCACAGTCCCCAGTCCCATGCCAACATTTGCCACTGGATGAGCCATGTCTCCACATTTCAGGAGCTTGTTTTGAGACAGCCTGGCTGTCTGAGAGCCATCGGAGTCGAGACTGGATGCCCGGCCTGGTGCCTGTGGACCAGCACCCCCTGTGGAGGAGAGATCTCTGGAGGCCACAGGCAGAGCCACTGAGAGGGATCTTTAAGCAGAGAGTCCCAGACGCCTCCTGGGACCTGCGGGCGTGGCTGCCATGCAGGGTCTGGGAGCTACAGAGAGTAGGGAGTGAAGGGCCAGGAGCGGTGGCTCACGCCTGTAATCCCAACACTTTGGGAGGCCGAGGTGGGGATCACGAGGTCAGGAGATCAAGACCATCCTGGCCAACACGGTGAAACCCCGTCTCTACTAAAAATACAAAAAATTAGCCGGGCGTGGTGGCGGGCACCTGTAGTCCCAGCTACTCAGGAGGCTGAGGCAGGAGAATGGCGGGAACCCGGGAGGCGGAGGTTGCAGTGAACAGAGATCGCGCCACTGCACTCCAGCCCGGGTGACAGAGCAAGACTCTGTCTCAAAAAAAAAAAAAAACAAAGAAAGAAAGAAGGAAAAAAAGAGTAGGGACCTGAGTTCCTGGGTTGCCAAGGCAACCCATGGAAGCCCCTGACTTTGAGCAGGACACAGGGCCTTAAGGACAGCCCCAGCCCCTGCAGTGTGGTCTGCAAGGGTGTCATTCATTTTGACCTGGCTGTTGTGGTTTTGGGTGGTATTGTTGTTTGTTTAAAAAGAAAACACATGGACTGCGTATGGCATGAGCAAGTACAGACGTCATTGGGATCGGCTAATGAAAATGACAGAGTACTCTGAAGTGACACTTTACAAGGAGGCCGTGATGTGAGACCAGGCCCAGTGGCATCAGCACACCACTGGCTCGCTGGCATTTCCACTGTGGTCCCTGTTAAACCAGAAAGAACGAAAGTGTGATGGGGAAAAATAAGTACGTGTTTCTTGTAAAACACAGCTCATTTCAAAACTACTGAGAACAAGGTGACAGTTTGAAATTGGGCAGAGCCCCTTGGGACCAGCTGGACCAGGAGGGTCCAATCAGCTCTTCCTCAGGGCCAGGAATCGCTCAGTCACTCCCAGGCCTGGAAGAAAGTTTCCAGAACTGTTTTTACACACATGAACTGCAGATCTGAAATCAGCAAGAAGGTTCAGGAACTGGGCCCGCAGGATTGGAGCCACGGGAGTCTCAGATCCTCAAACAAGCTGGGTTTGCTTCAGTTTTCTCAGGTGGGACAGGCCACCCTGGGTTTCCCAGGTGATGTCCCAACAGTGGAGGTGAGATGTCCCAGAATGGAGGATGTGATATGATCTGTAACATGGAATCCAGCAGAAGCTCCAGCACTTAAAAGACAGGAAGCAGTGGAGGGCATGGATGTCCCAACCTTCATCGTTCCCTCTCCTGGAACAGTCCATGTCCTCAGGGAAGGTTCTCACTCAGTCCATGCCTGGCAGATCCCATGGAGATGCCTGGCTGATTCTGGAACAAGGGCTGGAAGATTCTTTCTTCAATCACTGCTGGTGGCCGGAGCTGGCTCAGGAGCCTGGGGCTGGTCAGCTTCTGGGCAGTGGGAAGAGGTGGACTTTGGGTTCCTTGACCCGGCTCACAGTCCCGCTCCGACTGTCCCTGCTGGGCACCCCTGGCTGGGATGTCATTAGCCTGGGCCTCCATTTCTGTTTTCTTTTTTTTTTTTTTCTGAGACAGAGAATCGCTCTGTCACCCAGGCTCACTGCAACCTCCGCCTCCCAGGTTCAAGTGATTCTCCTGCCTCAGCCTCCCGAGTAGCTGGGACTACAGGCATGTGCCACCACGCCCTGCTAATTTTTGTATTTTTAGTAGAAATGGGGTTTCGCCATGTTGGCCAGGCTGGTCTTGAACTCCTAACCTCAGGTGATCTGCACACCTCGGCCTCCCAAAGTGCTGGGATGACAGGCGTGAGCCACCGCGCCCGGCCTCCATTTCTTTATGGGGCAGTGTGTGGTCCCAGCATCCTGAAGTTGGTATGAGGTGCAGGTGGGGCGGCTTTGGGGCGGGCCCCAGCGCAGAGGGCCCTGCTGCTGCCCTTGCTCCTGCTGCTGCCCCTGCCCCTGCATTCCTGAGCGGGCCACACGCTAGTCTTCAGGAGTTCTTTTTATTCTTTTTAAACCAGGCTTGATTGGCTTAGGGAAAAACAGGAGATGCCATGTACCATGCAGTTAAAAATGAAACTTGGATTGGCCGGGCGCGGTGGCTCAAGCCTGTAATCCCAGCACTTTGGGAGGCCAAGACGGGCGGATCACGAGGTCAGGAGATCGAGACCATCCTGGCTAACACGGTGAAACCCCGTCTCTACTAAAAAACACAAAAAAAACTAGCCGGGCGAGGTGGCGGGCGCCTGTAGTCCCAGCTACTGGGAGGCTGAGGCAGGAGAATGGCGTAAACCCGGGAGGCGGAGCTTGCAGTGAGCTGAGATCCGGCCACTGCACTCTAGCCCGGGCGACAGAGCGAGACTCTGTCTCAAAAAAAAAAAAAAAAAAGAAACTTGGATTAAATCAATATTGAATTCAGGACTGTACTGGCTTCCTAGAGCTGCTGAAATGCAAACTGGGGGCTAAAAACCACAGAGACGTGTCCCCCACAGTTCTGGAAAGTAGAAGCCTGAACATGTTGGCAGGGCCGAGCTCCTCTGCAGGCTGTGGGGAAGAACCTGTCCCAGGCCTCTCCTGGCTCCTGGTGGCTACTGGCAAGCCTTATCTCTGCCTCCGTCTCCACGTCTTCCCGCGGCCTCCTTATAACGACAGCAGCCACTGGAATGAGGGTCCGCCCGAATCCAGTCTGACTTCATCTTCATTTAACTGATGATATCTTCAAAGATCCTGTTTCCAAATAAGGTCACATTCTGAGCATCCAGGGGATGTGAGTTTCGGGGAGACTCGATTCCACCAACACCAGCATCGAAGAGGGCAGGGCACAGAGAGGAAGCTGAGGCCCAGGGCGCACACGCTGATGGTCACCCTTGAAATACCGGCGAGGTCGGGCCAGGCTGCTCTGAGACATGGGCGGAACGGGCACATCTCAATTGCAGGGTCTGAGGGGCAAGGGAGGGTGGAGAGGAGAATCCCAGAACAGCAGACACCAACGAAGCAGTGGGGCTAGGAGAGGGCTTCAGGAACGGGGGCGGCACGGAGAGCACACAGCGGGGCGCGGGGCGGGGGATGACACAGGAGAACACACAGCTGGGGGCGGGGCGGGGGACAACATGGGAGAGCACACAGCTGGGGGCGGGGCGGGACGGGGGACGACACAAGAGAGCACACGGCCAGCCCAGGCTCCTCGCCCTGTCTTCACCTCGAGCCCCAGACCAGACTCACCGTGACAACGCCTGCTCCCCATCTGCTGCCTCCAGGGACCCCCATCTGCTGCCTCCAGGGACCCCTCTGGGTTCCCCCACTCATAAAGAATGCCGAGGAGTTAGGGACAGGACAAGCAGGTGTCCCTCAAGGCTGCCGTTGGGATGCCCAGGACCTGTCTGACCCCTTCTCTAGACCGGCTGCTCACCCACTCGCTGCCCCTAAAACCAGGTAAGAGAAGGGGAGAGAGAGGGTCAGGAGACGTCCCGCCCAGGAGCAGAAGCCCCCTGGAGGCCTCGGTCTGTGGGCCTCCTGCAGGCTGCACAGGAGGGGCCGCAGCAGTCCTCACCCAGGGGTCACGCCCTCCCAAAAGGAGGCTACCAGAAGCCCCTTGTTGCACATTTTGGAGTGTGGACAGCCAAACCGGGTCATTCAGACCCAACCTGGTCACTGTGGAGGGAATGGGCTGTGCCCCACCCCCCACCCAGTACCAGGCCGAGGCCAGCAGGTCTGAAGGTCCCGGCAGAGCTCTGTCCTGCCCCAGCCCCGGCCAGCTGTCCCGCTGGCTCCTCTAGTCCTCTTCTTAGGTGAGGCTGAGAAAGTGGGTCAAAGGCAACAACCGCAGAGCCTCTGGTGCTCCTGCCTGAAGGGCTGGGGCCCTGTGTGGGTGAAGACGGGCAGCTTCCCGGGGCAACCAGAGGGCTGAGCCTGCTCCTTGACTTGTTCGGAGTGTTTCTTCACTGACCGGTTTACCTGGGTGTGCACATGGAGAGTGAGCCGCTGGAACAGGGAAGGCATCCACCCTTCACTGAGTCAGTCCCTCTCCTGGAAGGTGCCAGGGACAGGGCAGGATGGCCAGGCAATGCGACAGATTCCTCCCCTCTGGCCACATTCTCCCCATGCTGGGGAGGCAGGGGTCAGAAGCCCACCAAACAGACGGGGAAGTAGGGACAGGTGAGCCAGATCAGATGGTGGGGCACCACCCTGTCCCTGGGAACCCCATGACTGCCTCATCTCCATCCCCTCTAAAATGCCAGGTCCACAAAACCACGGTGAGATGCCACCACACGCCCACTGGGATGGCTACCATCAGAACACAACAGAAATTACAAGTGTCTGCAAGGAAGTGGAGAAGCTGGACCCCGTGTGCACTGTTGACGGGAATGTGAATGGTGCAGCCGCTGTAGGAAATGGTCGGTGGTTCCTCAAACGGCATGGTGATTCCACAGGCAGTTCACAGGAGCAGGAGGTGGGACACCCAAGCATCCATCGACACAGATGAATGGAGACACAGAATGTTCCACACAAAGGAATATTACTCAGCCTTGAAAAGGAAGGAAATTCTGAGACATGCTACAACACAGAGGAACCTGGAGGACATCATGCTGAGTAAACAAAGCTGGTCCCAAGAGGACAAATGCTGTATGGTTCCATGTGTACGAGGTCCCTGGAGTACTCAAATCCATACTGGCAAAAAGTAGAGTGGGAAGTGGTGGGGCTGGAGGAGTGAGCATTTAATGGGTTCAGAGTTTCAGTTTGGGAAAAGTTCGGAGGTGGATGGTGGTGCTGGTTACACAGCAGTGCCAATGCACTTAATGTCACCAAACTATGTGTTTTCAGACGGTTAAAATAGTAAATTTTATGTTACGTGTATTTTACTGCAATAAACAAAGTTAAGCCAGGTCCAATAGTTCAGCAAGAACCAAAAGCGCCACAGGACCTCCCAGTAGCTCCCTGCCCCGTCCTTAGAAACCTGAGCCCTTCTGGCACGGAGGGACGCCTAGCACAAGAGGCTGGCAGTGGGGTGGGCCTTGGCACCCCACCTGCAACCTGGCCTGGGCTCCACATCTGTGAGGGCTACACCAGGTGCTCCCAGGAGCTCTGAGTTCTCAAGAGACACCTCAGCTTTCTTATCCCCACAACCTCCTTCCCTCCATTCGGAGCGTCTCCCCTGAACCTGACATGCTTCCCCAGTGGGAACTATGCTCTCCCCTGCCCCACTCCGGTGGACGGGTCCTGCTGCTGTCCTGACACCCTGCCTGGCACTTCAGGCAGCCGCTGGAAGGGCCCAGAACCGGGAACACAGGTGCTCCTGAGCCATGCCCAGCCACCCCTCCAGACCAGGCTTGGATCCAGCTCAGCAGCGGAAAGACCACCAGCTGTGGGAGGAGCGGGGCAGGGGTGGGGCAGCTGCCCATTACTTTCTCCTATTCTAGTCATACCTGAACAGGTGAGCACATTCTCCTGCCAGATTCCAGCAGCCAGACACAGCCAGACTCCCTCTAGCCCAGGAGCGCGCCTCCCTCAGATGTGCGCCTGCACTGCCACACACGGTGGTAGACATACGTGTGCGCCGGGGTGGTTTGTGTGTGTATGTGCACACTAGAAGTGATGCGTGTGTGTGTTCAGGCTAGGGGTGGTATGCGCGGGTGTGTCTGTGTGCCGGGGTGGTGTCTGTGAGTGGGTCTGTGTGTGCTAGGGGTGGTGTGTGTGTCTGCCTGTGGGGCTGTGTGTGTGTCTGTGTATGTGCGCTAAGGGTGCTGTGTGTTTGTGTGTGCGCGCGTGCGCGCGATAGGGGTGCTGTGTCTCTGTGTCTCTGTGTGTGTGCGCACTGGGGGTGCTTGCTGTGTTGTCTGTGTGTGTCTGCGTGCGCTGAGGGTGCTGTGTGTGTCTGTTTCTTTGTGTACTGGGGATGGTGTGTTTGTGTGTGTGTTTCTATGTGTATGCGTGCGCCGGGGCAGCGTGTATGTGTGCACTGAGGGTGATGTGTGTGTCTGTGCGTATGCTGGAGCGCTGTGCGTGTCTGTGTATCTGTGTGTATGTGCACCGGGGGCAGTGTGTGCTGTGTCTGTGTGTATGTCTGTGTGTGCTGAGTGTGCTGTGTGTCTGTGTCTGTGTTTCTGTGTGTGTCTGTATATCTGTATCCATGTGTGCGCCAAGGGGAGTCTGTGTGTGCACTGAGGGTGCTGTGTGTGTGTGTTTCTGTGTGTGTCTGTATATCTGTATCCATGTGTGCGCCAAGGGGAGTCTGTGTGTGCACTGAGGGTGCTGTGTGTGTGTGTTTCTGTGTGTGTCTGTGTGCGCTGAGGGTGCTGTGTATCTGTGTGCACTGGGGGTGGTGTGTGTGTTTGTGTATGTATGCGCTGGGGGTGGTGTGTTTGTGTGTTTGCTGGGGTGCTGTGCCTCTGTGTGTATCTGTGTGTGTGTGCACCGGGGGCAGTGTGTTTGTGGGGGGTGTCTGTGTGTGCTGGGAGTGCGTGTCTGTGTGTCCGTGTGTCCGTGTGTGTGTGTGTGTGTGTGTCTGTGTATGAGGCCCAGGCTGTGGCCAGCTCTGCCCCTCTCTGGGCACTTGCTGGGGATGGAGCCCCAGGGCCTCAACCGCGGCTGAGGAAGGGGAAACGTCGTTCTTGGGGTCACTGTCAGGGTTCCTGACTGCGCCGCAGGCGCTGATGGGGTTCTGGGGGACATCGTCCCTCCCTGGAAGGGTGTGGCGTCAGTCAGCCATCACAGGGGGCTGCTGGAAAAGCAGTAACCCGCCTCGGAGACCCTGGGTGGGAGACGCAGGCCACAGCCAGGCTGCCCGCGAGGGGCTTCCCAGAACCTAACTCCTGGCCACTGGCAAGTCCATGCGGGAGCAAGAGCCTGATTGGCCACAGCGAGTCATGTGACTAACCTAGCCACCCTGGGGGTGGGGTGAGTGGGAGTGAACATGATCCTGACTGGTCACTGCTAGGTCATGTGACTGCCTGCTGTGAGCCTGATTGGACACGGTGAGGTCACGGGGTGTGGCTGAGAGGTTGTGGTGCAGGCCGGCGAGCGCAACGACTTCTTGCACTGGCGGTGGTGCGTGGCTGCGGCTGTGGTCCTGCAGGGGATCTCGTCCCAAAGGGCGCAGGCTCCACAGGCCGGCAGACTCCAGGGGTTCCGGGCAGAGAGAGGCCTGGGGGGTCCGAGCCTCTTGCAGCCTCCATGGAAGAAGGGCTGGGCTGCCAGGAACATCCCTGGGCTGCGGGGGACGTGGGGCCTGGGCAAAGTCCCGGGGTCCTGCCCGGGGGCACCCGCCTTCTTTCCCGGGCCGAGCTCCCCGCTGGCCCCGCTCGGCCAGGCTTCAGGCCCGGGGAGGGCAATCACGCAGGCCTGGCTCGCCACGCCTCGCAGGACCACGGGGCAGTGAGGCCCTGGAGAGCGCGTCTCACAGCTCGGGGCCTCGGAGGCCTGGCCTGGGCTTCTGCCTTTCCTCCCTTCCAGGAGGAGGCCACTCTGTCCCCGGGTCTACCCCGCGAGCCCCGGGTTTAGGTGTCCCTGGGTTCCCCTGTGTCATCGTCCCTTCACACTCACGCAATCGCACGTGGCAGGGACGGAAGAGAAATGCAGAGTGGACGGAGGAGGAGGGGTCCGCAGACAGAAGCATCGCCAATTCCTGCGCCCCGGCGGAGGCAAGCTCCGTGGCTGCGCCACGCCCTGGAGGGCTTTAGAAAGCGGCTGTGTTTGCTTTGCCCCTCTAGATGTCACTTAGAAACACTGTGTCCCATAATTGTTTTCTGGGGATGTTTTTGGCTTTTTTTTTTTTTTTTTTTTTAGATGGTGTTTCACTCTTGTTGCCCAGGCTGGAATGTAGTGGCATGATCTCGGCTCACTGCAACCCCTGCCTCCCGAGTTCAAGTGATTCTCCTGCCTCGGCCTCCCAACGTGCTGGGATTACAGGCGCGCCACCATGCCCGGCTAATTTTTGTATTTTTAGTAGAGATGGGATTTCCCCATTGTGGCCAGGCTGGTCTCAAACTCCTGACCTCAGGTGATCCACTCGTCTGGGCCTCCTAAAGTACTGGGATACAGGCGTGAGCAACTGCTCCCGGCCATGTCCCATAATTGGATCTGTGCTACCGAATGTATATTTTATGAATATATATTTTTAAAATATTGCAGTTTGTAGCAAAGATGGTGCTATGGTTTGAAAGTGTCCCCCAAAGCTCATGTGTCAGAAGGTTGACCCCCAACATGGCTGTGTTGGGAGACGGAATCTGATGGGAGGTGCTTGACCCCCAGCATGGCTGTGTTGGGAGATGGGGTCTCACGGGAGGTGCTTGACCCCTGGCATGGCTGTGTGGGGAGTTGGGGTCTCATGGGAGGTGCTTGGGTTGTAGGGGCATGACCCTCACAAGTGGGTTAATATTTTATTACAGCAAATATGCACTAAGTTTGCTGGCCTTTGTTGGGCATGATTATTACATCTGGGATTTTCAGTGACTTTTTTTCTTCTACCTTAGTTTAAAACATTAGTGCACATTAAAGGATTTGGAATTTTAAAACCTTTTTTTCATGATGATAAAATGGAATATATGACTATTATAAAAAATATATATGAAAATAATAATACTAACATATAAGAAATAATAAGATAATTCATAATTCTATCACTCAGATATCACTCAGTATTTTGGTGCATTTTTTTCTAGTTGAATAGATGTAAATTTTTTAAAAATAAATTTGGATTGTACCCCATATGAACAGTCTTACATCCTGTTTTTCTATTTGTAGAAAGAGAATTCCAGGTATCATATATAATTTAAATACATTATTCTTAATATCTAATATCTCATGTTTAACATATAACATTCCCATTTATTTAACATTTCTATTTGTAGACATTTGTTGTTTCCACCCATTACTATAAACAGTGTTATTATGAGCATCTTTCCCAAAACTCATAATTCCTATGTGAAATTTTTCCCTAGGATAAAGCCTTAAAAATGGAATTACCAAGTGAAAGGGGATAAAGTATCTTAAAACCTTTGATCTATGTTGCCAAACTGCTGGGGCACCCCTGACCTTAAACTGTGCCAACACGTAAGAATTTTCATTTTAAAAATATTTTGCTAAGTTCAGAGGTGGAAAATAATATCTGTATTAGTTTCCTGGGGCAGCCATAACAAAGTATGAAAAACCAGGCAGCTCCAAACAACAGAAATGTATCCTCCCACAGTTCTGGAGCCAGATGTCTGAAATCAAGGTGTGGGCAAGGCCATGTTCCCTCTTCAGGCTCCTGAGGAGATTCCTTTCATGCCTCTTCCAGCTTCTGGAGGTTCTCAGGGACACCGTGAGCCCTTGGCTTACAGATCCCTCATCCAGTCTCTGCCGCCATCTTCAGATGGGCCGGCTTTTCCCGGGGCCGCCCTCTGTTCTTACAAGGACACAAGGCGTTCTGTATTTAGGGCCCAGCCTACTCCAGTATGTCTCACTCTAACTAGTTACATCTGCTACGATCCTATTTCCAAATAAGGCCATGTTCTTAGGTACAGGGGGTGAGGACTAACATACCTTTCAGGAGGGGGACACAGTTCAATCCATAATAGCATGCATTTATTGTAATGTGCAATTCTTGGATTTCCTTATGGAAAGCGGTTCTTCTTTTCATGTTCATTGGCCATTTGTGTTTCTTTTGAGTGTCAGTTCCTATTTTCTGCCCCATTTTCTATGAGTGGGTCTCAGTCAAGGCTCCCTTGGTTGTAAGAGGCAGAAATGCAACTGAAACTGGTTCCAGCTAAAAGGAAAGTCAGTGGTTAACATAACTAAAGGGCCCAGGATACTACAGGCTTCAGGCTGAGCTAGACCCAGGCTCACACAATGTTCATCTGTTCTCTTCCTTTTTTTCAGCAGCATCCCTCAGTTCTACTTCCCTGCCTTGGCTTTGTTCTCATGCAGGCTCATTCCAGTTTGTAGCAGAGATGGTGCTATGGTTTGAAAGTGTCCCCCAAAGCCCATGTGTCAGAAGCTTGATCCCCAACATGGCTGTGTGGGGAGGTGGAGCCCAATGGGAGGTGCTTGGGCCATAGGGGCACGACCCTCACAAGTGGATTCAAGCCATTATCTCAGAGTGCGTTCCTTATAAAAGGACAAGTTTGGCCCCATCTTGCGCTCTCTTTCCCCCTCTCTCTCTCTCTCTCTGTGTGTGTGTGTGTTCTCTCACTTTCTCATTCTCTTGCTCTTCCGCCTTCCACCTTGGGATGCCACAGCAAGAAGGCCCTAACTAGATGCCAGTGCCATGCTTTTGGACTTCCCAGCTTCCCCAATACATCTCTGTTCATTATAGACTACCCAGACTGTGATATTTCATTATAGCTGCCCAAAGCAGACTAAGACAGGTAGCTAACATCTTACCAACTCACAGTCTACAGAGAAAGCATATCTTTTCCCTGATAGTTCCAGCCACTGTCCCAGGGAAGCCCTTCATTGGCCAGGTTTGTGTCATGTTTAATCTCTGGAGGTGAAGAATTTAGGTCAGCACACCCAAATAATCTGGACTAAGGGCAGGAGGGGGTGGTTCCTGGGAGCTATTACAAAGGAAGGAGATTCCTTTGCATGGGTAAAATCAGAAGATAGGCCCCTAGTAGCAAAGTGCTTATTTATTCTGAGAACTCTTTATATATTAAAGGCATGAATCCTTTACATCTTTCTTCCACGTTTTTTTCTTAGTTATTTGTCTCTGCGGGTTTTTTTTTACAGGAGGCCAAACACTGCCTTGTGAGTGTGTCATTCCTGGAGCACATTTGCCATACAGCATCACTGCATAATAACGTCCAACAGAAGCGTATTGCCAGGACACATTCTCTGGGTGCGAACAAAAAAAAAACAAACCTGTAGCTAGTACTTCAGTCAGCGGATTGGCATTCGAAAGCGTGTCGTCATTAGTACAGACGTCAGCGGTGAGTAAGAAAGCAAAGGACCCGTGGCTGCACCTCATAAAAGGCTGGCAGGGAGATACAAGCTTCTGCGGTTGTGCAATGATGAGAGAGAATGCCCAGGGTCACTGGTCCAGGTGCAGGGTTTGAGTCCTCATTCAATCTTAAAAATGAGATAAGGAATGTAACTTTGAACTCATTAACCTTTTGATCAGGCTATGAACTAAAGGCAGATAGAACAGGTGGCCTGACCCCTGCCACAGACTGGCACTGCCTGTGAGGGAGGAGCTCCCAGGTGGGCAGGGACCAGAGGTCAGTGGCTCGGTGCACCCTCCACTCATGGGGCTGGGCTGGCAGTTCTCCCTCCCTCTTCTTCTCCCCTCCAAGGGGGAGATTCTAAAACCCCCAGGAGGATGTCCCTGGTAACACTGCTTTTCCCTTTTCGCGATCAGGCCCCAGGCCATTGCCATGTTCAGATCCCAGGGTAACACCACTGAGCTGTGGAGGAACCCCTGCTATGTGGACATCCAGCCGTGGGCCCAGGGAGGACGCGTTCCTTTTTTGCACAGCTGGCCGGAGAAGCCGCTCTGTGTCAGGGCCGGGCCTGTGGCTGGGACAGCAACAAAGTGTAGGGAGGGTCATGAGGCAACTGTGGCCCATGTTACTGCCCGGATGGTGCCCCCTGTCCTGGAAGGAGGCATCACCTCACAGCCCCTGCCCAGGAAGGAGGTGTCAAGGCTGACAGTGACACCTGGGAGGTGACTTGGAGGCTCTGGGGTTGGGGGCCGACAAGGTGTGAACAGCTGGGAGATGGGCGAGTTAGAAAGGGTTGACCAAACAAGTCAAGCATCTTCCCAAATGTCTCCAGGTGTAAGAGGGCGTGGTAACATACGATGTTGTGTGAGTGTGTGTGCACATCCCTCTGTGTGCGTACCTCTCTGCACACGTGTCATCTGTGTGTGATGTACACACTCACACATGTGCTGGCAGAGGAAGCACAGGGAGAGGCTCCCAGGCCTGAGTGACGTGAGAGACAGGTATGGCCCGCAGGGTGGCCTAGCAGGAGCTGGCCTGGCACCTGCCTGGCTCCCCGGCCTCACCCTCTAACCCAGGGTGCAGGCTCTGGCCACTCTCTCTCCAGGGCGGAGCAGGACACCCTGAGTGCTCAGTGGGCTTCCTGGCCCTCAGTTCCCAGAGGGGGAGGGTCCCCATCCTCATGGTGCCCCCGCGCCAGCTGCTGAGCCACATGGCTGTGGACTGGGAAGCAGAGTCCAGACTCTAAGGACGGGTTTCTTTGTCATCGTCCGACTCAGGACCCTCGGACCAATCGGAGCAGCTCAGCCTCATTTTCTCTCTTCTTCATTTCCTGTGTACTCGAGGGGCCTCCCGAGGGCGGCTCCCTTCCCAGATGAGGCTGAAGTAAACCCTGGCATGCAGGTCGGTGGGTCCCTGGAGGGGACAGGCCATGCTAAAGCCACCAAACCCCCAGAAGTGTGAAAGGATGAACAGGACAGCGGCAGGGGCACAGCTGGGTGCCACGGAGTGTGGTGGGGGCCGGATTCGGGGAACAGAGTCCCAGGGTGGGAAGAGCAGAGCATCTTCCCTACACCGGGAGGGTGCCCCGTCCGCTGCACAGACCCGCCCGCCCGCTCCACTCCACGTGCCCCAGGGGAGCCAGGCCTGGAAGGATGTCGTGGGCGATGCTAGCTCGGAGTGACTCCTTTTATGGGGAAGCTTTGGAACTTCATCTGACAAAGCCTTGTGCTAACCCAGGGCCCCGCCTCTGGCCAGGGCAAGACAAGGAAGCCATCCATAGTCTTCAAGACTGTTGCTCCCGGGACATACCGTATCCTGTGGGAGCTTCAGCACTCAGAACTCACCGGGCAGGCAGGAGGCTCCCATGCCACCCTTGTCGGAGGAGCTGATGGGTGATTTAATTAGTGAACAAATGATTTACGAGCAAAGAACCAAAATCTCTCCGTGTGTGCCCGCATGTGTGCTTGTGTGTGTGCGTTGTGTATGTTTGTGTGCACTACATGCATGTGTATCTGTGTATATGTTTTCTTGTGCACACCTATGGATTCGGTTGTGTACAGATATTTGCTGTGTGCACATGGGCATGCACAGGTGTATGCATGTGTGTTTGCTGTATGCACGCGTGTTTGTGTTGTCAGGTGAATGCAGGCATGTACTCGTGTGTATGAGTTACTCTGTGCACAAGTGTGTATGCACGTGTGTGATTTTGTGAGTGCTTGTGTTTGTGTATACGAGCTTGTGTGTACGTGTGTTTGTGTGTGTGGATCCATGCGTGTGCATGTGTCTGTGTGGGTGGGTCTGTGTGTGCACATGCATGCTCTCGTTTAAGCTTACCCCTGGCCAAGCCTCTTGGAGCCCAGGGCTGCGCAGGTACTTTGTGGAGCATTTAGGGGTGTTTCAATCAAGTTTGAAACAGGCTGGGGAGGGATGGATTTGTTGTGACCTGGAGGAACAGGTAGATGATCTCACACAGTTGGTCATCTACCGGGGCTCCCCTTGGAGGCAGGACACTGCTCGTTCACACGGCCGCTCGGCCCTGCCCACTCCCTCCACCCTGGACTTGCAGGGATTGCCCCCAATAGATTCCGTCACCCCAGCCATGCGCCCGGGCCTGCCTTTGGGTGTGGATGGGGGGTGCCTGGCGGAGGGTGCTCTGAGCACAGGAGCGGACACCCAGAGGGTGTGAGTCAGGCACTGTGTACTTACACTTGGCACTGAAGTAGAATGGACATCCCGGAAGGCGACATGACAGGGATTTTCACACCCACAGACGCTCACAAGAGAACTGCCCCCAGGGAGCCGTCCCAGATATCCCTCCAACCCTCCAGTCACCCCCACTCCCCCAGAAGCATTATCCACTTCGGGCACTTTGTGTGGCCAGAATGGAGACCCCTGCAGCTTCCTCATGTGGCACTTCCTCTGCCCACCCTCCCAGCTCCCGGGACCCCGTACCTCCAGGCACCAGCCCCCAGCAGCACCGCTCACTCCAGGGTTCATGACAGATGGGTCTGAGCAGGGCAGAGTGGCCCCGAGGACTCTGAGCAGGAAGGGATTTAACACAGGGAAAGGGTATCACGGGACCCAGGACGGGCTGCAGACTCCAGGCGGGCCTCCTGGGAGACTCAGGCACAGAGTGCTGCCCCACCAGGCATCGTCACCACGGCAGCCCCCCCGGAGCCGTGCCAGGAGCATAAAGCCACTAGGGCCACTGCACTGCCACTGCCTTGCACCCCCGGAAGCTGAGGAGCAGACCCGCACAGCCGTGACCACCTGAGAGCCAGATGAGCCAGGGGAAGCAGCCGCGCCTGCAGCCACCCCCGATCCAGCACACGGAGAACGCGGCAGGACAAGCTGGTGTCTCCGTGGGGTGCCCCCATTGTCCCCATGTCTCACACACACTCACCTGATGGGTGGCCTTCCCCACATCCGGGACCCTGACTAGAGTCTGGGAGGTGGCTGCCCACATCCCAGCTGCCCCTGAGCAGGGAGGCTAGCAGGGGATGCATGGTGAGTTCTCTCAGTGGTCGGCCCAGCCCCAGCCCCCTGGGTGCAGCGAGGGGCCCCTGCGAGCCTGTTGATGGCAGGTGAGCCGCGGTCCTCTCGTCCTAGCCGGCCTCAGGTCTGTGGTCCTCCGGGCAGGAAGTGTCTAGCAGGCCAGAGGCGGCTCCTGTGTGCACCGAACAGCCGTGTTTACACGGGCGTCAGCTCGTGGCGCTGGCAGGGCGTCTGTCGCACCAGCCCTCAGCCCGTGGCAAATGCCGAATGCCAGTGCTGGGAACGGAAGTGGGAAATGACAAGGTGGGGGGGGCAGGGGGAGCAGCCCTGATGGGGACTCTATGGGGGTCCATGGGGGTGCGGGGACTTGCGGGAGGAAGCAGCAGAGGGAGGTGTGTGGATGTGTGTTTGTGCGTGACTGGGGTATGAGTGTGCCCACTGTGTGTGTGGCATGAGTGCAGGTGTGACAGGGTGCGGGAGTGAGAGCGGGCATGAGTGTGTGCCACGGGCCTGGTGTTGGGTCCTTGGAGGCCAGGGTTGCCCTGACGGGCCTGCAAGCTCTTTTTTGATTTGTAGTTATTTGAGAAGTCTATACAGGAAGAAAATTAAACCGCATTTACTAAATACAATAAAATTACAGGAAGGCAGAATTGTCCCCAAATTACAAACATGTGGTCCCTGAGTTGCTCCACAACAGCTCAGCCCCAGACTAAGGGTGGAGATGGCAGCCCCAAGCCCCGGGCCCATCTCCTGCTCCCCGCTGAGGTGACACAGGACCCCCATAAGGCAGGACCCCAGAGCCCCGCACAGCAGGGGGGGCTGTGTTGAAGGAGGGACCCCTGCCTGCTGTCCCTGCCCAGCCTGCAGTCCCACCCTCACCGGGCAGCGGACCCTGGACTGCTCGTGACCATGGCCTCACTTGGAAGCTGCTCTGGGCTGGTCCGAGCCTCTTCCCTCTTTCTGAAAAATCTGAGGCCCACTAGCAGCGGGCAGCAGCCATGGGTCTGGTCTCGGACTTGCAGGCCCAGGAAGGCCACCGAGGAGCAGGAAGGGCCGTGTCCTGGGATCAGAGCCCAGGCCAGAGACCCTCCCCAAGGCTGTCACCCAGGAGGGAGATGATGGGAGGCGACAGTGGGGCCCAGGCGGGAAGTGAGAGGGGCCAGGCCTGTGGCAGAGTGAGAGCTGGCAGGGAGTGGGCAGAGGCCAAGGTGGCGGGGTGGGCACCAGGCTCGGGAGATGCTCGGCCTTGCACCGAGCAAGGGGGGCTCTGGGGCCAAGTGCCCGCTGCCTGGAGAGCAGGGCTGGGTCCTCAAGGGCCCCCTGCTTTTGGATGTTGTGCGGCTCCTGAAGCTGAAGCCCTGTCGTCCCGGCTCCATGGTCCCTGTCCAGACACCCAGCAGGTGGCCGCCCTGACCACCTACTCTGAAATCCAGGCATATCCTGGCACCCCCTGGCCAAGAGCCCACACGGCCCCAGGGCATTCATTCTCACTGGGCAGGGGCAGCTCCGACCTCATCCCAGCTCTGGAGATGTTCAAAGCGCCCTCCTGCACGCCAGCTGTGAGCTTGAGCAAAGGTCCGTGAGTCGTGAGGCTGAGCACAGCCTGGCCCCTCCACTCCGGCTCCTGGTGGCTGTCTGCCGTGTCCCCTATGGGGGAAGAGGTTTCTCTTTGGCCCAAGCCCACCTGCCCCTGCCTGAGGGCACCCTCGGCCACTATGCTCAGCCCGTCCGAAACCTGAGAGCTCATGTCCACGACAGGGCCAGCCAGCGGGGAGAGGACCCAGGGGTCCCCTTGGAGGCAGGCTGCTCGTTCCCGGGGCCGCTTGGCCCTGCCGGCTCCCTCCACCCCAATTTCCCACTGGGCTTTCAGGGATTGCCCCAAATAGACTCCGTCACCCAAGCCATGCACCTGGGCCTGCCTTTGGGTGTGGATGGGGGGTGCCTGGCGGAGGGTGCTCTGAGCACAGGAGCAGACGCCCAGGCTGCCAAAGGAGGGCAGGGCGTGAGGACTGGGACAGCTGTGCCCCTGCTGCTTGGCACAACCAAGTGAATAAATGACGCCCGGAAGGGCCATGTGAGCTTGGGGCGGGTGGTGCCGGCGGAGGGAGAGGCAGAGGCAGAGGCCATCAGCCTCTCCCCACCCCTGCCTCACCCAGCCACGCCCGACGTCACCATGTCTTTCTTTGTGAGAACTGAGTCCACCGACCCCACCTTGTTTAGATTAGATCAGAAGTCACCTGGGCTGACCTGATGGCTGATTGCATCAGCAAAAAGAACCATGGAACATACTGGCCTTGGGCCGGTGTGAAGCCACCCACCTACTGTGAAAAATGGCTCTTCCCTGCCACAGTCAGCCCAGCGGGAGCCGGGTCAGGGCCTGGAGCCACAGCGCTCCCCACCAGAGCCACTGCCCAGCCCAGCAGCACCTGCGGAGAATCCCACCGGCACCCAGGCCTCCCCACACGCCACCACCCAGGCTTCCTGCAAATCCACTTTCAGAAGCCTGATAAGGTGAAGTCCACATTTAACTAAAAGCGAGTTACTGAGGGTTTTTTTCTTTGCAGAGTGGTTCCCCTAAAGGATTCCTTTAAACATGATCCGGTCAGCCAGTGCTCACCTGTGTTCACCGAGTCGGTTTGGGGCGGCAGGAGCCCAACACTCCAGGCACCTGCGGGAGGGAAGATGCTGGGTGCGGCCCTGCTTTCAAGACCCTTTGCGTCTTAAGCAAGTGAGCAGACAGGCACACATTTGCTCACTCATTTCCTTGGAGTAGCACTGATGGGCAGGGGAAACACACCAAGGGCCAATCGTGTGGCACTGACTCGCTGTCCCTCTACTGTATTTTATAGAGATGGTCTCACATTCACCCAGGCTGGAGTGCAGTGGCGCAAGCACAGCTTATTGTAGCCTTGGACTCCTGGGTTCAAGCCATCCTCCCACCTTAGCCTCCCAAAGCGCTGGGATTGCAGGCATGAGCCAACACACCTGGTCTGGCCGGCACCAATTCAACCACACTGTCGCAGAGAGCGGGGCACCTGCTTGCTGCTGGATGTCACCTTTCAGCCCTGAGAGTTTGGGGAAGGGAGCTGGCAGCACTCCTGTGCACAGAGCACCGCAGGAAGCACTGGAATCCGGAAAGAGCGAGGGTGCCGTGCGCAGACTTCCCGGCGGGCGTCAGCCTCCTGCGTGGTCAGGAGTGCAGGTGCTGGGGCCGGAACCCTGGGCACTCGACCACAATCCGCTGGGGCAGTGTGGCCAAGTGGGCACTGACCTGGGGCTCCCGCAACAAGCCGGGTGGCCTCAACAACAGATACTGATTCCCTTACAGCTCTGGGGACCAGAAGCCCCAAATTAAACTGTGGGCAGGGCTGCGCTCCCTCCGGAGGCTCCTGAGGAGGGTCTTCCTTGTCTCTGGCAGCTTCTGGTGTCCCAGGCGTTCCTTGGCTTGTGGCTGCCTCCCTCCAATCCCTGCCTGGCCCTCCCATGGCCTCGGCCCCTCTCCATGTGGCTCTCCCTGAGTTTTCTCTTCTCTTGATAAAGGCGCTTGTCCTTCACATCAGACGCTGTGGTCCAGCCTGACAGCCCAGGATGATCATGCCGCCAGGTCTTGACCTGATTATATCTGCAAAGACCCTTTTATCAAATAAGGTCATCTTTACAGGTTCTGGGACACAGATCTTTCTGTGGAGACACCATTCAATAAAGACGGGAAGCAACAGCCAGACCCCCCTCCACTCAAAGTCTTGCTGCTTCCTAACCATGCTGCCCGCCACATTCCGTGTCTATAGAGCTGGGACAGTGGTGGTGCCCACCTCAGAGGTCACCGTGCAGATTAAATTCATCCCTAGACACGAAGAGCTGGGTGCAGGCACAGAGAGCTGGAAAGAAAGGTTTCCTGTGACCGTGTGCTCCTTCTGCCCTTGGCTCGCGGTCTCCGCTGTGCTCGGCATGGGCAGTGATGAGGATGTCACTGGGTGCACAGCTGGCCCTGCAAGCTGCCCGGACCCCAGGCCTCCCCTCTTTCCAGCCAGGACGTTGTGTGCTCGCAGCCTCTCAGGGCCACAGGCGCACAGCGGTCGCTGCTGCTGTGTGCTGATTTGCTGTGGAGACTCCACTGGGGCCAGGCTGAGCAGGGCTCCCCAGACACAGCCAGAGGCTCCTCCAGAGGGCCGTGTGGCAGGCACAGGGTTGAGGGGCCTGTGTGGCAGGGCCACAGCTCACCTGGGAGTGCAGGTGGGAAGCCCCCACACCTAGCAGAGTGCGGCTCCTTCCTGCACAGCCACCCGGGCTCCTTGGCCTGACCCCGCAGGGCTCTCAAGAAGAAATGGGGGCTTCCCCTCCTCCAGTCTCACCCTCAGTCTCTGTGGTGTCTCCACCCAGCACCTCCTCCTCCAATGCCTCATAGTCACAGGCCCCGGTGAGGAGGGAGCCACGGCAGGCATGGTGGCTGGAACAGGGGCAAGTGAGTGCCCACCCCGAAGTGCAGGCAATGAACTTGTGCCGTAGCCCACGGTGAGCTGGGGGGCTGGTTGTGCCCACCCCGCCTGATGCGGCCCCTTCATCCAGAGTGGGGGTGACATGCCAGCCCCCACCTCACCGGAATGCTGGGAGGAGCATGTCCAAGGAGGGAGCTCACTGTGTCACCTGTAACGCTGTGTGACTATCGTGTGAGTTCCCGGTCGCGGTAGGAAGTCCCCCAGCCTGGGGGCTTCAGCAGACACGGCTCTCTCACCACTCAGGAGGCAGAATCCCGGGTCAGGGTGTGGCACCGCTGGCTCCTGAGGCCTCTGTCCTTGGCTCTGTCTCCTGCTGCTGTCCTCACAAGGTCACCCCTCTGTGTGGACCTGTGTCCTCATCTCCTCTCTGTATAAGGACACCAGGCAGATTGGGCCAGGGCCACCCCATTAGCCTCATGTTACCTTAACCACCTCTGCGAGGACCCCATCTCCAAGTAAGGTCCCTTGCGGAGGCACTGGGGCTTAGGGCCGCAGCATACAGATCTGGGGGAGACACGCGGCCCATGACAGTATCGAGGGTGGGGTGGACCCCCACAGGACAGCCGCCGGACATTTCCTTCTCTGCTGGTCTGAAAATCACACTGTCTCAGACAGGGAAGAATCCACATTTCCACCCCAGGCCGAGGCCCCCAGAGCGCACAGGACCAGAGGATCAAAGAGCAAACGTCACCCTCAGGGTCTAACGTGCGGGTGGCAGGACCCTGGCCCTTCCTGAGTATCTGGTTGTGGGTTTTGTCTCTGCAGCGCGCAGGGATGGGTGCAGACTCCGTCCAAGGTCTTGGCAAGAAGAGAAACTGCCACCGCAGAGGGGCTGGCTGAGGGGCTGGGATGGGGACTCCAGGGCGCGGAGCCGCACACCAGCTCCTTCCACCGAGGCAGAAGGTCCACTGCGCTCTGCCCCGCAGCCTGCCTGTTCCTATGCCAGACAGGGCACTCCCAGGCCCGTCTGCAGCCAGAACACAGCCAGTTCCGTGTGCTTGTCCTCAGGACCCATTAGGAATGAATCCAGGCCTCGGTCCTGGCCTCCTCTCTGAGGCTGGACGCTCAGGCGTCCCCTTCAGCCCCTTTCTCTAGACCTTCCTGCTGAACAAACGAAAACATCTCACAGCCCTGCAACAGCCAGGAGCTGCTGGTGGAGCTCCACGCCCGGCCGCAGAGAGAGGAGGCGCCCTGGGCAGCCCGCCAGCACCCGGGCTCTCACAGCGGAAGCCCACATCTTCTTCGGCTCTATTTTGAAAGCTGTTCTTTCCACAACGCCCTTGACAAGAACCGATTTGAGTGAGCCAGCATGTCAATACAGGCTAGCACAGGACTGGCCTCAGGGCCACATTGAGGCGGGTGGCAACCAGGCCCTGGCCGCAGCCCACACGGGCAAAAGCATGGCCAGGCAGGAGGAGGTGGGACCTGTGAGGTTGGCTACAGCGACTATGGACGCTGGGCTCGGGGCTCCTCAGCCCTGAGAGGGGACCCAGGCCCAGGCAGGTTCCCAGCCTCCAGATCATCTCCCCTGAGACCTCGCCTTCTGCACAGCAACAGGAAAGAGCCCCTGAGTCCCACTCTGCAGGGATATATCCCATTTCCAGAAAGTTCCTTCCGGGTGCAGAGTGACACGTGAGCCCTGGGGACTCGCTCTGACTTGGTACTGATTTTCTCCACGGAGGACCCGCTGTCACGGCCCGTGTCTGCACAGTCCCCCTCGGATCCCGCGGAGGAATTCAGCCGGCCCCTCCCCCTGAGCCGTTCCCTGCTGTTCAACCCGAAAACCATGGAGGCAAAGTCAGGCCAGGTTCAGGTTCCACGCAAAGTGCCCTTTGCAAGGCCCTCCTGTGGCCAAGCCCAGCTCCAGGAGGTCAGGAGGTCAGGAGGCCAGGGTGGGGAGGCCGCCTGGGTGCGGGGCCGGGTGGGGAGGCCGCGTGGGGGGGTTCCCAGGTGGGGAGGCCGCCTGGGTGCGGGGCCGGGTGGGGAGGCCGCCTGGGTGGGGGCTCAGGTGCGGAGGCCGCCTGGGTGGGGGCTCAGGTGCGGAGGCAGCGTGGGATGGGGCTCAGGTGCGGAGGCAGCGTGGGATGGGGCTCAGGTGCGGAGGCCGCCTGGGTGGGGGCTCCCACCAGCGTCCCTCCCCGCTCATGGAGGCACAGGGACAGCTTGTGCGCCTGCAGGGAGGCCTGGCTCTGCCCACTCGCCCCCGCAGCGCGCTGAGGAACTCGGGCTTTGCTTTCTAGGGTACAGTGAGAACACGGGAGAGGACTTAGAGACCGCCTGCCGCCGCCGAGGGAGGCAGAGCGGGATTCGCACCCCCGTCATCGCTGGGCCCACACGCCGCCGACAGCTTCCGCGTGTGGCCATCTGTCTTTCAGAAACCCTCTGGCAGAGGGACCCAGCAGATGACTCGGGGGCCGTTCACACTCTGAAACCTGCTTGGAGTCAAAACACTGCTGGCGAGCCTCCGCGGCAAACCCAACCCAGTCTGTCTTCCATGGTGGCCCTCGCAGTGGCGGGCACCCTGCCCACTCCCTGCCAGCCCCTGCCCACTGGCCTCCAGGCCCAGCTGGGCCCCTGACCGGTCTCCTGACCCAGCATGCTGCTCCCCCTTGGGCCCGGCTTCCTTGCCCGCTGGGATTCCCAGGCCTCTCCAGCCCAGCCCTGCAGCAGGAGCCCCGAGGGAGGCTTGGCAGCTGCAGAGGCGAGTGGGCCATGCGTAGCCCGGAGGCCAGCAAGAGCAGGAGCCCCTCACGGCGCAACAGCCACAGCATCACGAGCCACTTTCACTCCTGGGCGACCTGGGGGCCCCCACCCCGGTCTGAGCTGCCCCTTATTGTGTGACCTGGGGCCCCCTGTGGTGGACTCCCCAGGTGCCCCCAGATCCAGCCTCAGGGAGGCTCCAGACACCAGCCAGGCCTCAGCGCTGCCACCCAGGATCACACACTCCTATCTCCGCACTTCCGCCCTCCATCCTGCTCCATGCCGCCTCTGCTTGTTATTCCAGCACATTCTGGGGCGATGCCTGCTGCAACGGCGCAGCCAGTACCTCCACCCTACCCCCGCCATGACCCACCAGCCCCTCCGCACTCCCGATGCTCTGTGCCCTCACTGGCTGGAAGCCTGCCTGGCCTGAAGGGTCTTCACCTGGTGAGGGTGGGGTGTCGCCCTCCCCTCCCCTCCACCCCAGCCCACCTGTGACTCAGCCCCGAAACCCTCACAGCTCTGTTCTCCCGGAGGGAGCCGGTGACTTGGCTCTGATGGTGCCTGGACCCAGCCCCGGCATGTTCAGAATCCTTGTCCTTTAACCCGCCTCCACCTGTGGTCGCCTCTGCCACCCTCAGGCCCTGCAGAGCAAACACTGCTGCCTGCAGGAGTCACCCGGGGCCCTGAGGAACAGAGACCCGAGCCTCCTGTGGCCCCAGCGAGGTTTCCTCTGGGGGAGACAGTGAGCCCAAAGCTGTGGCTCTCGAGGGGTGGACAGAGTCCGGCTGGCGTTGACGGGGTGCCCCTCTCTACCGGCTTCCACAGTCCCTGAGAGCAAAGATGGTCCCGGCAGTGGAGCAGAGGGCACGGGTGGGCATCCACAGTCTCCAGGGAGCCACTGTTGGGTGGGGAGGGAGCCCGAAGTGGGCTCTGGACTCCAGCAGGGAGAGTGTCCCCTTCAAGTGGGGGCGGCTGATTGATCTGGGCACAGGGGCAGGAGAAGTAGCCCCATCTGGTGCTGACCTCGAGGCCGTGCCTCTCGGGGCATTTTGGCAGACCCACCTAGGCCTGGGGGACAGCCTGATTTCCTGCAGCCATGACCCACAAGGGTGGCAGCTCTCTCAGTCTTGAGTTACCAGGACACAAACCCAGGTCATTTAATGTGCAGGCAGCCCCAAGTCCCGGCAGGGCCAGAAGCAGACCATGGCTGGGGATGAAAGCTGCATGCTGGTCCCTGGGGCCCCGCTCACTCTGAGCTCCTGAGAGGAGGGAAGTCCCCACGCCCCACTGCGTGGAGTGCTCCTTGGCCTAGGACCCCGTCCCATGTCTGCTGCCATGAGGGCGGACTCTGGGCACAGAGAGGCCAGACGGGCACCCAGGTAAGCTGGAACACATCCCTCCTGCTTCCCGCAGGGTCCCCAGAGGCGACCTCCCTCCTGCACAGGCATCTGTCACCCTTACCCTCTAGGACATTTTTGCCATGTGCAGTGAACCCCTGGACAATGTCGCGTGCCACATCGCTGGATTTGGACTGTATACAGACTGAAGCATGTGGCATGACGCCTTCTGCCATCAGCAAGTTCCTTGTCCCTCGATAGTATGTGTCCAGGCTGCCTGCCCTTCAAGGTGGCAGTGAGGGCAGTTGTCTCTTGCACGCTGTGTACAGTTCTGTCACTGACTCTTACACACAGCCCTGGAGACAGGAGAGCGTCGGGAGCATTCCGTGCAAGTGTCCTGGCATGTGCGGGCATCTCCATGGCACAAACCCATGCCGGGGACCACCCCCTCCCCTGCTTCCATGATTCCACCAACTGGGGGGGCAGAGCCAGGGCTGGAGGCATGCACCGGGTGAGAGCAGGTGGCCATGCTGGGGAGTGCCCGCGTTCTCAGTTCATTTATCCTAAATATTTGTAAGTTTCTTGATTCTTGCAGTTGCATCCCCAAGATAATGCCCCCCTCACCACGTAGAAGGCACATGTGCTCTGATGGCCCCTCCCACCCTGGGGTCAGGGCACAGCGTCGTAGCGAGGCGGCGTCGGGGCTCAGAGGACCTCGGACAAGGCTGGGTACATGGGGCTTCTCCAGCCAGCTGGGGGAAGCACCCTGCAGACTGCTAACTTCTGCAAAATAGAGTAAAAAAGAACAGCTAGAAAAATAAAACGAAAAAGGAAAGATATACCAAATACAAGACCGTTTTTATTGTTACATTTAATAGTCATCAACTCACTTCGTCTGAGAGGCGCTGGCATCTGTGGACACACTCGGTGCTGAGGTTTGTCCCGCTGCGGGCAGGGACAGGTGGTTCTCCTGCGGGGCTGGCCTCCACCTGCTCTGCGAGGCTGCGCTGCATGGGACACTGAGTCACCCGTCAGCCGCTCACTGCCTGGCTGCATCTATGAGGGAGGAAACAAGCTGGGCACCAGCTCAGCCTCTGAAGACCCCATGGGTACCCTAAGCCATGATATCTGTCCCCGAAGTTGCTTTTGGGTGGGAGTGCTGGGGGTGCAGGGACAGAGGGTTCCAGCTCACCCAGGGCCAACCCTGACCAGACGGCAGGAACCAGGGTCTGCAGCTGGATGCAGATGGCAGGCAGATCATTCTGGGGAAGTCCCTTTCTTAAACCACATACTGTCCTGGGCTGAACAGGCCCCCCTAAAAACTCATGTCAACTCAGAACGTCAGAACGTGACCTTATTTGGAAATAGGGTCTTTGCTGATGTAATCAAGTGAGGGTGAGCTCACACTGGAGTATGGTGGGCCCTCGTCCAGTGACAGCGTCCTTGTAAGAAGAGGGAAGTCAGCCTTGCAGACGCAGGGAGGACAGCCACGTTTCAGTGGAGGCAGAGACTGGAGCCACATAGCCGCAGGCAGAGGGATGCCTGGGGCCACCAGGAGCTGGAAGAGGCAGGGAGGACCCTCCCCTGGGGCCTCCAGAGTGGGCAGGGGCCTGAGGATGCCCTGATCTGATCCCCTTTTCCAGCCTCTAGAACCGTGAGAGGCTCAGCATCTTTCTCTGCTCCCCCAGCCCGTGGCCTCTGTCAGGGCAGCCTTGGGAGCTGAGCCTGGCCCCTATTTCTTGGGAGCTCTCCCACAGACGGGGTTCTGCATCTCCCAAGCGTGTCTGAAGTCCCCTTTCCACTGCTCACCAGGCTGATGGTGACTGCCACCTTCCCTAAGGACCCGCCCTCTGTTCCCAAAGGCCCTGCTGGACACCTGGCCGCTCAGCCCCACCGCGCCTAGCCCGCACACCCCTCATGTCTTCTCTGAACGGGGTCTTCCCTGAACGGGCCTGGCCTTTCGGTGGGGAGGCGAGGCCTCCATTTGAGGGCTGGCCCCTGATTGCTCTGGCATTTCAGTGATGCTGTGCCCCAGACCGAGGGAGAACTCTAGAAAAACTCCCCACCAAACTCCTCTTCTGCAGAGTTGAGCAGACGGGAAGTCTGTAACTTTCCTGCAAACGTTATTCTGCCCCTGCCAGGTGGGCTGAGATGGCAAAGGTTGATGACAAAGGTCTTGGGAGTCCCCACGGCTGCGGGGGAGGGTAACTGGCACCCCCACCCAATGGGAAATAGCAGCAAAGCTTCACACTGCCCCCAGGGGCGGCAGAGCTGCGCGCAGGTCCCACCGGAGCCAGCATGAAAACCACAGAAAGACAACCTGGAGTCACCGGTGCCCTCGGTGGTGGAAGGGACACCGCGTGGTGTCTCCCCCTCCCTCCCTGCACAGCCAAGAAAAGAAAGGGCCTGTGCACCCCAGCAGCAGAACACAGTCCCCCAGATCCCCTCAGGCTGGGAAGTCAGAGATCAGAGGAGAGGTCGCCACGGGGTTATGACTCAGGGGAGTCCCTGGGGGGGACCAGGGGCTCCCTGTGGTGCTAGGCGTGCTCCTGGGGGGACTCACTGACATGCATGGTGGTGACACGGGTGTAGACATGCAAAGAAGACCTGAGCACGAGATAGGATTTGTGTCTTTCACGGTATATCAGCTTTACACCATTTTTAAAGACTTTGAAAAATGTTATTCTGGGCATGTGCTTTGAACAGACTGTAACCCCACACCAGAAGGAGGACCTTGGATGTGGAGCTGGCAAGCTGGGGCTGCCTGGGGCTATCGTGTTCCTGCGGCTTCCTCTCCAAGAGGCTCCCGGGAGCAAAGCCGCAGGGCCGTCTGCCCGCTGAGCAGGTGTTGGCTGCCTGGGTGGCACTTCCTGTGCTGAGGCTCGGGGCTCTGAGCCCTCATGGCACACAAGGTCTTGAGGACAGTGACCACACAGCCCAGTTGGCCGGGGAGGTGGACGTAGGAGGGAGAGCCAGAGGCCATAGAGTGTGCTCCAAGGTACACAGGGCCCTCCGTCTGGGACTGTAAGAACAAAGAAGGGTCTAGGGCAAGACGACAGGGACAACCCCAGCAGAGAAGCGGAGGGAGGGGTGGAGACAGTGCGAGATGACCAGAGACCACAAGTTGGGTGGTGCTGGGGGGACTATGGGAAAGGGGGGGGCCTGGCGTGAAGACCCCCTGCCCAGCCCTGTGGGGGTCCTAGCAACCCCAGAAGTCCTGCTAAGACCCTGGCACAGGCCCCACTTCCCTGAGACTCAGCTTCCACATCTTTAAAGTGAAGCCTGGCGCCTGCCTCCGAGTGCAGTGAAAATTAGATTACGGAAGCCACAGAGGTGCTCCGCACAGTGCCCAGCGCAGGGCCGGGACCCAGAGTGGACTGTACCGTGGGACTGCCTCAAAGAAATCTTAGCAAACACAGGAAGCCAGCCCACCCGTGCAGCCATGGGGCCAGGAAGCCCGCCCTTTACCAAGTATTCGGGTATTTTTTCTCTGTGCTAACAGCCCAGACGGAGCCACAGCCTCAACCTCTGTGTGCTGATAACACCAAGCTGGGGCGCCGGGGCCATGCAGGGGACGGTGCCGGCCTGAGGCTGCAGCCTGGGTCTGGATGCCTTTCTAATTCAGGGCCTCCTCGCGGCCTGGCTCCATAAATGGTCAAATGCAGCCTGACGGCACAGCCTCCTGTCAGCTCTGGGCTCCATACTGCCACACAGCCCACATGCCCCGTTCCCCAGGAGACGCCCGCAGGTGGGCAGCGTCACTCCCACCCGCCAAGCACACACTGTCCCCGTCTTGTGTCCTGAGGAGCCGGAAGCAGCTGCTTCCTCCCAGCCTGAAAGCTGCACCTCGGGCTGCACTCGGCTCCCCGAACCCGCCCTCCGCTGCCCTGCAGTTCGCCAAGGGAGCTACCCTTCCCATATAAAAATTTCACCTCCATTTCCTTGTAAAGAAGAAACGTTTCTGACATCAAGGCAGATTCTAATTTGAAAAGCAAGTGATTCATCTCCAGCAGACGCAGGTGTTACCAGCCTGGGTGGGGCGCCCGAGCTGGGGGCCTGGGGTCCTCTGGGAGGGGCAAGAAGGCAGCGATGCCGACCCCCACCTCTGTCTGCCCATCCCATCTGCTTCCACACACCGCCCTGCCATAGCTGCTTGCGGCCCCTTCTCTGTCGGCTTCCCCATCTTTTGGTTTGCTCATAATCAGAGTTCCCATCCAGGGATGCCACCCTGTGTGTGATGGGAAGGAGAGGCGACCCTGCATCCGAGTCCTCCTGGGGGAAAAGCAACGATGCTGGGACCAGACCCCAGCCCCAGCTGTCCGGAGGTCTCCAATCCCAGCGAGGAGGCCCCACGTGTGGCTAGGATGCCCCAGACCCCAGGGACTGAAGTGGAAAGGAGGGCCCCCAGTCCTAACTAAGGGCTCAGACACCCCCAACGCACATCTAGGCACGCCCCCACCCCCCAGGCCTGGTTCTAGGTCTGCCTGCTCCAAGAAGGCCCCCAGCAAGGCCGCAGTCAGAGGGGCTGTGTCCCAGACTGGGCTCACGCTCAGTCCTGCTGCCCCGGGGGTAGGTCCGGCCCCTGGCCCACGGGCTGTGGAGCCTTCAGACCGTCTGTGAGGCCCCTTCCTTGGAGGGCAGCCGCCGAGGGGCTGCTGCGGGACTGGGGAGCCTCCCGGCAGCAAGCGCTCCCACCGCGTAGCTGGGACGCTGATATGGGGACAAGATCCTGGCTTTGAAGAAAGCCCTTTCCACCCTGTCCACGTGGGGGTCTCGCATTTCCCCTGTGACCTCCAAGCTCCCCCTGGGGAACCCTGTGCAGGCAGTGGGCAGCATCTGGCACGTGGGAGGCGCCGTTTCTTCCACACTCGCGTGTCCTCAGCCCAGATCTTCCGGTGAAGTTTCCCCAGCAAGTGGCTTCCCCTGCCCCCTCCACCCTGCCAAGTGTGGTTCCTGGGCCCCCGCCCTTCCCTTCTCAGCCTCTGCTCCTGGGTCTAGGACATGCATCCAGACATCTTCGCTCAGGGAGGCCACCTCCTCCCTCACTTGCAACTACCACAAAGCTGCCTGGGACCTTGTTCTACCCTTTCCAAAAGTCCTCAGGACCTGCCTGCCTACGGAGCTCCCCAAACGCCCTGTGAGCTCTCCCGGGCCCCTCCTCTCCTTGCTAACAATGTCCCACACGGTGCAGCCTGCCTGGCCCCAAAAGAAAAGGGCCCTGGAGTGAGTTCTGAACACAAACTCACTGAAAGTGGTCCCCTGCTCCCCCTGCCGAGTCTGCCCCTCCTCGGACTCTCCCCTTGGGCAGGAAAACCTGCCGGGGCCTGACCTTTTCTTCCTGAAACAGCCTCGGGCTGGAGGAGAGGGATCCACCCTTGGCGGCTGAAGCTTTCAGCAGGAATCAGCCCTCGGGGACCGAGACCCAGTGACCAGCCCTGCCTCACAGGCGCCGGTCCTGGGCAGGCTCCCTTGCTCAGGCCGTGCTGCTCCCAAGCCCGGATGAGCAGCTAGCAGTGGGCCCTCCAACACACAGAGTGCCAGGCGGAGGACTGGGGCACCCCAGGGAACAGCAGACACTGCATGTCCTCCGGGAGCCCCGGCCCTGGGAGACGGAGTGCAGTGGTTCCAGCTCTGACCTCATGAGCCCAAGCTCCATTACACACTGGGTCCTGACTTGACCTGGGTCCCGGCGGCTCTCTGGCCAGGCCCGCCCCTGAGGCCGGCACCCAGCATCCAGGCCCCCCGTACAGCCATCCCCTCTTCAGGAATTTGGGTCATGGCTGCAGGAAAGGGGCTGCCCAGAGCAGGATGTGGAGGGAAGGGCTGCAAAAGCTGGAGAGAATCCACAAGACACTATTTAGCCACCTGCCCTCGATTCTAACTCTCAGTGACAAGACTCTTTGCTTGGCCAAACTTTATGAGGCCCTTGAACCTTCTAGACCACTTGCACACTTCCCTGCAAAATCCAGTTTTAGCAAGAACACTGCTAAGTGACTTCAGCCAGAACCGCCCCACCCCACATCTGATCGTCCTCATCAGAACAACCGGCTCATCCTCCGGCACCCAGGCGATGATAGATCACCCCGCCTCCCCTCAGCCAGAATCCTGTTAGGCCAGTTGAGCCAGAATCCCCCCACCCCTGCTGTTTCTTCTTAGTTCCATCCGAGGACCCACCTCCCTGGGCCATCACCTCCCATTCGCTGGGGCTGTATTCAGAGTGGAGCCCAGTCTCTCTCCACCACCGCGAAATCCCACTGCCCTGGTCCCAGCACTCACCGCACTGGTCCCGAATAGTCAGTCCCCTTCCGGTCTTTAGCGAAGGTCATTGAATAAATTTCCCTTCACGGCAGGCACACCCTTAAATGCAGACACGTGTCCTGGGAGGATTACGAACGCTCCCCTGGCCCTGCGCATCGGGGGTCCCAGGAACCCACCCAGACCAAGCCCCTCTTAGGGTGGGAAGAGTGTGGGGCAAGAAGAGGAGGCTCTGCCCAGGACGCAGGCCACGGGCTGACCCGTGCAGGGGGTGAGGGCTTAAGACAGCCTCATCTTCCACTCCAAGTGTGGTCTCCATCTTGTTGGTCAGTTTATGAAAGTCAAGCCTATTGACTCAGTCAGGGTCCTGGCAGGAAAGAGGCCAGGGCGCAGAAAGAGATAGGGATGGCTCCAGGGGTGTGTGGCCCCAGGCTGTGGGGGGGTCCTGGAGCACCTCCACCCCAGCCTGGAGAACATCCAGGCAGAGCAGGAGGAGAGCTGGGCTGTGTAGGGGTTGGGCGACACGGCCAGCCCGCAACCCCAATTCCCTGCCATCTGCCTCCAGTTGGAGGAGGCAACCTCTGCCAAACCTGGCCCGACGCAGGGGCCAGGGGTCTGTCTACTGGGGCCACAGGGAGAGTGGGGAGGGTGCCAGAGCTCCCAGGGCAAGGGGAGGGGCCACCCCCAACCCCGTCAAGCGCATCGAGGAGGAGGAGGAGGAGCCCACACCGTCCCAGCGTCCGCCCCACGCCTGCACCAGCCTCACACGAGCTTGGGGGCCTTTGAGGGTCAACGTCTGCGCTACAGATGTGAGCACGCATGTGTGTGTGCAGGACCTTTGACCGCAGCCTCCCATGCACCCCTGGAAAGGTGCCTTGTCTCTCTCCCTCACTCGCCACATGCGGGGCAGTGGGTGAGTACCAACAAGCACATGCACCCCGTGTTTCTCTGCTTCTGCAGCCCTGACTGACCAAGGCCCCCAGGCGGGCTCCAGCCCTCCAGGCACCTCCCCAAGCCATGGTGCCCGCCACAGGGTCTGGCCTCAGGGCTCCTCCAGGGCTGGCCAAGTCCCCGGGCTCCTCCCCTGCCCACAGGGGCCAAGGGGCACAGCACTGACCAGCCCCTGGGCCACTCACCTGAACTCTGAATCCTCCTACCGCGGTGATCCCAGCCGGGCAGTTAGCTGGAGCGAGCCGAGGACTTACAGGACGTCACCAAACACAAGGTCGAGTCCACATTCCAAGACCTCAGCGCTGCTGACGATGTCCTCCTGAGTCCATGAACTTCTTGATGGTTCTCATGGCCTCCTCCTGTGGACGGGGCGGGGCCGGCAGGTTCAGCACCTGCACGCACACCTGGCTCTACTCACCGTGCCCACCCTGCAGACCCTCAGCCCTCTCCCTCTTTCCTGCCCACCACTCTGGAGATGAGGCCTCTGGTCCTGGCCTCCCCTGTGGAAGAATGAGGGTGATCGAAGGGCTGGGTCAGCAGCACAGCAGTGGGGGAGCCCACGGCCTCCACAGAGGGAGCCACCCAGCCTCCTGGAGGAAGCGGCCGGGCAGCGCTGGCACCATGCCACATCCCTGCCAGAGCAATGGGGCCAGCGTGGCCACCCCATCCAGCGGTCCCCGTCTGGCTGAGAGTCCTCAGGAGGCAGCACCGTCCTACTGGGAAGTCAGGCAGGGCTCTATGCAGGAGCTGACACTCACACGGCTACCACAGGCCTGTGTGGACCCCCAAGAGCCAGGAGGCCGCCTGCTGACGGTCCTTCTTAGGGTCTGGATCGTGGGCAGCTCAGCACGGCATGGAGTGCTTCCAGGTGGTGGGTCCTCATGATGCCGAGGCCTGAGCTCCCTGGAGGAAAAGCAACAGCTTCCAAGCCATGGGGCCAAAGGCTGGCGAGGCTCAAAGCCCTGGAGCTGACGGCCCCCAGACAGAGGCATGGACAGCGTTTCCCTGTCGGCCCCTCCACCAGCGGCAATTTTCCCACTGGTCTCCCAGGCCCCTGGAGCTCTCCCCGCGCCTGCCCCTGGCTGTTAGCTGAGCCCCACTGTGGGAGCAGCACAGGGCTGAGTGCCTGGGCCTGGCCCTATTGCCTGTGGGTTTCCACCAGGAATTTAAGAGTCTGAGGCTGGGGACCCTAAGGGACCACCCATTAGGGCTGAGGGCTCTGGAAAGAAGTTCGGGATGAAGGAGTTCAGGGAGAGCGCTGGACTCATTTTCCTGGGACAGACAGAACCAAGTGGCCACCACTGTGCAGCTTCAACACCTGGCATTTGGCGCCCCTCAGTTCCAGAGGCCGGGGGTCCAAGGTCGTGGTGTGGGCAGCGCTGGCTGCACTGTCCCCAGACCTCTCAGGCTTCTCCTGGTCTCCTGGGCCTGGGGGAGCCCAGCTTGGCTCTGGGAGGAGGGGTGTCGAGGGGGTGCTCCACGAGATGCTGCCCAGCCAGGGTGGGTCCCCCCCCACACAGCCTCCAAGCACAGCGTGGCCCTCCACCTCCACCACTATGGAGTCTCATCTCCCTGCGGCTCCATCTGGGGTTGGTGCCCTGGCTGTGCTGCCCGCAGAC
>NW_012117154.1:7045081-7049916 GCF_000951035.1 Colobus angolensis palliatus
GGCCGGGCAGCGCTGGCACCATGCCACATCCCTGCCAGAGCAATGGGGCCAGCGTGGCCACCCCATCCAGCGGTCCCCGTCTGGCTGAGAGTCCTCAGGAGGCAGCACCGTCCTACTGGGAAGTCAGGCAGGGCTCTATGCAGGAGCTGACACTCACACGGCTACCACAGGCCTGTGTGGACCCCCAAGAGCCAGGAGGCCGCCTGCTGACGGTCCTTCTTAGGGTCTGGATCGTGGGCAGCTCAGCACGGCATGGAGTGCTTCCAGGTGGTGGGTCCTCATGATGCCGAGGCCTGAGCTCCCTGGAGGAAAAGCAACAGCTTCCAAGCCATGGGGCCAAAGGCTGGCGAGGCTCAAAGCCCTGGAGCTGACGGCCCCCAGACAGAGGCATGGACAGCGTTTCCCTGTCGGCCCCTCCACCAGCGGCAATTTTCCCACTGGTCTCCCAGGCCCCTGGAGCTCTCCCCGCGCCTGCCCCTGGCTGTTAGCTGAGCCCCACTGTGGGAGCAGCACAGGGCTGAGTGCCTGGGCCTGGCCCTATTGCCTGTGGGTTTCCACCAGGAATTTAAGAGTCTGAGGCTGGGGACCCTAAGGGACCACCCATTAGGGCTGAGGGCTCTGGAAAGAAGTTCGGGATGAAGGAGTTCAGGGAGAGCGCTGGACTCATTTTCCTGGGACAGACAGAACCAAGTGGCCACCACTGTGCAGCTTCAACACCTGGCATTTGGCGCCCCTCAGTTCCAGAGGCCGGGGGTCCAAGGTCGTGGTGTGGGCAGCGCTGGCTGCACTGTCCCCAGACCTCTCAGGCTTCTCCTGGTCTCCTGGGCCTGGGGGAGCCCAGCTTGGCTCTGGGAGGAGGGGTGTCGAGGGGGTGCTCCACGAGATGCTGCCCAGCCAGGGTGGGTCCCCCCCCCCACAGCCTCCAAGCACAGCGTGGCCCTCCACCTCCACCACTATGGAGTCTCATCTCCCTGCGGCTCCATCTGGGGTTGGTGCCCTGGCTGTGCTGCCCGCAGACCAGGGATTGGGGTCAACGGGCAGGAGATGGTGGGGAAGATAGAAGCATGGGAAGCCCAGAGCCCTGAACACGGTCAGCGTCACTCTGAAATCCAAAAGGGATGGAGCGGGGGCACTCAGGGATTCCTAGGCAGAGGCTGCCCGGGCACTGGAGGTGGGGTGGGCACCCAGGAAGGCAGCCGTGGCCAGCGCCGGGTTCTTGGAGCTGGGTCTTTTCCACCGTGGCTGGAAGACGCCACATAGATCGAGGCCACACGACGGACAGCTTGGTTGCTGACCATGCGAGGTGAGAGTCGGCAGGAAGACCAGGCCCATGGCTGGGGTGGCCGTTGTGGGGTCTGTGGAGGGGCCTTTTCCTCCCTGACGCCCCCGCTCAGCCTCAGTGGACGGGGCGGCCGCCAGGCTTGGGTGCATCAGCCCTGGCCCAGCCTCCGAGGAGCAGGCGATGCCGGGGGAGGCAGCTGTGCGGCCTGCAGAGAGCAGGCAGAGTCGGCTCTGGTTTGCTTTCTTCAGACTGGCTTTGTTTTTTTTCCTTCAACCAAAGCATCTGAGACAGAGGAGGGTAAGAAAGCTCGTCTCTAGGGAAGGCCACCATCCTGAGATTAAGGTACGCCACCACACCCGACTAATTTTGGGGTTTTTTGCTCTTTTAAATTTTTTGTAGAGACGGAGTCTCGCAATGTTGCCCAAGCTGGTCTCAAACTCCTGGGTTCACCCACCTCAGCCTCCCAAAGTGCTGGGATAATAGGCATGAGCCACCACACCCAGCCCAATTCCTTGATACATCTTCTCAGGGGGTCTGTGTCTTAAACAGGAAATATTCAAACGCCCTTTCTCTAACTAAGTATAAGGTTTTCAGATTACTTTTACGTTTATAAGATCTTGTGGCTACTGACGGTTTATTTTTTGCAATTATAACCAGCCCAATTTCCCAGGGTCTCCCTACGGGTGCGGGGCAAGGGGAGAGACTCCAGAGGGGGCTGCGGAGTCACCGGGAAATGCAGGTGAGGGAGGCCCAGGCTGGAGGCAGTGGCCGCTCCTCACGGGTCAGGGGCCTCCTTCGGCCGCCATTGCCTTAGCAGCGCCGAGTTCTTTCTGGGGCAATCACCACTGTCGGTTTCATCTCCCAGCACTGCCCACTGGCCGCAGCGCCTCCTGCCCCCACGCTGCACCCCTTTCGCCGGTCATTTCCTTCCCTGACTGGAGGCAAGTGTAGAGCCAGCTCTTAGAGAGAGGCCAGCCACCTGCAGAGTGGGAACCCTCCTGGGCCCCCTTGCCCCCGCGCCCTGAGTCCTAACCTGTCCCTTCCCCCATGAGTCTGTGCCCCCGCCAGCAAGGGCACCATCCCACACTCTGGGCTGATCTTCAAAGGGAAGCTGCTGTTTAAATATTTAATCGTCCTTGGACTGCCTGGACTTTCATTAAGACCCTGAATCAAAGGAAGGGAAAAAAAGCATTTTAAAGATGGCTGAAGGCCCGGTGCAGTGGCTCACACCTGTAATCCCAGCACTTTGGGAGGCCGAGGTGGGCAGATCACAAGGTCAGGAGTTCAAGACCAGCCTAGCCAACATGGCGAAACCCTGTCTCTACTAAAAATATAAAAATTAGCCAGGCGTAGTGGTGGACACCTGTAATCCCAGCTACTTGGGAGGCTGAGGCAGGAGAATCACTTGAACCCGGGAGGCGGAGGGTGCAGTGAGCCGAGATCATGCCACTGAACTCCAGCCCGACCAACAGAGTGAGACTCTGTCTAAAAAAAAAAAAAAAAAAAAAAAAAAAAAAAAAAAGAAAGAAAAAGAAAAGAAAAGGAAGAAAAAAGATGGCTGAAGCCTGGAAACACTGGGTTAGTGATGGTTGTGTTCTCAGCCCTGCGGGGCTGCGGCACTTCCATCTCCAGCTCAGCCTCACACTGCTCCCGGGGGTTCCCTGTGCTCTGGAGGCAGGGCTGTGTGCAGCAGGGTGAGGCACCAGCCAGGCCTGAGACCCCGCCTGCCCTCCAGGACCTGCTGACCCCACTAGGCCTTCGGTCCTGTCTTGCCCAGTGGCCGACTGAACAGAGCCCCTGTGGGCCCTGCATGGCCACGCCTCCGGGGGCTACTCCAGGGTAGGGGTCAGGGGGCGACTGCCACCCTCCCCATCTCTGGGAGGGACGCAGCTCCCAGCCCACATGCACCCGCCTTGGACGGGGAAGGAAGGGGTGCCCCCTTCCGTGTGTGAACCCCAGCACTCCCCTCTGCGGGGACCACGTTTTCTGTACAGAAAGAACCGTGCTCTCCAGGGATGTAAGAACAGCTCGTACGGGATGGCGCCAGGCTGGTGCCTCTGCCCGCTATGGGGAGCGGGAGACAATATAGGAAGCTCTGTACTCTCTGATCGATATATCGGTAAAATGAAAACTGCTCTAAAAATAGTCTTTTAACTTAAAAGAAAGGAGGAGAATAATGAGGCCAAGGGCTTGGCCATTTTCTGAACAAATCTAGTTTTGTGGGTTCCCAGTTGCCTGAGTCCCCTCCCAGGGTAGGGGCGACCTACCCTGGGCGGTCTGTGCCCAGGGCTCTCAGAGCCACCAGTGTGTCCAGGCTCTCCCCAGCTCTCCGACTCCTGACTGGACCCAGGGCAGCCTGCCAGGCCGGCAGTGGGTGGGTATTTGCTTGCATTTGCTTTGACAAATCGCCACTCTGCGTGGAGGTGCCAGGAGCGTGATTTACTGGGCGTGGGATGACTACAGCTCCCGCAGCCAGGCCTGCCTGTCAACCAGTGCTTTTGGCTTTCACTGAGGGGTGGACTTCACTACGGGGCATTGCCAGCTGATCAGGACCCCAAGTCCTAAAGCAGAGCCACCGTACCCACTCCACCTGCCCATGGCAGCTCTGTGCCCAGTGGTGAGCCCAGAGGGATGACAACTTCCTATAGAGGGGTCCCCACCAGTCCTAGCAGCCAAAGGTGCCCTAAGAGTGAAAGGACATGCCAGATTGCCCTCCTGACAGCCGGGACCAGGGCAGGAGAGCTGCTATTTCTGGCCTACGGCCCATTTCTCAGAGTAAATTCATTTTCTAGGCAGACGCACACACTCTCTCACATACATTCCTACAACTCTTTTCTCCAGATCATTCCTTCAGCCAGCTTTTTCTCAGCCGGGATTCCAGAAAATAACGAAGCCTTGCAAAATGCTCTTGAGTGGCTGTTCTCGGTTCACCAAGGGTGGTGGGAGCCAGGCCCTTTCTAGGTACCGGGGGAAAGAAGGTAGTTTCGTGGGGTCTCCAGCATCAGCTCCACTCCTTCACTCCCTCCCAGATCACTAGTGCGAAGGGACATGCCAGGCCTCCCCTCTAGGACAAAAACTAGTGTTTCTCTTGGATTCACTGAAACAAGCTGGGCTGCCCCTTCTTACAGGTGGGGCTTGAGGCCCGTGGAGGGGAAGGGCCTGCGAGGTCCTGTTGGTGATGACCAGGCCAGCCGAGAGCCCAGGGAAGTCCCTGTCCTCCGTCTGTGTCTTGATGTCCTCCCACCTGGTCACACAGGGACTCACTCTAGGTCACAGGGCTGCAGCGGGTTGTGTTCAACCCAGTGGCCCCCACATACTCCTTCAAGGACCAGCCTCCCATGCCCAGCTTCTGGCACTTCCTCTCTGGGCCTGTGCCTGGCAGCAGGACACCCCTTTCCACAGGCAGAGCAGCCCCACACTCTAGTCCATTGAAAAGCCTGGTGAGGCTGAGCGCGGTGGCTCAAGCCTCTAATCCCAGCACTTTGGGAGGCCGAGACGGGCGGATCACGAGGTCAGGAGATCGAGACCATCCTGGCGAACACGGTGAAACCCC
>NW_012117154.1:7051286-7054826 GCF_000951035.1 Colobus angolensis palliatus
TGGTGGTGTGTGCCTGTAACTCCAGCTACTCAGGAGGCTGAGGCAGGAGAATCACTTGAACCCGGGAGGCAGAGGTTGCAGTGAGCTGAGATCGCATCACTGCACTCCAGCCCGCGTGACACAGTGAAACTCCGTCTCAAAAAAAGAAAAGAATTCAATGTGTGTACATGTATTGGGAGTGTGCACGCAAACTCTTTTGATTGTTAAAGGATGGGTTTCACAAAAGCTTGGAGACCACGCTACTAGAACCCTGCCCTTGTAGGCCCAAAGTGACGCACCCTGGTGGACTTCCATGAGCTGTGACCACCAGCCACCACGACGGTGTGCCCAGCCCACCCTGGTCCCAGCTAGCTCTGACCCCTGCCCTGCCGGCATCGCCCTGAGATTCTTCTGCAAATTACGGTCTTCTCTGACTCTGCTGCCCCTGGAGACTCAGTGCTGGGTTCTCAACAGGCAGAACCACAGGGCTGCATTTCGGGTTGTCTCTGAAAAATGACCTGCCAATAGAAAGTTGGGGACGAAAGCCCTCCAACAGTATGTTCAAGCGACCCCCAAGAGAAACCACAGTGGGGTGCTGGAAGATCCCCAACGAGGCACCCCTTGACCTCCCTGCTGTTACGTCCACCCACATCAGAGTCCTGAGGCCTCTTCTGATTTCCTACTTGGACGTGCCTGAAACGCCGCTTCCAAAACCCACATTCCCGTGGTTGCAGAGGCCACAAGGGAGGGCCCCTGTGGTATTTTTTCAGGACCCAAAACCACGAAATGCCAAGAATCACAACTTTCACACAAAGGACACACTTTCTTTGATGGAATCTTCAGATCGCACATCACAAAGGCAGCACGCCATCATTCTTTGAAATGTCCCAAAACACGTAAAGAATGTTCCGCTGCAGATCCAGCTGGTTTCACGGGTGTGTGGCCTCCTCTTCCGAAGTCATTTCATTCTTCGGGGTCTTTGACACGCTCTGGCAGCAAGCGCGGAGAGGTGAAGAACGGCAGCGTTTGTGCTGAGAGTGGGCTGAGAGCCCGGCCCTGCCCACTCTGGCCTGGGGCATCCCATCTCCACCAGGTTCTGGGCTTTGCATTCTCATTTAATTCTTCCCAGGCAAGAGCACAAGGAAAGAAGCAGAAGGAATTCAGAGAAACAGCTGCAGGCCCCAGCTCAAAGGCCAACACCAAAATGAACACCTCTGGGCGCTCTTGCCTTCAAGAAGGTGGGGAGGTTCAGAGAAGGCAGCATCCACCCCTCGCAGGGAACCTCAGTTCCCAGTCTGTGGTCCCGTGAAGGACGTCAGGCTGGCAGATTGGAGCACACCCCTTCTTTTTAACACCCTCTTGAAAGCTTCCTTGAATGTGCCAGTCCCGCCCCCTGGGGCAGGAAGGAAAACAGAAGGCCTAGGACACTAGAGGGGTCCCGAGCTTTCCAGAGGTCTGGCCACCAGCAGGTCTGACTGTTCAGGGCCAGACACACACCGACCACATCCTGACCTCAGGATGGCCCGCGGAATTACCTGGCATTTCTTCTTAGCCAACTCCCTTCATTAAAAGACAGGTGAGGGTTCCAACGCCGCACTCTTCATTCTCAAAACTCTTATTTCAGGGCCGAAGCCCAGATGTCCAGCCCGTGGGAAATCCCCTTAGCCTGAGCTTGGCACCCAGAAACTGGAGACTAAATGCGCAGGGACTGGGGTCTGAGTCCTTCCGCAGGGATGGGGATGGGGGCCACAGTCCACACACGCACCACACCACACACCTCACACACATCACACACCACAGCACACCAACACCGCACCACACACGCCCCGCACTCACCACATACACACCAAACACCACATACCACACACACCACACACCACACCACACATCACGCATCACACCATGTCACACACACATCACATATCACACACACGCCACATGCCATACCGCCCACACACTACACGCTCACATCACATCACACACCCCACAGGACACACATCACACACACCACACACCACACATCACGCATCACACCATGTCACACACACATCACATATCACACACACACCACATATCCCACACATCACACACCACATACTTCACACACACCGCATACCCACCGTGCACTGCACACCACATACCTCACACACCTCACACACAGATATCACGCACTATATACCTCACACACAGCACACACACACACCCACACGTCTCCCACACACACCACACACAATCACACACTACACCTCATCTCACACATAACATACACCGCATACCTCACACCTCCCACACACACTACATAGCTCACATATACACAACACACACCTACCTCACACACACATGCCACACACACTCCACATCCCTCACACACACAACACATACACACATCACACAGTATATATCACACATACACAATACATACCTCACACACACACCACATACCTCACACAACCATACACTACACACACACATCGCACACTACCTACTTCACACACATACTGCATACCTCACACACACATTTCACACACACACCACACACCTCACATGTTTCCTTGCAGAGCCGTCTCCACGCACCCACACTGCTGTTCCCATGAGTCCCCACGAAGGCACACACCTCCAAGGCTGTCCACCCTGTTCCCGTGTGGCTCTGCGCTCCCCAAATTCACCCCATTTCCCCCGCAGCCCGGCCCCCACCCTCCCTGCCCCCCTGAGACCACGGCCATCAGCACAGCCTCTGCTGCCACTGGCCTTGTGCCCTGAACCCGCCATGCACCCCGCGTTGGCTGTGTCTCCCTCTCCCTCCACTGGACAGGATGGGGCTCCCCAGCTGCTCACAGCTACCCCGGCCACCAACTTCTACTGGTGGCGTGTCTGCGCTCCCCCGCGTCCCCCACATTGCCTGGCGCCCACCCTGCCACTCCCTCACTGGCTCCTAGCCCAGTTCTTGAAGTCGCTGCCTGCACAGCCCTGGAGCTGGTTGTCACCTACCTGTCCCTCACGCTCGGTCCCCCTAGAGCCCGAGACACCACCCGCCTTCCCGCCTCCCTCAGGACTTGTGGGGAGACTGCAAGGGTGGGACAGACCCCAGAAGGCACAGCAGAGGGGACGCGGGAAAGTGCTAGAGTGTGTGTGTGCGTGAGCCTGTGCGGTGTGTGGAGTGTGTGTGGTATGTGTGTGCCTGTGTGGTATGTGTGTGTGGTGTGTGTGCTAGTGTAGTGTGTGTATGGTGTGTGTACCTGTGTGGTGTGTACTGTATATGTGGCGTGTGCCTGGGTGTGGTGTGGTGTGTGTGTGCCTGGGTGGTGTGTGTGTGGTATGTGTACCCGTGTGGTGTGTGTGTGTGCCTGCGTGGTGTGTGTGCCTGTGTGATGTGTGTGTGGTGTGTGGTGTATGTGCCTGTGTGGAGTGTGGGGTATGTGGTGTGGGGTGTGTGGTGTGTGGTGTGTGCGGTGTGTGTGGGGGTGTGTGTGGGTGGTGTGCAGTGTGTAGGGTGTGGGGATGTATGTGGTATGTGTTGTGTGTGTGCCTGTGTGAAGTGCAGTATGTGTGTGCCTGTGTGGT
>NW_012117154.1:7056173-7058270 GCF_000951035.1 Colobus angolensis palliatus
CCTTGTGCCATCAGCCAAAGAGGAGGGGAAGGCGGGGGGTCCCGGGGGTGGTGCTGCCTGGAGCCCATGGTCAGCCTGAGGACCTGTGCCTGGGTCTGGGCAGGACCCTCCTCCGCCCTGACTTGGGCGTGAACCCGTTCTGTTCTGCGCACAGGGCATGTGGGTGATGCGCAGGGACAGGGCCCGACCCGCGCAATGCCCACTCCCTTTCCCCCTCTGACTGCCGCTCTCCACGTCTCACCCTGCCTCTCCCCACACGCCCCTCCCCACGGGGAATTGCCTGTCCCACCTATTTTCCCAGCGCCCCAGGCCCTGCAGTCATCCTGCCCACGCCAGCCTTCTAAATGGGCTAACCGTCCACACTGCCTTCCCCTCCCCGCCCCGACGGCAGCACCCCCTCCACGTGCACCTGAGTCCCACTGGCTGGGATCCATCTATTGCATAGTTGTTACCACACTCATGAAATATTCTGAAGATAATCCCCCAGGGAAGGACTGTCACCCTCTAAAGACACGTGGCTGGTGTGGGGAAGAGGAGGGGCAGACAGACACAGCAGCAGCTATCCCCAGCATGATGAGTTCGATCAGACCCCAAAAGCAGTGAGGAGCCATGGAGGGTTCAGGCAGGTTGGAGGGGCCGGTCATCCTGCATGGAGTCTCCGAGCCCAGCGTCCTGTTTGCCTTTCTCTCTTACCTTCCAGCTCTGTCCATGGAGCCCCCTGCAGTGGGGCCAGCAAGCCTCCTGGTGGATCTGAGGGTCCAGAAAGCAGCAGCCACAAAGCACTGTGGGGCCAGAGACACTGCACCTGGGGCGGTGAAGCCCCCTCTCCCTGTTAGATCCTGGGGCCCCTGCGGGTCTCAGGCCATGGCCAGGACAGTTTGCAGTCAGCCAGGAAGCATGGGGCCAGCTGCCCAGCACCTCCTGCCACTTGCGTCCCTGACCCTTCCCATCCCGCCCCTGCTCCAACTCCATCTTTGATGTCTGGCTGCTGTCAGGGCTGCAGTCTCAGCGCTCCTGCTTCCCCTCTGCTCACACCCAGGCTGGAGAGCTTCCTCCCTTAGCCCTGGCACTGGCAGGAGGCTCAAACCCCGGAAGGCCCTGTCCCACCTCAATTTTATGTTATTTCTATTTTTTGAGACAGGGTCTTGCCCTGTCACCCCAGGCTGGAGTGCAGTGGCGCAATCTCAGCTCACTGAAGCCTTGACCTTCTGGGCTCAAGCGATCCTCCTCCTCAGCACTTCCCGCCTCCTCTCCCCAACCCACCCAGCCCCCTGGCACCCCTGTGGACCACAAACCCCGAGCTGAGCTAAACGTCCACCTGTACTGCTCAAGGTACGGGGCGCCCAGCACTCCAGAACCCCGTTCCATTTCCACGTCGCAAATCCTCGGGGCGCATTTCCTAGGAGATACAGGAAGTGCATCCACACGTCCCCAACTCCTTTCGCTCAGGGAGTGCTGACTGGTGTCGGCCTTCCAGAAATGACTTTCTAAGCACTTCCATCCCACACAGACCTGCTTCCTGAAGCCCAGCCTCGTCTCTCTGTGCCTGTGCCATCCTTGCTCGCTCTTACACGCCGCGAGGCGGGCTCTGTCTGCAGCCGCAGCCATCAGAGGCCTGGAGGTAGCGGAAGCAGCTCTTGAGTGCACTCAAAAGCTCCTTGCGGCTTGCTCCAGCCACTCACTTATATCATCATGTGGAGTAGAGGGTGTGTGTTTGAGTGTGGTGTGTGAGTGCGATGTGTGTGTGAGTGCAGCGTGTGTGTGAGTGCGGTGTGTGTGTGAGTGCGGTGTGTGTGTGAGTGCGGTGTGTGAGTGCGGTGAGTGTGGTGTGTGAGTGTGGTGAGTGCGGTGTGTGTGTGAATGCGGTGTGTGACTGCGGTGTGTGTGTGAGTGCAGCGTGAGTGTGGTGTGTGAGTGCGGTGTGTGAGTGCGGTGTGTGAGTGCAGCGTGTGTGTGAGTGCAGTGAGTGCGGTGTGTGAGTGCGGTGAGTGCGGTGTGTGTGTGAGTGTGGCATGTGTGTGAGTGCGGTGAGTGCGGTGTGTGTGTGAGTGCGGTGTGTGAGTGCGGTGTGTGTGTGAGTGCGGTATGTGTGTGAGT
>NW_012117154.1:7059598-7109696 GCF_000951035.1 Colobus angolensis palliatus
GTGTGTGTGTGAGTGCGGTGTGTGAGTGTGGTGTGTGTGTGAGTGCGGTGTGTGTGTGAGTGCGGTGTGTGTGAGTGCGGTGTGTGTGTGAGTGTGGTGTGTGTGTGAGTGCGGTGTGTGTGAAGCCACACCAAACTCATTCCCAGCCTAGGGAGGGAGCCTCCTCTGGCCTGGGCTTAACAAACTCTGGTCAACGTGACCCACGCAGACAGCAAGAGGAAGGACGTCCACTTGCACAGACCCACTTGACCCAGGTGACTTCTTAGTCTTCCCTTCCGTGGAACGGTGACTTATGTGGCACATAGCCCTGCCCTGGCCCATGGGGACAGGCAAGCTTGGGATCCAGGAGAGCAATGACACCAGAAGGGCCAGGGCCTTTGCTGTCTTAGGGGTACGAGGCCAGAACCCCAAGTCACCAAGCAAAGAGGGCCCCAGAGTCCCCTGTGGTCCCCAAACCTGGCCAGGGTTAGAGTCACTGAGGGGCCTGTACGAATGTCAGGGCCAGCCCAGGCCTGCCACAGTGGGGGAAACTGCCAGGAGGCGAGGCCGCGAGTCTCGTCATCAAGCTTCCCGGGGCTCTTGCTGGAGTTCCGCCTGGGGTTTTAAGGGACATTTGGCAGCAGCTGGACTCCGAAGGAGGTGGTGTTGGGGGACGACCACGCATTTGCTCTGGGAATGCTCTGGCATTGCCCCTCATGTCCCCATGCCCATGCCAGGCGGACGGCGTGTCCACCAAGGCCCTGACCACACGGCCAGCTGTGCTTTCGGGAGTGTGCCACTTGGCTGGCTCTCTGGCCCTGACTCAGCTCAGGCGGGCTCAGCGCCCAGTCTGTGCTCGCAGGTCGTCACTCAGGCCGTAGCCGTGGAGCTTCACCAGGCCGGAGGCACCTAGACAAGAAGTGCCACCTCCAGTGCCCAGGGAGGCCAGGCAGAGACGTATGCCACGAGGGATGACGCAGGGTGGGGATGGTGGTGAACGCACAGGCACAACTCAGTGCTGCCCACCTTCGCCATGTGGGAATGTGGCCCCAGGGAACGAGACTCATCAGCAGCACTTCCTCTTTCAAAGGTAGGCCATTCCGCTAAAAGAGCTGGAGACGTGGCAGGCCAGCAGCACAGGGGCGAACGAGGCCACCAGCCACTGTCAGATCACACCACACCTCCGTTCTCACCAACCTTTCCACTTACAGAGGAGGAGATGGCCTCAAGACCCAGTGTGTGTATGTGATCAGTTCCACGCGCCACTACCAGCCGCCTAGAACTCCAAGAGAGGAAAGCAAGAGCTCCCTTGTCATGCGTTTGCTCAGAACTTTCATTTTTTCTCCTCAAGCAAAGTAAAAGAAACTCAGGAGGCTGAGGCAGGAGAATCGCTTGAACCCAGGAGGTACAGGTTGCAGTGAGCCGAGAGTATGCCATTGCACTCCAGCCTAGGCGACAGAGCAAGACTCTGTCTAAAAACACACACACACACACCCCATCATCTGGTGAGATTTTTAATGTTTGCAGACGCGATACATGACAACTCACAGGCAGGGTCTAAGTGCTTCCACCGCTTCCACACTTCCCTTGAAGTCACAAAGCAGGATCTACAGAAACTATGAAAGGCTAGCTTTAGTATATTGTAATCTCTAAGCAATCACTCAGAAAAGATATACAGTAAAATAAAACTGAAAAGATATTTAGCCAAAAAGACAACAAATACATTAAAATGGAAAATGGTAAAATATTAAAATAAGAAAAGGGAGCCGAAGGGACAATTAAAACCAACGTAAGACCAGACCTCAGTGTTAACGGTTCACAACAACAGCACATATGCATCATGACCATCCCAGGACAGACCACAGTCGGCTATCAAGAGCGGCATGACATAAGCCACCAGGAGCAGGAGGAAGGCAGAGAAGCCATGGTGAAGACATGAAGAGAGAGCCACCTTCACCCCTAACCCTGTACCTGTGGGGTCAAGCATGACATCTGAGCCTCTGTCCCTCAACTAGGGGAACAAGGAGATCTCTGGGCCCAGGAAAGCTGGGGGCAGGGGCTGTGAGGAGCTGAGGGGCCTGCAGGCCACGCTGCCCAGGCACCCCATCCGGCACCTCTAGGTGGGTTCCCTCTCACTCCCCGGTCAGGGAGCAGCATCCGACAAAACACCCTGCTGCAGGCCTCGGTCTCCCCCGCTACTGAGCGTCAGATCCAACAAAACATCTGCTGCAGGCCTCGGTCTGCCCCTCTGCTGAGCATCCAATCCAACAAAACACCCTGCTGCAGGCCTCGGTCTGCCCCTCTGCTGAGCATCCAATCCAACAAAACACCCTGCTGCAGGCCTCGGTCTGCCCCTCTGCTGAGCGTCCGATCCAACAAAATACCCTGCTGCAGGCCTCAGTCTCCCCCTCTGCTGAACATCAGGTGGGTGCTGTCTGGGGCTTCCAGATGCTCCAAGGGGAAGACATGGTGCGGGAAGGCTCTGGGTGGTGGAGGCCAGTACGGAGGGGCCATGGGCCTCCTGAAACTCACCTGGGAATGCTAGAAGGGGGCAGAGACAGCTCAGATGAAGCCCCGAGGGATTCCAATGGCGTCCCAGGTCCCTCTCCCATCTATCTCCCTCCCCCATCATCACTGCCTCTGAGGCCAGGGTACCCCAGGCTCTCCAACGCCACATATGGGAGGGGGGCAGACTCAGCTTCTGTTCAGCACCAGGGCAGTTGGAGAATGAAGTGGAACCCACACGTGGCTCTGTCCCCCAGGGAGAGAAACCTGCAGACACCCTCCTGAGACTGGGTGGGGCAGGGGGAAGGGAGAGCCTGGCCCAGACAGAAGCACAAATTGGTGGCGTGGGCCTGGTGTTGAGAACGGGGTCCAACATCACAGCCCCGTTCCCGTTTGGGAGGCCAGCGTCCAGGGCCTCTGCCAGCTCTGTCCCAAACAGAATTTGTTCTCACTCTGGACAGCCCCAGGGGCCCCCTGTGCTCATAGGCGGATCCAGGGGGCAGGAGGGGGCCGTCCCATGCTAAGTGCGGTTGGATGATGAACGACGCTCCCAAAAGCTTTGTTCAGGTCCTAACCCGAGGAACCTGAGAATGGGACCTGATTTGGAAAAGGGGTCTTTGCAGATAGATGGGATTAAGTTAAGGATTCTGAGATGAGAGCTTCCTGGACGAGGGTGGACTTGAGATCCAAGGACATATTCTTAGAAGGGGGAAAGGTGCAGAGACACAGCCACGTGAGATGGAGGCAGAGAACTGGAGCGATGCAGACACAAGCCAAGGACTGCCTGAGCCACTGGAAGCTGGGAGCAGCAGGAAGGGTTTTCTCCTGAAGCCTTCAGCAGGAGGTGGCCCTGCCGACACCTTGATTTTGAAGTCTGGCCCCAGGACTCTGAGAGAGTCCATTTCCGTTGCATGAGGCCCCCAGCATGCAGTATTCTGTCATGGCAGCCCCTGCCTCATGCAGCCTGGATCTCATGTGCGGTCCACTCCCCTCGTCTCCAGGGTGGGGTGCGGCACCTTCATGCTGCCCTCTAAGGACAAGCGCACGAGGCCACCCTCCCCCACCAGCAGGACAGAATGCACGAGGCCTTTACCAGGACACGCCGGCGCCTGGTGTGGCTAGGACAGCAGTGCTGCTGCCCCGCTGTGGGGCCGAAAGAAGCCAGGGATGAGGGTGGGGGCGCATCTGTGGGTCCTGGAGGCTCCAGACCCCCAGGCCAACTGCACAGCCTGCAGGCAGCACTGCCTGGCCGGCCCTGCCATCTGTCTGTCCATACATCTAACCACTTTCTCTCTGGGGCCGCCCCACCCAGAGTCCCTTTCCTGCCGGAGGCCGGGGCTTTCCTGGCAGCTACTCACCACTCTCCCGGTGTTTGTTCACCGAGGTTTCCCGCCGCTGACGGTTGTTTTGACTTGCTCAGGGTTGTCATGCACCTTTGCCCTGGCTATGTAAGGAGAAAGAGCCTTTATGCAATCCGGGAAGCCCGCGTCAGGCCCAGGAGGTACGCCAGCTCTCTAGGACACTGGCCAAGGTCCCCCGCACTTGGCCGGATCCAGGCAGGGAGTGACGGACCTGCTGGCATCCTCCTGACCCCGGTTTCCAGCTCTCCCCTCCCCCTGTCCGCAGCCCAGGGTCAGAGGACAGGCAGCCGCCTGGCCAAAGGGCAGGCCCCCTTGTGCCCTGGATGGTGATGGCCTCTGGGGCCAGAAAGAATGAGGTGGTAAGGGGACCATGGAAGACGGCCTGGACCTTAGTGAGGGTGATGGCTTGCTGGGCGGGTTCCCCAGGGGCAGAGGCTGGGACAGGATTCAGGGTTACATGGCAGGTGACCCGTGGCCACCCCAGGAGGGGAGAGGGAAGGAGCAGGAGTCAGGACAAAGGGGCAGGTGTCCCATGGGGGTCTTGGGGGGCAGACACCCATGGGGGACTGGGGAGGCTGCAGAGCCACCTGCAGAGTTGCCCCCGCTGGCAGGAGACACTTGGCTACTTATCCCCCACCTGCCATCAGTCCCTATCAAGGGGCTCCCAGGGACCCTGGCTGCCCAGCATGTCTGGCCTGGCTGGAGGGAGTCCCCAGGTAGCACGGAGCCATCATACGGGCTGGAGGGACAGAGGCTGTTACTGGCGCCCAGGCTTGGGGCGATGCCGCAGTAGCCCGGGAGAGGTAGCTGGAGGCAGAAAGAGAGAGACCGGGCTTCTCCCTGGCAGAGCCAGCCACCAGCTGAGCCTGGCTGAGAGGCGGTGAGGGGGCCAGGCCTGGCCCTGGAGCAAGCTCTATGGGGGGGTCTGGGACTCACAGAGAGGCCAGCACCATGCCTCCAAGAGTCAGAGAAGTGAGGCATCAGACAGGCTGTGGCCAAGTCCCACAGAAGAGGCACGGTCTTGAGCCCCCAGTGTGCTCTGCAGGGCCTGGAGGCCCGGACAAGTTTTGGGTGGAGGATGGGGGTCTCAGCCTGGGCCAGGCTCCCCATCTCACCCCTAAGAGTGGCATCGGCCCAGGGTCCGGCCAGGCCCTACTGATGTGTTCTCAGGGGCCAGGACATCAGTGTAACAAGGCAGCCGCTTGGGACAGGCCCCGGCTCACTGTCCCCGTCCCCAGAGCACTTTCGGCTGCATCTGGGAGCCGCATCCCGTTTGTTCTCTGGAACCAGGAAGCCAGGGCTTTCCACTTCCTGGCCGCTGCGGAGGCCACGCTCTTTTTACTCTCCAAATAGGAAGGCTCCCGCCAAGTGAGTGTGGAGAGCTGATCTCAGTGCGGCTGAGGTTAATGGACAGGAAGTGCCGTTACCTAAATGGGCCGATAAGCTGATGAGAAGCCTGAGAAGAAAGCCTTTCCAGGCCTTGACCCAGAGAGCTGGCAGGAAAGCGGCGGGCGTCGCGGCCCCAGCAGGGAAGACCAGCTCCTGAGTTCAAGCCCCAGCTCCATCTGCAGCCTGGCCTTGCCGCAGCACCCTCGGCCCCCTGCTCACCCTTCTCTGGCCTCCTCAGGGCTCCTGCACACACCTGTGGTTCTACAAGGGGCAGAAAATATCCCAGAACATCAGAACAAGAGCCTCCCTCCCCGTGTGCAAGCCCCCATTTACGTGGTGCACTCCCAGGGGCCCCTCTCGGCCTCGAAACTCCCACTGCAGACATGGTCCAGCAAGGCCGGCTGTCTGGCTTTCCGGCGGATGATCAAAATACCAAGTCAGAATGATGGGGGGCTGATGGACGTGGGCCACTGACAACCAGGTGACCGCTGAGAGCAAGGAAGAAGGCACGCAGATGCAAGGACCCCAAAGTGGGAAACCCCATGGCAGGGGCCGGGGGCGCCTCAATAACAGACGTCCCACGGCGTCACCTGGGCCCGGTACAGGACGGCAGCCAGCGAGGCCGTGTCACCAGGAGGCTGTGTCACCGGGAGGCTGCGCAGACTGCTGAAGGGGGCAGAGGAACGTGGAATTGGTATTGGACCAGACGAAACTGCCAACACCTGCCCTCAAAACTGGGGAGTTCCCAGTGGCTGAACTGAGGATTTCCACAACGGGGGGCACTGTTCTAAAAACAGAAGGTTGAGCTCCTGGACCGCTGAGTTGGAATCATTCATCAAAACCTTCTCCACGGAATTCCGCCGCTGACCTGGGAAGGACGTGCACAGTGACCACACGGTGCCCCGGTGAAGTCTAAGGGACTGTTCAACGCGGCACCTACATTTGGGGAATTACAGATGTCCGAGCCTGTGGGGAGGCACCCACAACGGTCTCCCCCAAGGTAAAGACGGCGTGTCCGTCACTTATGACACAGCGGGCTCCCGCACAGGGATGGCCTGGAGCGTCCAGAGGAGTGTCGCTGCTCTCAGAGCCGGCCAGGTGGGCTGTGTCCACGGCCACGGAAAGCACCCTGGGGAGAGGGTGTTGCTGTGATTTCCACACCCCACTTCCTCATGTCCTGCAACCGAGCTAGAATCTGCAATCAAAAGCTAGCTGGCTTTGGAAGGCTGAGGAGGATCACGTAAGGCCAGGAGTTTGAGTCTAGCCTCGGCAACATAGCAAGATCCTGTCTCAAAAAAAAAAAAAAAAAAAAATTAGGAAGGCATGGTGGTGTGCCCCTGTGGTCCCAGCTCCTCAGGAGGCTGAGGTAGGAGGATCACTTGAGCCCTGGAGTTCCAGGTTGCAGTGAGCCATGATCACACCACTATAGGTCAGCCTGGGCAACAGAGTAAGACTCTGTCCCAAACAGAATTTGTTCTCATTCTGGACACCCTCAGGGGCACCCTGTGCTCACAGGCAGATCCAGGGGGCGGGAGGGGAGCCTTCCCATGCCTGTCCCAAAAAAAAAGAGCCACCAAGGATGCTTTGGGTGTCGGCCACCGCAGGCCCCCATCTCTCTGTATCTAGCAACATCGCTTGGCCCTCAGAATGGAGCAGGAATGCGAGTTCCAGGCCCAAGTGCCACAGGATGGCGGCGGCTCTCACAAAAAGCGTGGTCTTGCTAGGGGGGCACAGGCTATCTCCAGTGGACGGGCCACTCCCACACAGGCATGGTAGTGCAGGGTGCGCTCTTCCTGTGGCCCAGGGTCCCTTGTTTCTGGAAGGACGGGTGAAAGCAGACACTACCTGTGCCCACTGGAAGCCTCTCACAACGAGATGAAACACCCGCAGGGCCGTGTCCTGTCTGCAGCGGCTCCAGCCTCGCTGCGCGTTTCCAGGGGACCTTGTGCTGCGGGTGCAGCTGTTAGGGTGACCGAGGGAGGGAGGGCCAGGGGCAGACGGGCAGCCAGAGCACCCTCGGGAGAGGCGTGTGGCTCTGAGCTGCCAATGCGCCAGCAGGAACAGGCTCCACAGGACCCTCAGGACCGATGACATAAAGACCCTGCCAAATGCCCTGGGTGAGCTCAAGTCACCCCAGCCCAACCCTCCCCCTGTATGGATGGGGACCCCTGAGGCCCGGGGCTTTCATTTTCAGTTGCTGTGTGTGCACGTCTGTGTGTGCACATGCATGCACACGTGTTAAATCATCTCAGGCCGGGCATGGTGGCTCACACCTGTAATCCCAGCACTTTGGGAGGCCAAGGTTGGTGGATCACTTGAGGCCAAGAGTTCAAGACCATCTTGACCAACACGGCAAAACCCCATCTCTACTGAAAATACGAAAATCAGCTGGGCATGGTGGCACACGCCTGTAGTAGTGCCAGATACTCAGGAGGCTGAGGCACAAGAATTGCTTAAACCCGGGAAGCGGAGCTTGCAGTGAGCGGAAATGGTGCCACAGCACTCCAGCCTGGGCAACAGGGCGAGACTTTGTTTAAAAAAAAAAAAAAAGAAAGAAATTGTCATCTCTGTCTCTCTGTTTTGCATTCTGGTCAAATTCCGTATTTCTCTCTTCTACTTCACTAATTCTCTTTTCAGCTGTGTACTTGATCCTATCCCATCCGCTGAGCCTTTTGTCTTGGTGACTGTATTTTTCGTTTCCAGGATGTGCCATTTTCACACCTATCTGTTCCTGTCTTGAATCTGCCGTTCGGTTTTTATAATGTATTTACATTGATGGCTGTGGTCCCTTTTTCTTATCTCTTTGGTAGATTATTTAAGAGTCTTTATTAGATTCCTCCATAAATTTAACTCCGTCTGGTCTGGAGTGAATTCATGTTCTGGGTATGAATTTTGTTGGTTGTTTCTTAATAGCAGTGAAATTCAGAAAACATAAAATTAGCCGTTTAAAATTTAGTGCGCAATTTAGTGGCATTTAATACACTCAGGATGTTGTGTTCCCATAACTGTTTCTTAACATGCAAAATCCCGTGCTTCTGAATTGGGGCTTGCAGACTCGTTTTTAAAAGTTAGTCATTGGATCAGGATATGGGAAATCAATTCTCTGAAAGTCAATTCACAAAATGACCTTGATTGGTCAGTTTGCTGAAAATCAATTCTCTAAACGATCCATTTTCCCAAGACTTCAGACAGAAACTTTAAACCTTGTCTGGGCAGTTGGCCACAGCCATTTGGCAGCACAGGCAGGAGCAGGGGCTGAAAATTCCAGCAAAATACGTGAGCCAGGGTTAAGGGCACATTCAGAAGAAAAGACGTTCAGTCAAGCTGCACCAATGCATATCAGGAAAAGTGGCCGCCACAAAACAGCAAGAAGTCTTTGGGGGCCATTTTGTTACTCACTAACTAGACCACTCTGAGAGTCGGCTCGGGTCCACCAGGTCTGGGCAAACAGAGTTTTAGCAAATTGATCTAATTCTAAAGACAAAGAGGCAAGGAGACGTTGAGGGTGTGGTGGAATCCCGGCTTTCCACGAAATTCTGCTAGCTGTATGACCTCAGGCAAGTCGCCAAGCCTCTCTGTGCCTCAGTTTGCCCCTCAGGGTTCCTGTAAGGATTAAATGAGGTCGCCTAGGTGTTGGCGGAGGTTAGTAACACTCCCGGTGGGAGAGCTCTCCAGGCTGTCCAGGGCCTGTACCATCAGCCCTCAGGGCCCTTCCTGCTCCCCTCACAAGCTGATGCCACTCTGGGCCCTGGGTTTCAGGAGAAAATGACCTCTGTAGAAGCTCCCCATGCCCAGCCCTGGGGAGGAGGCAAGCCAGGGAGCTCTCGCAAAACCCCCAGGAGCACGGCACGGCTCTCCTCCCTTCCTTTTCCTTGATTGGTGGACCCATGCGGGGACATGACAGCAGCGTGTCCCCCACCCTGGCCACCACGCCCTCCTGGCAGCCCCAGTCTGACAGTCCCTGCCTTTCCTTCTTTCTAGTGGCAGTGTCTCTAAAGCAGCTTCTCCTTCTCCCGTCTCTGACCTGACCCCGTCACGGGCTGCCCGAGGCCACCCTGCAATCAGCCATATTGGCATTCCCAAAGCCCACTGAACCCGACAGTACGGTGTCCGCCAGGAATGAGGTGGGCACTGGAGATCCACGCATGACAGGAACCAGAAGAGGGTGGGCCCTTCACCCTCCCCACCTTCTGCCCCTCAGACTGGTGGCTTGCCCCTGGGGCCTCCTCTGGGCTAGGGTCTGCCCACCAATGCTTGTTCCTGTGACAGGCAACGGCAACTCCAGATGTCCCATCACAGCTGCCCACTGGACACAGATATGGGGACACTAAGAGTGCAGGGGGCAAAGTCAGCTGCATTGTGCGCAGCAGCTGCTGCCACACAATGGCACCAGAGGAGCTCCCGCCGGGTGTGCTTGCACCACACACTCCCACCACACACACACGCTGGGTTGGCGCCCCGTCCGCTGAAGGGACATGCCACCGGGCATGCTGGGTGCCACCGAGTTGCTGGCGTGGTCAGTGCCTGCTGGCTGAACCTCGGAATTGGTGGCGGTGGCTTTGCTTCATCGCCGTCTGGTTCACTGTGCTCTAAGTGTGGGCGCCCCGCGAGCAGTGATGTGTGTCCGTATCTACAGCCTCGCTGGCCTGTCACGTTAACACGTCAGGCTCTCAGCTCCGGCGTGAATCTCCCATTCCCCTACTGTCCTAGTCCATTCTGGCTGCTACAGCAAAATCCCACAGACTGGCAGCTTCTCAGCAGCAGAAACCTATTTCTCACAGTCCTGCAGGCTGGAAGTCCCAGACCAGGTGCCCGCATGGCCCAGCTCTGGCGAGGGCCCACCTGCAGCTTGCAGATAGGCATCTTCTCACTGTGTCCTCACACCCAGGCCATGCCACACCCAGGGACACGTGGAAGGGGCAAGGGAGCTCTCCTTCCTAAGAGCACTAATCCCAGCACGAGGGCTCTGTCTTCCAGGCCTCATCACCTCCCAAAGGCTTCACCACCTAATGCCACTACCTTGGCTGTGAGGATTTCCGCCTATGAGTCTTGGGGGACATGAGGGTCCAGCCCTCAGCAGCTGTTACTGTGGCCCTCAAGCCTGCCACCCTCCTGCTGTTGCCCAGCCATCCACATGCACCCCAGCCCTTCCCATGGCAGGGACGGGAAGGGATTCAGATCCCACGAGGAAAGCCCAGTTCACACGTCCAGCTCAGCCCTGCATGTCCCACGTCCCGCTGGGAGCTAGTGGTGTTCGTGGTAACTCAGCCCCAAGGCAGCCGGCAGCACAGGTGCCAACATACGGGGAAATCTGCGTCGCTCGGTGCCTGTCTAGTGCTCAGTTTCTAGGCGGCTGGTTCTACCCCCGCCATGCACAGGTTCCCGCCCTCGCAGCTGCCTCTTCTATTCCCATGATCGGGGTGGCCAGGCCCCCACTCCCCTTCTTGGTGGAGCCCGCACTTCCTGCAGGTTCTGGACAACTGGCTGAGACTGGCCTGGGTCCTCATGCTCAGGCCATGCCACACCCAGGCAGGGAGCTGCAGCCACCACAACAGTACCTCCCAGCTGCCCTCTGCTGCTGCAGCCAACATCACAAGGTCATGTCACAATGTCATGTCACAGCAGGTGACACAAACTCCACACAGGGACAGTCCACCCAGCCCCAGTCCCATCTCACCTCTCTTTCTCTGTCCCTGCTCCCAGCCTATTCAGCCTGAAAACCCACCCCCTCCCTGGCAGAGTCAGCTGGCCCCAGACCCACCAGGGGGACCAGGGGGACCAGCACTGACGCTGCACACTGCCAAGTCACCCAGCAGACGTGAGGGCAGAAGAGCTGGCTGGACAGGACCACCCACTGACCTGTCTCCCTGCATCCTGGGGCTTCCACGTCCCCACCTATGCATGGGGTCTGCAGGGGCTGCACCTACAGGGTTGCTGTGAGCAGGAGTGAGCTCCATGTGTGGTGAGGGGTCTCCACATGTTCCTGTTATTGTGGATACAGTGACAGACCCTGATTTCAAGTGCTCCTGTCCAGCAGAAACAGGGCAAAGAGTAGGGGGTAAGGCTTCTATGAGGGGCCACCTCACCAAGCCCAAGGCTCGGGCATCAGAATCACGCACTGTACTGGGTTCCCTGCTCCAAGGCACTCCAGGGCTTCCCACGGCCCTTCCAGTTGCTCTCCTGCCAGGGATCCAGGGGTCTCAGGTTCCCTGCCCTTGCCTATCTGGGAAGAAGCTGAGCTGATGGACCCTGCACCCCACAATACCACTGTCTTGGGGCTTTAACACTTAAGAGACCAGCACTATCCCCACCGTTTTACTTTTTGAACCTTTCAAACACATGGCAATGTAATTAATCAGTTGTGCAGTGAAGATCCATGCGCCCCCAGACGCTCCCATTCACACGGCACTACATTTGCCTAGTCCACGTCCGTCCACCCATCTTACTTCTCATGCATTTCAAAGTAAGTTATATTTCTCACAGAAAAACACAAATCTAAAGGTCCATCATTAGGCAAGACTAGTGAATAAACCACAGCATATCCATACAAGGGAAGATTATGTTCCATTTAAGAGTGAGGTATGGGGCTGGGTGGGTGGCTCATGCCTGTAATCCCAGCACTTTGGGAGGCTGAGGTGGGCAGATCACCAGAGGTCAGCAGCTCAAGACAAGCCTGACCAACATGGCGAAATCCTGTCTCTACTAAAAATATAAAAACCAGATGGGCATAGTGGCATGTGCCTGTAGTCCCAGCTACTCAGGAGACTGAGGCAGAAGAATGGCTTGAACTCGGGAGGCAGAGGTTGCAGTGAGCCAAGATGGCACCACCGCACTTCAGCCTGAGTGACAGAGCAAGGCTCCATCTCAGAAAAAAAACAATTGACGTACGTTCCTAAGATACATGGTCAAGTGAATATAGAAAAGTACAGAACTGTGAACAGACAAAGCTACCGTCTGTGCAAACATCTACACAAAGATCCTACCTAAGGCGCAAAAAGTGGAGGTGGCGATCCCTGGGGCCAGCCTCAGCCAGGAGGGGTCTGGGTCCTCCCACAAATAACCCAACCTCCTGTCCTTCAGAGGCACAGCCTGTGGAGGGGCCTGGTAGAAGTGAGCATGGCTGCCCTCCGTGGGAACTGCTCAGCAACTCGGCTGCCCAGACTCCTTCTTTCTTCCCACCTCTCCATCCCGCTGCTCCCCCCGTTCCCTCGGGCTTCCTGGGTCCCCTCCAGGTAATCCACCTGCACCCAAGCCCCTGCCTGGGCTCTGCCTTCAGGGGAACCCAAACCAAGACACATCTCTTTTACATCAAACGCAGTGTGCTTTTCTGCTGATAGCCACGGAAAGGCCTCAGGAGAAACACAAGAATCTGGCGACAATGACCCCCTTTAGGGAGACACCAGTAGGAGACACTGCAAGACGTTTACTACTCACTCTTCCTTTGGTTGCTTCTGTGCCTTCTGAACCTTGTTCCCTGGGCATACCTAACTTACTCAAAAACTTACTCTTTCATAAAAGACATCAACTCCTAGGTGTCTGTGCGAGAGAAACGGGAACACACGTGCACCCGGTGAACACAAATGGCCGTGAAGTGTTCAGCCACTTGGTTCCCAATAGCCACAAAGTGGGCACCCCAGCATCCATCAGCTGCTGGGCAGATGCACAGTACATGCATACGATGAAACCTGGTTCAGCCATGGAAAGGAGGGAGGCTCTGACTCATGCCACAGCACAGACAAGCCTCAGGACATGCTGCTCAGCGAGAGGCCACGTCCTGTCTGACTCCGCTGCTAAGAAATATTCAGAGCAGGCACGTCCACGGAGATGGGAGCTATGCCAGGGCTGCCAGGGCCTGCGACAGGAACGGGGCGAGCCGTGAAGGGGCACATGGGGTCTATCTGGAAGGATGCAATGTTCCAACGTGTTGCAGAAAGTCAGGGACCCAAAATGGAGGGACCAACTGAAGCCGTGGCAGAAGAACATCAATTGTGAAGATTTCATGGATATTTATTAGTTCCCCAAACTCATACTTTTATAATTTCTTACGCCTGTCTTTACTGCAGTCTCTGAACATAAATTGTGACGATTTCATGGACACTTATCACTTCCCCTTGTGATTTCCTATGCCTATCCTTACTTTAATCTCTTAATCCCGTCATCTTCGTAAGCTGAGGGGGATGTATGTCGCCTCAGGACCCTGTGATGATTGCATTAACTGCACAAATTATTTCTAGAGCATGTGTGCTTGAACAATATGAAATCTGGGTGCCTTGAAAAAAGGAACAGGATAACAGCAATGTTCAGGGAACAAGGGAGACGGCCTTGGACTCTGACTGCTGGTGAGCCAGACAGAACAGAGCCGTATTTCTCTTCTTTCAAAGGCAAATAGGAGAAATATCGCTGAATTATTTTTCTCAGCAAGGAACATCCCTGAGAAAGAGAATGCACCCTGAGGGTAGGTCTATAGATGACCCCCTTGAGGCAGCCGCCTTTTACAGTCAAAGCCAAAGGGATGAAATAAGCCCCGGTCTCCTGTAGCGCTCCCAGGCTTATTAGGACGAGGAAATTCCTACCTAATAAACTTTGGTCAGACAGGTTGTCTGCTCTCAAACCCCGTCTCCTGATAAGATGTTATTAATGACAATGCGTGCCCAAAAGTTCATCAGCAATTTAAATTTCGCCCCATCCTGGGGTCCTGTGATCTCCCCTGCCACTTGCTTTGTGGTATTTTATTACCTTGTGAAGCATGTGATCTCTGTGACCCACACCCTATTCGTGCACTCCCTCCCCCTTTTGAAAACCGTTAATAAAAACTTGCTGGTTTTATGGCTCGGGGAGCATCACGGAACCTGCTGACATGTGATGTCTCCCCCGGGCACCTAGCTTTAACATTTCTCTCTCTTGTGCTCTTTCCCTTTATTTCTCAGACCAGCCCAGATGCTTAGGGAATAGAAAAGAACCCACGTTAAATATCAGGGGCGGGTTCTCCCGATACTGACGGTGGATCGTGCTGGTGGCTGCATGATGCAGTGACAACCACTGAATCATACACCTGAGACAGATGACTTGTGTAGCATGCAAATTCCATCTCAATAAAGTTTTTTAAAAACAGCAACAAAAAGGTGACTGACACCTCAGAGCCTCCAAGTGGGGGCAGCGGTGGGCACTGCCTGCTCCTGCTGGTGGGAACTGGGTGGGCTGAGCCCCCGCCGGGAGTCCTCCCGGGCAGGCTTGGCTGCCAATGCCTGGACACAGCTAACTGGGTGACCAGGCTCCATGACATTTAACTAGGACACAGCAGGCGAGCCACAGCACGCCCCTTTCTCAATCTCATTTCTGCGACTCAAACAAGAAAACCTTAAACAAATAAACCAACAAAAAGGGTGACACACGGAGCTCCTGGCTGGGGTGCAGGGCTGTCTTGGGCCCCCAAGAATCTCTGTGCAGACAGGCTCTTGGCCCTGCAGGCCCCCATACCACTGCCCAATCCTCCTTCTGATGGGCTGTGACCCAGGGACACTTCTGCAGGCATCGTCCTGCACAGGTGGAGACGGGAGGGCTGAGGCTGGGCCAGGCAGCATCCTGTACACTCAGGAAGATCCCATGACTTCGCAGGGGGTGGCAAGGACCCAGGAAATGTCCATCCCCCATTTTATCCACAACACTGAGGAGCCCTCAGGTCCTGGCCTTTACCCCACCTCCCCGACAGGCCCATTCCTCCCTGTGGTAGGTAGGCCATTCTTGCATTGCTATAAAGAAACTGAGACCTGAGACTGGGTAATTTATAAAGAAAAGGGGTTTGACTGGCTCAGTTTCTGTAGGCTACACAGGAAGCATGGTGCTGGCATCTGCTTGGCTTCTGGTGAGGCCTCAGGAAGCTTCCAATCATGTAAGAAGACACAGGAGGAGCCCATGTGTTGCACAGCAAGAGTGGGAGGGCAGGTGGTGGGGGGAAGATGCCACAGACTGTTTCCCAGCTCTCTTGAGAGCTCACTATCACAAGGACAGCACCAAGCCAGGAGGGAGCCACCCCTATGACCCACCTCCTCCCACCAGGCCCCACCTCCAGCACTGGGGACTACATCCCCACGTGAGACTGGAGCGGGACATCCAAGCTATATCACCCGCTTCAACAGGGAGGAGCAGAGGCTCCCCATTGTGTGCTGCTCAGAGCAGCCAAAGACCAACACCAAACGAAAAGAAGGAGAAACAGAGCCAGCACAAGGCGGGACCAGCCCTGGGTGTGTTCAACACAGTCCTATAGCTCTGTAACGTTTTAGTTATTACAGTGAATGCAACCAGGCACGGTGGCTCACACCTGTTATCTCAGGACTTTGGGAGGCCGCGGCGGGCAGATCACCTGAGGTCAGGAGTTCGAGACCGGCCTGGCCAACATGGCGAAACCCCATCTCTACTAAAAAAAAAATACAAAAATTAGCTGGGTGTGGTGGTGCATGCCTGTAATCCCAGCTACTCGGGAGGCTGAGGCAGGAGAATCACTTGAACCTGGGAAGTGCAGGTTGCAGTGAGCTGAGATCACACCATTGCACTCCAGTCTGGGTGAGAGTGAATGAGACTCTGTCTCAAAAATAAAAATTAAAAATAAAAATAATAAAGTTAATGTAGGAATAAGAGGAACTCTGAAAAGCAGTTTTCTTATCATTTGAGGCTTATCGGCATAACTACATCTCCTCAAACCACTAGAACCACAATCAATGATTTAGGGTGAGTGATTCTTCCAAACACCTTAAACTTCTTAAAAGCAAACAAAACACACAAACATATAAAATGGGTTCCACACACAATCAGGGTTTATGTCATTTATTTGTTTCCATGCTTGTGTAAACCATCCTACCTTATAACACTGCCTGTTTTGAGGGCTTCCTGGAGTTTAAGTAATATTACTTTGCTGGGGTTACAGAAGCCCTTTGTGACCCAAAGGAAAAATGTTACCTTTTCAGCCTAATGGTGATTATGGGATGAATAATCCACCTATTGGCTGATTTTTCACTTAAAAACATCTTTTTGAGACAGGCGTCACTCTGTCACCCAGGCTGGAGTGCAGTGGTACCATCCTGGCTCACTGCAACTTCAAGCTCCTGGACTCAAGCAATCTTCCTGCCCCAGCCTCTCGAATGGCTGAGACTACAAGCATGTGCTACCACACCTGGCTAATTTTTTTTCATAGAGATAAGGTCTTGCTCTATTGCCCAGGCTGGTCGCAAACTCCTGGCCTCCAGTGATCTTCCCGCCTCAGTCTCCCAAAGTGCTGGATCCCAGGCAGGAGCCACAGGGCCCGGCCAATTTTTAACTTTTTATTAGGAAATTGCCAAATACATACCAACGGAAACCAAAGTATGCTAAACACCCTGTACCTGCCAGCCCTGCAGCCCTCATCACAGTGGCTGGTGACCAGTGACCTCTCATCTGCACCCCATGGCACCCCGAGCCCCGTCCCCACACCAGCACCACTGGCGTATTTTTAAGTAAATCTCTCATTTCACCACCAACAGTGCAGTAGAATCTCTAAATGACAGCTCTTTCTAAAAAATAATCACGATCCCATTATCACCCAAAAGTAAGTAATTCCTTCAAACCACCAAAGTTCCCAATAGTTTCATCAATGCTTTCGGCAGCCTTGGTTTGGTTGGCTTATGACAACAGGGTCCAGACAAGGTCTGCGTGCTGCGTTTGGCGGCGAGAGCTCATCTTTTTTTAATCAATAGACGAGATTCCTTCTCCTTCTCCTTTCATTGATTTGTTGAGGACAGGACACCAGGTTGTTGCCAGGTCTCATGGCCTCTGCATGGCTGGGTGCAGTTCAGTACATTCCCCTCTGTGCTGGTACACCCGTGCTTAGAACTGGAGGCTGGTCCCAGTCGGGTTGTGTGATTCGCAGCACGTCCCATCTGAAGGCGCACAGGGTCTGGTTGGCCCTGTCCTTCTGATTAGATCGATTGGGGTTCATCTATGGCCAACCTGCCCCACACTGTGGAGGCCTCCGTCAGCCTGCCACCTCCTAACTTCCGCAGCCATTGAGGACCAATGCCCACATCTGAGATTTCACTGAAGTTGCAAAATGGCAATATTTTAATTCATTCTTCATTTATTAGCTAACTTTTTTTTTTTTTTGAGACGGCGTCTGGCTCTGCCGCCCATGCTGGAGTGCAGAGGCGCTATCTCGGCTCACTGCAAGCTCCGCCTCCCGGGTTCATGTCATTTTCCTGCCTCAGCCTCCCGAGTAGCTGGGACTACAGGCGCCCGCCACCTCGCCCGGCTAGTTTTTTTTTTTTTTTTTTTTAGTAGAGACGGAGTTTCACTGTGTTAGGCAGGATGGTCTTGATCTCCTGACCTTGTGATCCGCCCACCTCGGCCTCCCAAAGTGCTGCGATTACAGGCGTGAGCAACCGTGCCCGACCTATTAGCTAACTTTCTATAAAGAACTTTCCGTCATCAACTCTTTGTTTGCCAGGACAAGCAGGATACATACTTGATTCCGTCCCTTCATGAGTTCTCAGAATAAGGTGGTCCCCTAACTCTTTCAAGGTGAAGGAGTTATTAATCACCTTTTAAAAAGTACCCATGGTGGCAAGCAGCAGCGCAGGCCACGCAGCAGAAGCATAGGTGGCTTGGGTGTGCAGAGGCCACGGACATGGAGGGAGTCCAGGTAGGAAACTGTGCCATGGAGACCTGAATGAAGCCAGGGCCTGAGCCTGGCAGGAAAGGGGACGTCACGTGCCCAGGTCCCAAGGCGGGGGGACCTGAAGATGCACATGTGGGACAGGTTACCTGGCACAGCAAGGGAGGTGGCTGGAGCCTGCTTGCCAGTCACATGGGCAGAGAAGGCACTCGGGGCTCTCGTCTCGGCTCCCGCTCTGCCTGCGCTAGAGCTGCAGCCGCTGCCCGGGGCACGGAGAATTCGAGGGAGAGGCTTTCCCAGCAAGTCCAGGGGAGTGAGAGACACAGAAGTGAAGGGCCCCTCGAATGGTGATGAACCGGAACTGGAGAAGAGGGAAGGGAGGGCCAGGGCAACAGCACTCCAGGGCCATGGGAAACCAGCAGGTGTTGTGGCTGAACAAACACCATGAAGGGGCCGCTGAGGGGCCCAGCCAAGGCAGCCAGGCTGGCCGAACAGTTCGGGAGGGCCTCGTGGGCAGCAATGAGGCAGGGGCAATGTGTGGTGGCAGCTTTGCGGTCCCTGAGGGGCAGTGCCATCTCCCCAGGGCTGCAAGCCAGGGCTTCCCTGTGCCCCCCACTGTTGCCCCTTCTGTTCCCCTAGCCCTTCTGATGAGTCAGCTGGTGCCAGATAGGAGGGGGGATAATTTACAACCAACATTTGCATTTTAACAAGAACTTCCTTGAGACAATTTCCTAAAGCAAAAGAGCGACTGTGGAGTTAACAATAGCCACCATGTAGGCATCACCCCCTTAGTCCCACTGCCAGCCTGAGCCACTGTTTTCCCCTTTCGTGGAAGAGGAAACCGAGGCTGAAGGTTGAGCAGCATGCCCAAGATTCCACATGGGGGCAGTCGGAGCCCAGACACCCTCCTCCAGCGTCTGCCACACCCTGGGGGACCTTACCAATCCCCGCCACCACCCCTACCCACCGTGGCCTGGCCCTTGGGTGGCAGTGTCTCTGGCTCAAAGAGAAGGCAGGGTCAGCAGCATAGCTGGATGAACCGACCATCAGCAGAGACCCTGGGCCTCCTCAGCCATCACCTAAGGGAGGCTCCTCCGGATGGGATGAGCTGGCCTGGTGGCTCTTGCCAGAGCTGCAGGGAACAGGATGCTCCCTCTCAGAAGCCGACTCAGCTCTGCCACGCGGCTCAGCTCTGCCACGTGACTCAGCTCTGCCATGTGGCTCAGCTCTGCCACAGGGCACAGGACAGACTGCCCCAAGATGCCGCAATGCTCCTCCTGGTCCTCCACTTATGCGGCCTCCCCCTAGATGTTTCTAACAGTACACGTGTGCTTGTTTCTGGGGCTGCCCCTGAATGGGAGCCTGGTAAGGACTGGCCGTCCACAGGGCCCTCAGTCTCCGCCCCAGGGAGTGGTAAAGTGTGGCTCTAGCTGTGCTACCATCTCCAGGTGAGGGGCCGGCCGCAGGTGGTCTTTTGTGTGATGGGCTGTCTGGAGAGGCCCTGCTGCCCGTGGGTGCCATAGATTTGCAGTACAGGGGCCCAGGGTGACCCTGGAGGAAGGACGTCCTGTGAGCCTTGAGCCTGTGCAGCAGGCCGGGTCAGAACCACACACGGGAAACCCCCTTCAGCTAAGGCGGTCTCTCCCCTAACACAATCCCCCTGACCAAGACTTCCTGATGCCCTGAGGGTGCGTCTGCCTTCCAAGGCGAACATCTCACACCAACTCTGCAGCCAGCAAGTTCGCATTGGAAGCTGGAAGCCCGCTGTCGGGGGAGCAGACCAGGACTCCTCACACCCCAAGAGCGACTGCTAGACACTCCCTACCACACCCCGCGCCTGTCTGACCCCATCAAGCCTGACTGTGATGGCGGAGTGTGGCTGCCTTTCTGAGCCCCTAAGGAAAAACTCTAGAGTGACCCCTACACTTTGTAAAGGACAAGGAGGCCTGTGGGTGGAGACAGGGGAGGGGTTTCTGCTGGGTCCTGCCTGGAGAACAGGTCTGATGCTGAAGGACCCCTCGGGCTGTCCTGGGTCAGAGTGAGGGGGCCACACAAGCCCTCAGGACCCACCAGGTAAGTCCATGGGCGAGTCCAGGCCCATGAAGGTGGGCACCATGAGCCTTGTGGTCCACAGGGTCAGGCTGGCACACGCTGTGTTCTCACCCAGAAAGGCCGTTCCAGCTCCTTCTGGGCTCCTCCTCCTCCTCCCCAGCCTTCTCTGTCTCTCCGCCCACCCCGCTCTCTGTCTCCCTCACACACGGAGTACAGAATTGTGGGGAGATGACTCTGTATTTCCTCATCTGTGTTTATCACAGTGACTCACCCATCCGCGGCTGCTGGGTGACTGGCAGGGTTTGCGCTGAGCTTCCGAGTGAGGTTGATTCAGAAGAGGAAGGCATGACCACCCAGCTATTAGCAGAATGTCCGGCGTGGGCAGCGCCACCCAGCTGTCGACACTGACACCCAGGCTACCCTGACAGGTGGCCGCAGGGGATGTGTGTGCACGCGGAGTTTCTCAGGACTCAACCTTCTTAAAAAGGAGGTTTGCAGTGAAGAGCACAGGGGTACCCACCAGGAGAGGACGGAAATGCTTCCATCAAGCCAGTGGGTTTGGGGAACAATGCAGAAGTGTGCTGGGGCAGGTGTCAGACCACCTGCGTGCCCTGTGCTGCTGGAGGCCTGGCCTCTTGCACGAGCCTCTATCCACTCAGATTCACGGCAGGATCTGCCCCCAACAAAGCACTTCACCTGGACCGAGCTGGGCACCAAGCAGCTGACATTTGATTCTTGCAACAACTGTGCAGTAAGTGTGGTTACAGCCCCCACTCTGTGCCCAGAAAGTTCCGCCATCTGACCAGGCAGGCGCAGTGACCCATGGAGGGGCAGGGCAGAACGCCCCCGCCCATGGACATCTCCCGCCCCAGCTTTCCTTCGTGGGGCACCGCAGCACTCCCAGGTTCTCACCCTCCATGGGGCGCCGCAGCACTCCCGGGTTCTCCCTCCAAAGGGAAGAATGATGGAGAAGGCGAGAATGTGCATATGCCCATGGCTGGCAACTGCTTGTGAGAAGGAGACCAAACTCCTCTGCTCACACCAGGACTTCCACCTGGCCTCTTCCGGGGGCCACCTGGCCTGGACAAACTCAAGTTTCCAACTGAACTGGGAGAAGGGCAGATGCTTGCTTGAAAGAGGGATCTGTCCCGGGCAGACTGGCCCACATTCCAGTGGCAGCAGCCCTTCCTGAGATTCGCTCTGAAACAATTTTTCGCCTAGGATGTGGAGAAGACACACAGAAGGAGAGGTCTTTCAGAAGCAGTGAAATTTTACAATTCAAAGCTGCCACCAATTGCTTTGGTTGGGATCCAGCTACTGAAATCCACAGACATCTACGAAAACACCCCTAATGTGAACCTGCTGCCCGAATTCCAGCGCATTCCCTTGTCCTGTGAGCAGGGACCCCGAACTCCAGCACACTCCCTTGTCCTGTCAGCAGGGACCCCGAACTCCAGCGCACTCCCTTGTCCTGTCAGCAGGGACCCCGAACTCCAGCGCACGCCCTTGTCCTGTGGAGCAGGGACTCCCAGGAGTGGTGCTCTTTAGCCCCAGAGAGCACCCAGGCCAGCCAGCTGACTTCACCCACCTCTCTCTCAAACACACATGCGTGCGCACACACACACATGCACACAGCACTCCCCTGCCACACACTATCACTCACACATGCTGGCACACAAAGGCATCCAAATTGGAAAGGAAGAAGTAAAATCCTGTTTTTGCACCAAAAACTAAAGATTACACACACACACACACACACACAATCTGTTAGAACTAATAAATGAATTCAGCAAAGTTGCAGCATACAAAATCAACCTGCAAAAATCAAGCTCATTTCTATACGCTAACAAATGGCAACCCAAAACCAAATGAAGAAAGCAAGTCCATTTGCAGTAGCGTCAAAGTGAATGAAACACTTAGAAATTAAACAAGGAGGTGAAAGATTTCTACAATAAAAACTACAAAATGTTGCTGAAAGACATTAAAGAAGACATTAAAAGACATCCCATGTTCATGAATTGGAAGACTTAATATTGAGATGTTAATACTACTCAAAGCAATCTACAGATTCAACACCATAACTACCTACCTAAATCCAACAGCGCTTTTTAAAGAAATTTTAAAATCCATTCTACAATTCATATGGAACTGCAAGGGACTCTGAATAGTCAAGCCAATCTTTTTCTATTTAAAAAATGTATTTCCATTTTTTTTAGAGACAGGGCCTTGCTCTGTCACCCAGTCTGAAGTGTAGTAGCACGATCATAGCTCGCTGTAGCCTCAACCTTCTGGGCTCAATTGATCCTCCTGCCTCAGCTTCCTAAGTAAATGGGACTATAGGCATATGCTACCATTCCACCTTTTTTTTTGAGATGGAGTCTCCCTCTGTCGCCTAGGCTGGAGTGCAGTGGCGTGATCTCGGTTCACTGCAATCTCCGCCTCCCAGGCTCAAGCAATTCTCCTGCCTCAGCCTCCCAAGTAGCTGGGACTATAGGTGTGCACCACTACGTTCAGCTAAATTTTTGTATTTTTAGTAGAGACAGGGTTTCACCATGTTGGCCAGGATGGTCTTGATCTCTTGACCTCATGATCTACCCACCCCAGCCTCCCAAAGTGCTGGAATTACAGGTGTGAGCCACCATGCCCCACCAATTTTTAAAAATTGTTTATTGTAGAAAAAAGGTCTCTATGTTGCCCAGGCTGCTCTCAAACTCCTGGCCTCAAGCAATGTTCCCACCTCAGCCTCCCAAAGTCCTGGGATGACAGGAGTGAGCCACCATGACTGGCAATCAAGGCAATATGGAAAGAAGAATAAAGTTGGAAGCCTCACACTTCCATATTTCAAAACTTACTACAAAGCTACAGTAATCAATAGAGTGTGGTACAGGCATACAGACAGACATATGGACCAGCGGAATACAATAGCCCAGAAATAAACACTTGCATACACAGTCAGATGATTTTTGATGAGAGTACCAACACCATTCAATGGGGAAAGGACAGTCTTTCCATCAAATAGTGCTGGGAAAATTGGAAATCCATTTACATTTTTTCTGAAAGTGAAGTTGGATCTTTACCTTACACTGTATACAAAAATTAACTCAGTCGGGCGTGGTGGCTCACACTTGTAATCCTAACACTTTGGGAGGCTGAGGTGGGAGGATCACTTGAAGCCAGGAATTTGAGACCAGCTTGGGCAACACAGTAAGACCCCATTTCTGACTATAGTCCTAGGTACTCACCTGAACACATGTGGTCCATCCACAAAATGGGATATTACTCTGTTTTAAAAAGTAAGGAAATTCTGACACGTTACAACATGGATGAGCCTTAAGGTTTAAGATGGTAACTTTTTTTTTTTTTCTTTTTTTTTTTGAGATGGAGTCTCGTTCTGCCACCCAGGCTTGAGTACAGTGGCACAATCTCAGTTCACTGCAACCTCCGCCTCCCGGGTTCAAGCGATTCTCCTGCCTCGGCCCCCTAAGTAGCTGGGACCACATGTGGCCATCACCACGCCCAACTAATTTTTTGTATGTTTAGTAGAGACAGGGTTTCATCACCTTGCCCAGGCTGCTCTTGAACTCTTGACCTCAGTCATCTGCCCGCCTTGGCCTCCCAAAGTGCTGGGAATACAGGCATGAGCCACCGCACCCAGTCACGAAGGTAAAATTTGTGTTGTGTATTTTACAGTAATAAAAACAAATATGCCAAAGGCTAAAAAAATAAAAGTACAGTGGCCAGAGGAAGAAGGGCCCAGCCTGGAATCGGAGCAGAGCTGCGGGTGGGTGAAGACCCCATGGTAGGCAATGCATTGTAGCCGATGGGGTGCAGTAGTGTGTGCCGGGCAAAGGGGACAGTCCGAGCTCCCACATCCAGGCTGGAGGGCCTTCATCCACCCAGCTGGGAATGCCTGCTCACTCTGCAGGAATGTGCAGCTGCTACTCACCCCGTCTTGTGACCACCAGCAAATGGTTTGCTGGTGTTAAGCTGTGGCCTCAGCCACCTCAACAGGGCCCTGTCTGGCCATGGAGACGTTCCCCAAGTTCCAGTCATCATCAGCTGCTGGGAACGCTCTTTGGTACTGAATCAGCCCGTTGGAGTCATACAAGTGTGAAAAGGTACCTGAATGAAGGCAGCCTGGGGACAGGAGAGATTTCTGGAACGTGGGGCAGGAGGCAGCCTGGACCTCTGAGACATAGCCACTGCCCCTGGCCCAGGCCCAGCCTCCTCCTCCCAACACCCCTGCTCCCAGGCGCCAGAACAAGGGGCCAGAGGAGACCCAGGTGGCCCAGATCCAATCCTTCCATGGTTCCCTGGATGGGGCCAGTGCAGGGACCTCCTGGAAGCCACTGCTATCTCCATCACCACCCAGACTCAGGCCAGTCTGAGAACTCAGGATTAGGAAGTCACCTCGGAGATGACCAGGTTGACACTTTCACGTGGTGCGTTAACATCTGCTGTTATAAACTTCACCAGAAGCATACGCGGTGCCTTAAGACATTAGCTAATGGGAATACAACAAATACATCACTTTAAATGTACACAGACACGCAAATTGCTGGGTGTGCAAACATTTTTTACACTTTACACGAAAGAACTCGGTGGCTTCTGGGCTGGAAGACAAGGCCCTCTGAGTCCTGTTTGGAGCATGGGGTGTGATCCTAGGACAGAAGCCTTCAGCTGAAGGGTTGGGCAGGACGGAGGCCCTTCCACCAACAGAACCCTGAAAGGGACTTGGGACAAATGGCCAGCCCGCCTGCAGAGGGCCTGGAAGGGCAGGCCGGGAGCAGAGGAGGCTGCTGTCTAAATATGAGGCGCTATTCTTGGCGGCCACATGTTCACGTTGCCCACGAGCCCAGAGGGCAGCTCCGGACACAGCCAGGCCTGGGGGAGGGGCGAGGCTGGTACTGTGGGGGAGGGGTAGCCAAAATGCCACCAGCCAGGACTGATGCAGAGCTAGGACAGCGGACCAGGCCTCCTCCCACCTGTGACTCTCCCCGTCCTGCCCACCCACCCACGGAACCACAGGAATGTGCTAGGGATTGCAGCGGACACTGTGCCCACCCTGTGACCTTCCATCCCTGTGCACCACCCTGCCAGCCTCTCCTCCCCTGCAGCAGGGGCCCCGGGGGTGCCAGGGCCTGTCCAGGTCCCAGATCCAGACTTTCAAGGTCTGCAAATCACGGGACTTGTCCTAACAAGAGGGAGGGAAGCTTCCAACGTCATCTCCCTGCATTTCTGAGCCACTGAGAACTTCAGAATAACTTAAAGGTAGTGCAATTCACCCCCAAATCACTTTTCCAAAACTTGGAGCCAGCTGGGGGGTGTCTGGGATGCAGCGGAAATCACTTATGGGGATGTCAGAGCTGTAACAACAGTGCTGGCCTGATCCCTTCCTGCCCCCCACCTGCTCACACACCACACACTCACACCACACACGCCACACTCACACCACACACACCACACTTATACCACACATGCTCACACCACACATGCACACTCACACCAAACTCATCACATACCATACACGCACACACCACACAACATACATGCACACATATCACACACAGCACACATGTATACCACACGTGATCACACCACTTATACCACTCACCCCACACACTCCACGCACCATGCATGCACACACATCACACATATACCACACACACCCCGACACACAACCACATTCACAACACAAGCCCATACACACATCGACACCGCACACCCCCCACACCAACACACCATACATGCAGACACCACACATACCACACACTGCACACATTCACACTACACACGTACACCACACACACACCCTCACGCCACACACGCACACACTCTACATACCACATATGCACCCCCCACCCCTCACACACACACATGCACACCACCTCCCACCACCCCACGCACATAACAGGCTATTCTATTCATTCTGGGTGATGGGAATATGAGCGTTGCTCTTAGTCAGCGTACTTTTTGGCTTTCCATACTTCTCCAAATAGAAATAAAAGAGGAGGGCGGAAGAGGAGCAAATTGGAAGTAAAAGAGCAGGTGCTGGGAGCTTCCCGTGGCTCAGGAGTGGCTTCTGGAACAGGAGGAAGCAGGTGACAACGAAGAGGTGGCTCTGCAGAGGAGCCATGTGCTGGAGCAGAGATAGAAGGGCCAGTGTGCAGGCAGCCTTCAGACTCGGCTGCCCAGCTGGGAGGGCTGTGTCTGCACTGACACAGGTGTCAACAGCAGGGGCGACCTAGAGCGAGTCTGGAAGAAGGAAGGCCGCGATGCCTGCAGGGACCCAGGCCCTCCCAGCCTTAGCACAGCAGCGCTCCTGCCCAAGAACCCGAATGCCTGCTGCTAACTGTCTCAGAACCCATTTCGAGTACAGAAACATGTCTGTGCATGCATGTGTCTACACAGGTGTGTTTACGGAGTGTGAACACAGTGCATGTGTGTGCCTGGTTCAGGATGTATGTGCGTGGACAGCATATGCACAAGGAATATGCATGTGTGTGAGTGCACTGGGGTCAGGGTGCTGGCCAAGTGAGAATGAGGGTGGGCATGAGGGTGCTGGGCGGGTCCAGGGCAGGAACTCATGGAACTGGAGGCCTGTCTCCCCCTACTACATTCCAGAAGCAGGAGGGGGTGGATGGAGTCTAGGGGCTACTTCACCCCAGGCTCTGCCCTCCCAGAGGACCCAGTAGAAACCCGCACAACACCCAGTCTCTGTCTGAGGGGAGGATGGGGTGGGAGGGCCCCCTCTAAGCGCACTGTGACTTTGGGAAGCGCACTTGTTCCCCCTTATCCACGGTTTCACTTTCCGTGGTTCAGTGTCCTGAGGTCAACTGCAGTCTGAAAATATTAAGTAAAAAATTCCAGAAATAAGCAATTTACAAGTTTTCGATTGCTCGCCATTCTGAGCGGCGGGATGAAATCCCTGCCATCCTGCTCTGTCTTACCCGGGACGTGTAGCATCCTTTGTCCAGCAGCTCCACAGTGTCTATTTGACCTGCCCACTAGTCACATTGTAGCTGTCTTTTTGTTTTTTTTTTTGAGATGGAGTCTTGCTCTGTACCCAGGCTGGAGTGCAGTGGCACGATCTCAGCTCACTGCAACCTCCGCCTCCCAGGTTCAAGTGATTCTCCTGCCTCAGCCTCCGGAGCAGCTGGGATTACAGGCGTACGCACCACCACACCTAGATAATTTTTGTGTTTTTAGTAGAGATGGGGTTTCACCATGTTGGTCAGGCTGGTCTCAAACTCCTGGCCTCAAGTGATCTGCCCACCTCAGCCTCCTAAAGTGCTGGGATTACAGGTGTGAGCCACCGTGCCCAGCTGTAGCTGCCCTGATGATCAGACCAAGTCTTGTGGTATCACAGCACCTGAGTTCAAGTAACCCTTATCCTACTTAATAACAGCCCAATGCAGAAGAGGAGTCATGCTGGCTTATTGTTCTAATTGTTCTATTATTAGCTACTGTTGTTAGTCTTTTACTGTGCCTAATTTATAAATTAAACTTTATCACACGTATGCATGTACAGGACAAAACATGGTCTATCTAGGGTTCAATACTATCTGCGGATTCAGACATCCACCAGGGGTCTTGGAATGCATCCCCTGAGGATAAGGGAGGGCACTGTACCTGGGCACTGAGCCTCCAAATGCTGTTCATCTGTCACGTAGTGACTGACGGCTTAGAGCGGGGACGGTGGCTGCACAGCCTGGAGAGGGATGCGGCCTGGCCTGGGGCTCCCATGGCCCAGACAAAGTCAGCCCCATGTCTATGTCCCCTGAAGGCTCAGAACCAAGGAAGCCAGGGTGGGTGGTGCCAGGCGCACCTTCTGGGGTGGGAGAAGAGAGGGACAAAAGCTGCCCTGTGAGAGGAGCCTCCCCACTCCTCCCCAAGCCGGGTTAGAATGGGGCGAGGGTAGAACAGGGACAATGCCCAGAGTGAGAAGAGTGAGAATTTGGGTGAAACTCAAAAAGCGCCCAGCAGAAGTTGGAAGACCTTGTCCAAGTTGTACCTGAGGCCCACCCAGGGCATCTGCAGGGCTGAGCCCACCTGTGAGTCATCCGCAGGCTGCCGCCGTGCAGCTGGTCCTCAGCCTGGCTCAGTCAGCGCCAATGTGCATGAATGCTACTGGGACACGGTCCCTGCATGCACGCGAACATGAGATGTCCACAAATTTGGAATAAAGAAGGGCAGGAGACCAGGGGCTTTGGAGGGATGTGAGGCCTCCAAAAGGCTGAGTGGGGGCGGAAAGGGCGGAGGCCAAACTGGAGCTCTCCCATAAGAGCATGCAGAGCCGAAAGCAGTTGCTGCCATGACAGCTGTGGGTTCAAATTCGGTTTCAACTACTGCCCGTTCCATGACCTTGGGCAAAGGACTCCACCTCCACGGGCCACACGTGGACTTCACCAGGGGTATGCTGGGCACTGTTCCAGGAGCTAAGTGTGCACACGCTTCAGCCTTACAAGCCTCTGTGCGCCTGCTGGAGGGCGTCAGCAGCATCTCTACTGCGCAAATGAGAGGAGTGAAACACACACGGGTCCAGCGAGGGCAGCTGGAGCGTGTGGGAGGCTGGTGGGGGCCCCAGGGCTCTCTGAGCACAAGGCACAGTGGCATGTGCTGGTGGGGTTGGTGGGAAGCAGGTCGTAGGCTCAGGTGGCCACCCTCTAAGTGGCCAGGCAAGGATGTCCGTGTGTACACTGCAGGAGCCGCAGCCTCTATCACGTGGGGGGATGCAAGCTGGAGCCTCTCTTTGCTGCCCAGAGGCAGTGAGGTCCCATTCACCCTTGCTCTTTGTCCTGGAGCCTGGGGGTGGCCAGTGGGGCTGTCCCCTGGGGCTAGATCGGCGCTTCCAGGGAACAAATTACCCACCCCTGCTTACTGACTTTCCCACCCCTCCCCAGAATGCCTCCAGGATGGGCTGATTCCAGAACCTCCCCAGGGTGGAATCTGGAACCAAGATCCTTTCAAAGAGCAGGAAAACTTTGGTCCACGGGTGGAGTTTTCCTTCTGTTTCCAAAGCCCTAATGGTCAGGCCGGAGACCGTGGCCTACTTGTCACAGCCTGTGTGTGAAAACCGGCACTCTCTGCTCAGGGAGAACACGGCCAGATGGCAGTGCCTGACACCGAAGCCCACGGGGCGTGCCAAGTAATTACGGACACGTCTGACGGCTCAGAGGCGCTGCACACTGCCTGGCAATGGCTCAGAAAGCATCAGCCCTGGGCCATCTGCCTGCGGCCTGGGAGTGGGGCCAACTGATGAGACCACCGTGCTGGGCTCCAGGCCCTCGCCCCGCCGCAGCAACCGGTCGACTGTCTGGCTTAGATTCCCCCACCAGGCAAAGCTTCCAGACTCCGCATGTGCCTGTGCGCGCCCCTCAGAGCGCTGTCTCCTGCATTCGGAGTTCAGCCCCATTCCACAGCCAGGCCCTTCCTGAAACGGCCATTTTACAACTGTCTGGCTGAGTCTCAGGAGGGCACAGCTAAAGAAGACTCCCAGCCACACAACCAAAGCCGTAACACCTGATCCCCGCCTGCCCCCATCACGGCAGCTCTTCCCAGTAGAGCATGGGCAGCCCTCATTCTGCTTAAGGATTCACTGACCCTAAGGGGAGGCTGGGGAGTGAGAAGCAGCCCGTCTCTGGGAAATGTTTAACCATGTTTTCACTGGAATGGTTTTCACATCGATGGCACATTTGCTGTGGGAGAGGCAAGCCAGACATGGTGAAACTAGGGCTTCGCACAGCCATTCCGCTCTCAGCCTCTGCTGTGGGCAGAATGGGGCTACAGTGAAGGCAGGTGCAGAAGGCCCTGGAGGTGCTGCCTGTGTTCTTGCCTGTCAGGGAGCCTTCCCTGCACCCCCACGGACCTCCAAGGGCCTCTGCACCCCCATCCCACCCCCACCCCAGCATGGCCTCCCAGCAGCAGCCTAGTACTCCCAGAAGGCATGGCAAGGAGTTCCGGGTGGATGCCACCTTGGAAAGCAAGCTTGATGGAAACAATGCAGCTGGAGTGGAGGGAGCGTGGGACCACACACATTCTGGCTCAGGAAATAACTGCCCCACCCCTTGTGCCCAGCACACGCCTGCACACACATGCAGAGGAGCAGGGGCTCAAAGGGCCTTTAAGATGACTCCCAAGCCAGCTCCCCGCCCCCAACGTGAAGGGCAGGAGTGTGGCAGTGCTGCTCCCGGAAGTCAGAGACCACCCCTGGATGTCAGGTCACTCTCAGTAGAGGACCACCTTCAGCACATGAAACCCCAGTGCTAAGGCAGGCTGCCTGAGCCGACAGCCTGCTCCCCCCAGCACCACACAGAGAGAGCAACCCCTCCTCACCAACACAGGTGCAGAGGCATCACCGAGAGGCCTTCTAATCCGCAGGAGGCTGGATGGAGGGTCCTGTGTCTGTCCAGTCTGCAAACCTTCAGAGGCACCCCTGGGTGGATGTGACTGCCACCTGCATGGTGTCCCCAGTCCAGAGGAGAGGCGGATAGTGATGTAGTGCTGCATCTGCTGGGGCTGCCATAACAAAGCACCCCAGATCAGGTGGCCCAAACAGCAGGGATGGATTTGTCCTGCAGTTTGGGAGGTCGGACAACCCAAGGTCACGGTGTTGGCAGAGCTGGTTCCCTCTATGGCTGTGAGGAGGAAGCTACCCCAGCCTCCAGCTTCTTGCTGCTGGCAACCCTTGGCATTCCTTGGTTTCTAGAAGCATCACCCTGATCTCTGCCTCCATTTCACACGTTTTGTGTCTTCTCCACGTGTCTCCATGTCCAACTTCCCCTTTTGATCATGAACATCAATCTACTTGAGTCTGATCTCAACTTAACCTGGTTACATCGGTAAAGACCCTCTTTCTAAACAAGGTCACATTTACAGGCACTGCGGGTTAGGAATTCAGTATCAAGGGGATACAGTTCGATCCAAAACAAGTAAGTAAATTCCCAAGTAAATATGTAACTTCAGATTGAGAAGTGCTCTGGAGGAAACAAGGGAATTCACCAAGGTAACCTAACTATGTTTCAAAATATTCAGAACACATTGCTATTGGAAGACCATTCTCTATCCTTCCACCTGGACTGGCCTCTGTCCCTCTACCTTCAAACAGCCCCTGAGGACTCAGCATTTCACTCCTTGCTGCCCACGTACAGCCCTGGGGCTCTGTGCTCTGCTTCTGGGGCCTCACGCGGAGCTCTGAGGAACACGGACAGCCGTCACAGGAACCTCGGTGAGCCCCGGGCAGGCTGGACAGCAAGGGCAGGGGACTGAGGCTCAACAACCAGCCCCTCCCGCAACAGGCCATGGCAGCTCAGCAGACACTCCCACACTGCCTCCCAGGGCCAAAAGAGGACGTGTTTGCAAAGGGTGTTGTCCTTCCCCTCGCCTGCAGTGATTCAGCCAGCCGGACGAGAACTCGTGGTCACCTCAGGTAGCCACGCTGGACAAAGAAAACATGGAACCCAAATCCTCTTTGTCTTCGTTCACAAGGCTTCCTGCCTAAATGACCCACACGTCCACTGGAAGACTCGTGCGCATTTTGTCTGTACCGAGAGCAATCCGGAAGTCTGGGGTCTGTGGTGCTCCCCGCTACAGCAAGCCCCAGGGCTACAGGGGAGTCGTTAGCTTCCAGGCCAAGGCTCTGTGGACACTGCGAAGACCAGTGCCTGCTGCAGGTGGAGCAGCTGTGAGACCTCCTGGCTCGCCTTCCCAGGGATGTGGGCTTTAATTTTCCATCCTGGCGGCTGTCCCCTTCCATGACCTGTGCTTATGAATGGCCATGTCCAACAAGTGCCATCACCCCCTCCCACTCTCTCCAAGGAGCCTGCTCTGGGGAACACTACCTTCTTCTTCTAAACAGTCACATCTACAAGCAGAGAGGAAGATGTGTGGTGCGTTCCAAAGTGCTAGTTGCTGGAAAAGGACACATCCCTCACACCTCCTTTTCGAGCTGCAGAAAATGCAGCTCAGAGATGCCAAGTGAGCATGGCAATCAGGAATGTGCTGTGCCCTCCGTGGAGTCAGACTCTGGCCTCTTAAGCAAGAGCCGGAGAAGGCGAGGGGGTGGGCAGCAGCCAGGGGCAGACGCTGGCATAAACAGATGAGGATCTAAATCCACCTGCTGGTCACACAGCCCTGAGCTGGTGTCTCACCCCTCGCAGCCCCTGCTGCAGGTGTGTAAAGCTGGGCACAGGCAGACAGGATGCAAAGAGGTGATATGTGCCTCCAGTCAGCCCTGAAGGCCAGGGTGGCAGCTTCCCCTAAGAGCAGAGGGGGCCTGGGTGGTTGCCCCAAGAGAACAAAGCAGTGCAGACCTGCAGCTCCCCCTGCAGTGAACAGAGCTCTCTGCAAACATCCTCTGACAGCAATACACTGAAATCTTCTCCTAACTCAAGTTTACAAAAATTTTGTTTTCTTCTAGAAATTTAATAGTGTGAGATCACATATGTGGGTCTATGATCTGTTGAGTTAAGGTTCTGTATGTAGTGAAAAGTATGCAGTTCCATTTTTGTGCCAGTGAATACCCAATTGTCTCTGCTCCATTGTTAAAAAGACTTCCCTTTTCCACTGAATCATGTTTGAATCTTTGTTGGAAATGTGTGTCTGTATTTGTGGGTCTATTTGTGAACTCATTCTGTTCCACCGATACACTGTCTATCCTAATTTCAACACCACACTGTGATTACGGTAGGTTTACGGTAAGGAGGCCTTGGCCTCTGGCCTGGGGTGTTGACAGAAGCTGCTCCCAGGCAGTGGTTCCTGGGGATAGTAGGGGCAGCAGGACCCCGCTGGCCCACTCTGCACCTCAGGCCGCCTGCCTCTGCTTCCGCTTCCTGCCACCTTTGCTCCACAAGGTCACAGCCCAGGAGACCAGGCAGACTCCCCCAGGTTTACGTCCAACACTCGATTTGGGTTTCTGAAGAAATTTCTCTAGGAAACGCCCAGCTTCCCCGGTTTCCTTTGTTCCCAGAACCAGCAGGGAGCAGAGACGAGAATCATGAGCCTCCCAGCAGCCTGGGCCCTGGGGGAACACCACCACCCTGCTGGGCTTCACATTCCCCAGCCACAAAACCGGACAGGTCTCCCCTCCCCTCCTGGATCCTGTCCTCTGTCCTGGAACCTTCCAGGGAGAACAGGCCCAGAGCCTGCAGAACCTGTGTCACCCAGAACCCCCACTGGCTGCACAGGAGATTCGCTCGGGCTTTTGAAGGCCTGCACAGTTCTCCGGCTGCAGTATGAGGAGTGGTGGAGGCTGCAGGAGGACTGAGGACCTCCACTGCAGAGAAACCAAGGAAGGAGGGGTGCTGCCTGCCACGAGGTGGTCCTCAGCCCGCCGGCGCCCACATCAAAGGGGCTCCCCCATCTGCCCGCCTGCCCTGGAGCTCGCCCAGCCCCCATCTCCCTATCTGTCTCAGGACACGGCGACTGTGCCCCCACCCAGTTGCTCTGAGGGCAGAAAGCAATCCACCGAAGCCTCCTGCAGGCACACAGGGTGGAGACGCTCAGAACCCAGGCCCAGCAGGCAGCCCCTACCAGAACCAGGCATTCGTTCACAGGCGTCGGTCATTCCAGGGGAGGGCAGAGGACAGGCCCTGACTTTACAAGCCCTGTGCTCGCAGATGAGGGGAGCAGTAGAGACAGAGGCTGAGGGTCTCCATGTGGCAGGGCCCCTGTGCTTCTGCCCTGCCAGGGCGGATAATGGGAAACCGCAAAGGAACGCACTGTGGCTGTTTCTTCGGGATGGACCTGCGCGTCCTCACTGCCTTTCTCTCGGGATCCTGGGGCTCAAGTGAACCGACACCATCCTTGGTTCATCGTTTGTTCATGTAAGGCTCCCCTGTACTTTCATTCATTCATTTTAATAACATGATAAGTACCTGTGAACCTATCCCCCTCCAAGAAGTGGACAACAGAGAAAGCCATCAACATGCTTCTTTCCCTCCCATTCCCACTCTGCCTGGCAACCTTCATCTGGAGTTTTCTCCTTCTCCTTTTTCTTAAAAGTTTTACCACATATATACACACTTGCTGAAAAACACACGGCTTGTTGTGCTTGTTTCCAAGCCGTATGGGACAGAGTCACACAGTCTTCAGGACTTGTCATTTTCACTCAGTCTTATGCTATCTGGTGCTGTCGCTGTGGCCTTCGCGCACCGAGGCCAGAGCCATGTAGGGTTTCCGCGTGCAGTGCGCCATGATGTGCTCCTTAACTCTGGGATGGCGCTAGGCTGTGTCTGGTTGGGGCTGCTCCCGAAAGAGCTGCCCTGAGATGTGGGCACATGCCCGAGCTTCTCCTGGGGGTGCCCGGAGGACACCTGCTATAGAAAGGGCACGTGATGTTCAACGCCACACACAGAGCCAACGGGTTTCCCAAATATTCAGACTGCTGCTCTCCCAGCAGCATGGTAGAGCCACACCCAGCTCAGGCTCCACAGGTTGCACTTCTGAGGCTTGGCCAATCTGGTGGGTGCACAGTGGTCTCCTTACCATCCAGGTTTGCGTGCCCCTGGGGACGAAAGAGGTTGACCATCTCTTCCCATGTTTGCCAGCCAAGTCACTGAGAAATGCCTGCTAGTCACATATGTATGTTTCTCCACTGGGTTGTAGGTCTTTTTCTTACTGATTGGTAGGATGTTTTATTTAAATTTCTTTCAGGTGGTTTTGGTAAGCGTGTGTTCTTAGCTGGCAAACTTTCAGATTGTACCAACCCTTTCATCTTTGGCTGGCACTCTTGGGTCTTGCTGAAGACTCCTCGCTGCCGCAGGTCCGTGGTTATTCGCTTGGTGCCCTGCTCTGGGGAAAGGCAGCCGGGGTCTGCCCTGCTTCCGCCAAGTGTGCAGGCTCTTCCTTCGTGGGAGAAACCCTTCCCAGAAAAGCACCACTGGGGACAGGCCCTGCCTTTTGCTCATGACTTAGGACACGCCGCAAGCTCCAAGGGACCCGTCTGCACAAATGACAACCACAAAGGACACCTCTGTGGGGAGTCACTGACCTCACCAGGCAGGGAGGGGCCTCAAGGGGTCCCCAAAACAAACTGAACAAATGCAAGCTAGACCCAGGCGCAGGATTCTTCAGTGGCCCAAAGCGGACTGAGGTACCCAGCACTCAGGAGGCCAGTGTGCACCAAAGCCCAGGCTCAGGAGGACAGAGCATTGGGCAGGGGCAGAGCCGACCAGACTACGGTGACCACAAGGCCAGGCCAGCCAAGTGGCCCCTCATAGGTGCAGTCGGCAAGACACACATGTGGCCTGTGACGACCCAGGCCCTGGACTGGCACTCGAAGGTCAGAGCCAGGATGGGCCAGCCCCGTTCTCACAGCCATGTGACCAGCAGGACAGTGCAGCCTCAAGGAACAGTGAACTGAAACACCAAGAACGGCCCCGTGGGTGCAGAAGCTCTGGGCAGCAGCAGCGTCAGAACAGTTGCTTGCGGACCCACTGTCCCTCCCTCCCTCTCAGCCAAGTACCTCAGTGCTGCAGCATCTGTACAAGATAGAAGCGCATCAGTGATGCCCCACAGCCACCACAGGCCTCCGAGGCACACAGGCATGGCCATCCAAAACAACGCACAAGGGCAGGCACGGCTCTCTCCGGAAGACCACAGCTCATCCTATCTAGACAGGCCAGGGCAGAAGCACAACACGCCAGAGGCAAGCAAGCACCCCCCAAGACAGCCTGGCTCCATCACCTCCACTCCCTCTGCAGGCTGAGAGACGGCGACAACATCACCCTGGCAATGCACCACCCTGGACCACTCCTTGCTGTGCCAGGCTAAAGGATAGCCAGTCCTGCCCTCACAGAGCACGTGTGGCGAGGTCCCCACTGCCGAGACAGCAGTCACCTGGCTCTTTTACTTTAAAACGCCCCTGTGAGACTGGAACAGGAATTAAAAGAAATTAAAGAACGTGTAAACAGAAACTCAGTTGTATGTAAGAAAACCCGATTCCCCCTGAGGAAGACAAAGAACTAGAGTCTTTAAAAATTAACTGCCTGTTTTTCTGTGGCTAGTGAGCCTTATCTCTCCCTTTCCCAGGCAGTGTGGAGACCCTGATTCCCTAGCTGTGCAGCTGCAAGGTCACAGACAGATAAACTCAAGTCGCAAAACATGTTTCTCCTTAAAAAGCAAGAAATGACATAATGCACGTCTCAATTAATTAAATAACTGTCTTTGTTTCTTGTTTGTGTAATATGCTTCCCCTGTACAGATCTCCCCTCCACCCCATAAGATGCTTAAAAGGAAACTTAACTCTGTGTTCAGGGCTTAGCCCTTTGGATGTTAACCTGACTGGGCCAGTGCACCTGAATCATAAACACCCTTCTGTACCCCATCGGTCTCTCTGATTCCTTAAAAAGCCCAGCTACAAGACGGGTCCGCTCTGGGCTGTGTCTTTCACACTGAGGTCTCTCCCACCCAGCCTGAAGGATCGTCTCCCAACTGCTGTGAGCTGACCCTATGCTCACAAGACACGTTAGACTCTTCAGGCTTGAGGTTTGTGCACAGCTACCTTCAATGAAGAGCAGATGCCTTTCACTGCTGAATTACCCAGAGAGGAATTCATGTTGTGCCCAGGATGGGAAAGGCTTCCAGGAGCCCCAGGGGTGAGGCTGTGCTCCATACTCAGTGCTGGAAGCCTGGGGCATCAGGAGGCCCCCACTCTGCCCCTCATCCCCGAGTTCCTGGTCGCAGACGCAGCATCACACCTGAGAGCCAGAGGGAGGTTTCAGGGTGTAATCTAGCCTGTGTGACCCCTTGTTCCTAATAAACACCTGAAACCCAGGCCAGCAGCCTCCCCTGTGCCCACGGAGTAGGCAGATGCAACAGCAGAGGCAGGAAGAAGGAAGTCCTTTCTTTTGGATCCCACTCTGAGTTATAGATGTGGCAACCATTCCTAACGCTCATCTCCTTTTCTCCAGCCCGTCTCAGAAACACGTGGTGAAGCTCCATGATGAAACGCTCTGACCCACTCTGCAGGGTGCAGCATTAGTGTTCAGGTCAGCTTCCTGAGCCCAGGAAACGTCCTGGCCCTGGCACAGCAGTGGGTGGCTGGTACGGCCCTGAGCTTGGCAGGGAGGCCCCTCCCCAGGCTTCTCTGCTCTTTCCCAACCCTGGGAGGAACACCCGGATGGGGCCACCCTCTACTTACCCCACTGGCCTCAACAGAAGGAAAACTAGACTCGTGAGATGCTCAGACTCCCAGGCAAGGACCCCCAAGAAAGGCAGAGCCCAGCAGGTGAGGCCTCCCATGAACAGCAAAGCCCAGCAGGTGAGGCCCCCAGGAACAGAGGTGTCTGGCAGGTGAGGCCCCCGAAGAACAGCAGTGTCCAGCAGGAAAGGCCCCCCAGGGACAGTGGTGTCTGGAAGGTGAGACCCCCAGGGACAGAGATGCCTGGTAGAAGCAGCCTCCCAGAGACAGAGGCATCTGGTGTTCAACAGACGAGGCCCCCCAGGGACAGAGGTGTCTGGCAGGAGAGGTCCCCCCAGCAAGCATCATTCTGAATGTGTGCCCCAGAGGAGGCCCCTCTGGAGGTAGGTGGGTACAGTCTGGTGGCGACATCCTGCATGTGCACATACAAGAGAAGAGCCCAGGCAAGTCCCCAGAGCGAATGCAAGGTCCTGCTAAGGATCCCCTGCTCTCTGCCCAGCCCAGGGGTGTGCAGGGAAAGTAGGTGGGGTGGCTTTTCTTTCCTATGGACCAGACCCCCCTGTGGGTCAGAGCTAGGGCCTCAGGGCAGCACTCCCTCTAGGTGGCAATTATTCTCGAGGAGTCGCTCTTCCAGGGCTGTCTTCCCTAGTGTCTTCTGTGAAGTGCCGTTGCTGCTGGTGAGAAGGAGGGGAAGAGGAAAGCCATCTTCAGATGCTCAAGAATCTGCCAGGTGTAAGAGGGACCAAAACTGGTCTCTGCAACTCCAAAAGACATAGCCAGGATGACTGGGGAAGAGTTAGACAAAGGTGTTTTCAACTCCATGCTGAGAACTTGAAACAGTGAGAATTCTCCAGGAACAGACAGGATGAGGTGGAAGTTCCTCTCACCAGTGAGTCTTAGATCCACAGCTGCACATCATACTGTCCCTTTTCAGCCCTATACTGTCCCCTGGGCACAAAAGCTTGCATCTGCCCTGCATCCTCACACCGGCTGGCATGACCTCCTTGGGACACCCTATGGATGCCTTCCTTGCCATTGCACACTGTCCCCTGGCCGATGTCACTCTTGACTTTTATACAAGCCTTGGGGAGTCCCCGAACCTCTGTCTCCTTTACATTTCCTGCAAATTGAAAGTCTGGTCTTGATCAGTGATTCCCAACTCACGCTCCATGGACTAGAAGGGGCTGGACTAGGGTGGCCCGATGGTCAGACAGGCCTGGGAAATGCTGGGCCAAGCAGAGTAAGCAGGCGTCTCTGCTGTGGATTTCTCAGCCTTTAATTGGCGCCTGTTGCGAATCTCTAAGACAGCAACAGGGCTTCTAGGCTCCTCTGCCCCTGCAGCCAACTGATCTGCAACATCAGGTAACATCCCAGTGGTGGGTGAGCAGCAACAATCTGGGCCGGTGGTGCTGGGGTAAAAGAATTTACCAAGACAGTCGTAGGCAAAGAAAGGCAGATTTATGAGAGAAAGTATGAAAATGCGCTGCAAGGTTGCAATGCGCAGAATCAGCAGAAGAGGAGCCAACTGCAAAGAAACAAAAGCTTGCTGGGGATTTTATAGGGTGGTTCTTAGGCTGCAGAGGGCGACATGCAGAACTGGTAACGCCAAGGCAGCCGGGAGCTAACTTGCAGGTGTCTGGACGTAGCTCGGCACAGGAACATCATGAGTTACCTGAGCAGGAGACCTGCGTGTCCTGGACCATGAAGAAAGTCAGATCTATAGCTTACCTGCTTTCTCTTTTTGCTTGCCCTTGGTCCTGCCAGCCTGACCCCTTCTCCCTAACTAGGACTCCACAATCCCAAGCCGCCAACATTCACAGACAGGCTGGGAGACACTGGCTGATGCAAGAGGTGAGGGTCCCTTACGGCACCGACACCACTTGCTGAGGCTCTGCTGAGACCCGGAAGGTTCCCTAGTGGGTGAGGGTCCCTTAAGGCACCAACAGCACTTGCTGAGGCTCTGCTGAGACCTGGAAGGTGCCCTTACATGGAGCCAGAGAACAAATCGAGGCCACAGGGGGAAGGCAGGAAGAGCTGCTTCAAAAGAAAAACTTCAGGCTCCCTTGAGCCTTTTAACTGCCTCCCTGCAAGGCAGCCACTGATTGATACCAGCCAAGCGATCAGTGCAGGAGAGCACAGGGCCCAGGATGGGGCTATCCATGCGGGGGAGGGGGTGCTTTACAGACACTTCCAGAAGGTCCCCAGGGGAACCTTCACAATTCAAGGGCCGAAAGGATGTGAGGTCTGGTGAGGTTCCAACTGCCAGAGAGGAGCCAGGCAGGTCCGTTCAGCTTGAGTGCTTGGCCCACCAGCAGCTTGCGTTGGGTCAGAGCCTTCCTCCCTCAGCCACAACCCCCTCCCTGCTACAGCCCCAAAACAGGCAAGTCTGAACAGGTATGACTAGAGGGAGCCAACAGGCAGGGTCCTTGGTGGGTGACACATGCTCACTCCCGACACTGACTCAGACAGCAGCAGGGAAGGGAAACCCCAAACCATCAGGGCTAGCTGAGTCAGCAGGTGCAGTGTGGCTCAGAGTACAGGCTCAGCCCAGCTGACTCCTGGTACCTTGGGGAGGCACTGGGAAGTTTCAGCCAGGGAAGGAATGACTGCTCTGATTTCTATTTCTAAACGATCCAACAAGCCGCTGGAGAGAGAATGACTGAGGGTGGAAAAACAGAGTCTGGTGAGACGGACACTGAAGGAGGAAATCAAATGGCTCTGCCGTTTATGAGTCCACAGGGCCTGGACACAGAACCCCGTTACTCAGCCAAACTCTACTCTAGGAGTTGCTAGGAGGGCATGTGGTAGCTCCGGGTGACTTTGAGTAAAGGAGATTGTCCTCAAACATCTGGGTGGGCCTCCTGTCAACAGCTGAAGGCCTTGAGAGCGACACAGAAACTTCCCTGAGGAAGGAGAGATTCCTCCTGTGGACTCAGTGTCAGCTCCAGCCTGAGAGTTTCCAGTCTCCCATCTGCCCTGGATTTCAGACTTGCCTAACCAGTACCCCCACAGTTGCATAAGCCAGTTCCTTGCCATATATGATGCAGCCACATTAAGCATGAAACGTCTGTTTAGCATCCAAATGTGCCAAAGAAAAAGATTTACATTGATCAGAATTTGGTGGCATTTGCCGCTGGAACTGAGTGTGGGGGCTGCTCCGGAGATGGGTCCAGCCCAGGGCAGTGCCCACATTGAGATACCCAAGAAAGGAAGCCAGTGTGGTTGGAGGGGTCCTGGGAGGGAGCTGGCTCAGGCGAAAGGAGGAGGAAGCACTGGTGCCGCGGGCTGGGGAACTTTGACCCCAGTGTATCCAAGTGTCGGGGGGGCAGGGGGTGGCAGAAGGGGTGCTGGTATCCGAAGGACAGGAGTGGACTGATGGGGGACACACGCTGTCAGTGTTTCCTGAGATGGAGCAGCTGTTTCCCGCCACGGTGCAGCTGCATGGGACAGCCCAGAAGGGGCAGAGCTGAGTGACACCAGGGCCAGCTTTGCCAGACAAGCGCGACAGTGGGCAAGCAGTGAGAACACGAAGGGTGTTCGTAAGAGAGTGGCTCTAACATGGCGCTGCCATGGAAATTTTTTAGGGAGGAAGAAGGCCAGCCAGGGCGAGGCACAGGGGGCTGCTGTGCCAATGGGCAGGACCAGCTGTGCCAGGTCCGGGTGTGGAGCCAGCTTGCTGGGGTGTGGTCTTAGAACCTGTGAGAAGAAAAATAGAAATGGGCAGGGAAGGGGTTCCCAAAGGGACCTTTCAGAGGGGTGGCAAGGCCAAGGAGCTGGGCAGCCTGGAAGGGCCACCAGGACTAGTTCAGGTTGCCCAGAAGCTAGGACCAGGTGGCTGAGGCCACTAAGAGAAGCTGATGGGGGGCGGCAGGGGCAGCCAGGGCATTTCCTTTCTGAACTGGCCCCGCTTAGACGAAAGCACCATGACTGACACACATATGTGCACAAGGTGAGTAGCCATGGAGCAGCTCCTCTGAGAGCACGCAAGACACGAGAGGCACAGAGAGCCCCATTTCAGAGCATCCCATGGTGGCACACTGGGAGAGAAGGCTCCCGACAGAGGGGCTCTGTGAAGCTGAAGCTATACCTCCCTGTGGAGTTGCAACTCACACCCACATGCACACATTCATACATTCATACACGTGCACACACATGCACAAACCTCCACACACTCACAAGTCTATGTGTATGAGCACACATGTGCATACACTCACACGTAAATGCAGCCAACCCCACCCAGCACCAGGTACCCACCCTCGAACTCCAGAGGTTCCTGGGTGCAGGTCCTCGAGCCTGTCCAGGGCTCCAGCTCCCAGCTATGCTCATCCCAAATCACTCTCCAGACTGCCCAGAGCATGACTCCAGCTAGGGCCCCTCTGGGGGCCTCCCTCAGCCTCCTCCAGCTCACAGGCCCTTTCCTGGTCCTCAGGGTCAGGGCAGATCCCAACCAGTGAAATGGGGAAGAGGCACTTGGGACACAAGGGGATAAGAAATGAGTTCCCCAAAATGCTGCAATAACCATTCATCACCAACTTGAATGGGTCTATAACCCTAAACATGAAAAACAGATGCAGGTATTAAGCCAGTGTTTATGGAGATACTCAGCCCTCCCATATCCCAAGAAAGGATTAGGCCTTCCAAAAAATTCTAGTGACAACTTTCTAGGAAGAGCAGGCCTTTGGTGATGGCTGGTCTTGGGGGCTGGGAATGAATGGCTGGGCTCCAGGAGGAACTGAGCTCAGGTGCAGCCTGTCCAAGGGCAGTGGGAGGCTCCAGTATGATGCCAGAACATTCTGTCGCCAAGGAGAAGGTCCGTCCACTGTATAAAGTTCAGACAGTGCCCTCCACACAGGCTTCTGCCAGCCCTCATGACCTTGCAGCTGGCCTGTCTGTCCTCCCCATTCTTCACATCCAGCCAGTTTCTCCCACACACGGGGCCAGGGTTGCCCAGCCCTTTATATCCGGCCATATTGAGAGAAAAAGCATTTATGCCAAGGTGATTTTTGCCAAGAAAGAAGGCAACCATGGGCTTGTTTCCGTCATTTCTGCTGCACTGACCCTGTCCAAGTGTGACAGCCACTGCTTCCCAGGTGGCAAGACAAGAAATGCTGGGTTGAGCCGGGCGCGGTGGCTCACGCCTGTAATCCCAGCACTTTGCGAGGCTGAGGTGGGTGGATCACGAGGTCAGGAGATCGAGACCATCCTGGCCAACACGGTAAAACCCCGTCTCTACTAAAAATACAAAAAATTAGCCGGGCGAGGTGGCGGGCGCCTGTGGTCCCAGCTACTCGGGAGGCTGAGGCAGGAGAATGGCGTAGGCCTGGGAGGTGGAGCTTGCAGTGAGCCGAGATCGCGCCACTGCACTCCAGCCGGGGCGACAGAGCAAGACTCCGTCTCAAAAAAAAAAAAAAAAAAAAAGAAATGCTGGGTTGAGAAGCTGGTCCAATGACCTTGAATTTCTGGAGAGAGAACTTGGAGGCCTTGCTCTTCTCCCTTTTCTGGGCTCACAACCTCAACACACACAATCATTTTTCCATAACGTGGTGGTGAGTCATCCACACTGGGTGACCAATGGAGGCCTGGTAATTATCCAAAAAATTAAGCCTCACCAGAGCAATTTATCTGGCCATCCATTGTGAAATATATCTCAGACATTCTAAAAAGATAGGAAAGAAAAGAAAAAGTCAGCCTGTAATCTTAGTACTCTGGGAGGCCCAGCTAGGAGCTTGAGACCAGCTTGGGCAACACAGTGAGACCCCCGTCTCTACAAAAAAATATTAAAATTATCCAGGTATGATGGCATACACCTGTAGTGCCAGCTACTTGGGAGGCTGAGGTGCGAGGATCACTTGAGCCAGGAAGTTCAAGGCTGCAGTGAGCTATGATTGTGGTACTGCACGCCAGCCTGGATGACAGAGTGAGACCCTGTCTCTGAAAAAGAAAAAAACAAACAAAAAAATAAAGAAAAGAAAAATCCAACTCCAACAGAACAAGACCAAAGCTAGGTATCCTCCTGTTTCCCCAACTTCCCTCTGCAACGGTCTCCCTCTAGAACTTTCTGTCCTCTTGGAAAGTGGCCTTCACTTGAGTTCAGCAACATTTATTGGACATGGCACTTATTTGGTCCAGACACTGGGGACGTCAAGAACACAGCCTGGTGGGGGCACAAGGTACAGAAACCCATGAGGCCACGCTGGCCCTCCCAGTCTGCTGGCCCCAACCTCCCCTCCAAGTGACACCCTGACGGTGCACATCCTATCCCTCTGCCCAGGAGCCCCTCTTCCCACCACAGCTCCTTCTCCGACTCCTTGGCAGAGCGTGTGCGTCCTTCCAAGTCCAGCTCAGACACCACCCCGACTGCCAGAGCCCCTTCGTACCAAAAGCGTCCCCTCTGCATCTGTGCTTCACTCCAAGCCCCGAAATCCTTCCATTATGGCCAGCATCTACCATCAACTGCCCAATTCAAACCCCAGCCACTCTTTCTAAAATTTAACCTCAAAATCTGTGTCCTCATCTACAGAATAATAATGGTTGCTAATCTAAATATCTGTATTCAACTGAACTTGAATATGTGTATAGGGAGGCGCACGTGAGACCATTCAGATAACAGACCCTGTGTGGTACGTGCACACACTAACCTTAGAAAGCATCTGCTGAGTATTCTGATGACTGGTTTGAGTTCAACCCCCTGATCTGTGGATCCCTGAATCTGTAGGGTCTGACCCAGGGCCAGAGCACAGAGGTTCTGATATTGATCTGTCACACTCACTGTGCCCAGCATTTTGGAGAACCCTGCAGGGGAGGAGGAGGGGGACTGCCCTGTGGAGAGCTGGGTCGCTGCTGCATGTGCTTACTGGCATGCGCATTTCATTCCTCAGGTTGTTTGGGCTTGATAAGTGTAAATTATGTAGCAAGTGCATGAATGATCAGGGATACATACTTTGACCTGCACTGGGGCAGGAACAAGACTTCCTCCTGGACCTGGCTTCCACCGGAGCAGAGCCCAGGGCAGGGCTCCTCCTATGCAGAAAGCTCTGTTGTGGTTTTCAGAAACCACCCCCAGGAAGAGGAATGGCCAGGGGAGCAGAAAGGAGGAAATGTCAGCCCCAAAGTTGCATTCTTGAGTTGGTCTCCTCTATGGACAACTGAGGCTCTGTCCCTCAGGGACCCTCTGAGGAGCTGGGGAGAATAGAGCTTGTCTGCACATGCTCTGCTCATAGGAGTACTGGCCTGGTATGGTCCTGGTATCCTACCCTGCCCGATCTGAGAACCCCAGGAGAGGGCAAAAGGGGCTGTTGGTGATACCTGCATACAGCAGTGGCTGGCACAAAGATAGGCCTGGAAGCTGTGAGGATGTATAAGAAGTGTCCAGTGCCCAGACCCATCACTACACAAGAGACAGGCCTGTTGGTGTCATGTGGAGAAAGACCCTAGGGCTCCAAGCTCTCAGGGTGCCCAACCAAAGACTCTGCAAGACCCTTGTCGGCCTGTCACCCAATGGGTGCTCTCTAGAGGACAGCGGGGTAAATGACAGAGACACCTGAGGAACAGGCTTTTACGCCGCCACAGAGCACCAGGTAAACTCCAGACAAGTCCACACTGTGAGGCCCAGGCCCAAGGGGCAGGGGACAGGAGGAGCCCCATGCCTTGTTGCAGGGGAGATCTGCTGCCCTGGCCCAGCTTCTCTGGGGACACTGCATCAGGACAGGCTCACGCCGCTGGTGTCGCTTGCCTCCAGTGTGCAATGTCTGCAGGAACATCTGAGTCCCTGGCTAGAACCCCTCGTCCTGCCTCTTGAGTGCTCAGGGTATGCTATGGGAATGCAGATGAATTTTAACAGGATCCCAAGCTAAATGCAATCAGGGAGAAATGAAAACTTGGGCAAAACATGTCACATGTTCCAAGGTCAAAGATGAAAGCTGTTTGTGACTGTCGCACATCACTTCAGCTCTCTGTCACAGCCCTGCCTCACCCCAGTATACCGCTGATAGTTAAGTGATGTTTTAAGTACGAAAACCTGTCACACCTGGAAGGTGAGGGGCCCTGGAAACCTGAGCTGCTGGGAAAACATGCTCCCCTCCTCCGTAAGGAGGACATAAGCCCACACCCCTAAGCCACTGTCATGGGGCTACTCTGATGGGGCTTCAGGATGTGCCCCAGCCTGGAAGGAGCTTGCTGATTCTCGCCTCTGAATGGCCACGTCCTGAGCTGGAGCACCTGAAGACAGCTATGGTGCCCAGAGCCTGGGAGCTGTGGGGTAGCCTGGCCCCACTGCAGGTGGCAGATCTGGGAGCCACAAGAAATGCTCTGCTATTTCGTACAATGCATTCTTCAGAAGCTGGTGCAATAGAGTTTAATCAACTTCCTCTGAAAGAGACTGTATTATATGGAGATTTGTAATAAAGAGAAATAACTTGAACTTTGGTTTGTTTGTTGTTCTTGGTATGCACATTCATAAATCCCTAAAAACCCCGAAGCACAAGCGCTGCCTCTGCCTCTCCTGCTCTCTGCTCGGTGGTCAGGCCACTCCATGCAGCAGATGAGCTCAGGCCTATGTGGCCCGGAACCATCTCTTCTACATGAGGCAAGGATGGGAGCTCTGCCCCACCCACAAGCACATGGAGAGGGAGAGGGAGCCCCCTGCCTGAGCAGCAGAGACCCCAGGAAGGAGGCCAAGCCCTCCTCACACAGGAGGTCTCCAGCTGCCCTCTGAGGTGAGGGCTGCCTCTCCCAAACAGCACAAAGTGCAGCCCAGACCAGAATATTTTGGAAGGATTCAGAAACAAGAAAGTGTGTGCTGAATAAGGGCAGGGGCTGCAAAATACAGGGAAGAGAAGCCACCTTGCAGCCTGGAGATTGGGTTGTGCAAACCCTGCCGGCTGCAGCCTGCCCTCCCAGGCCGGGGATTAACAGGGGAGCAGACGGCTTGGCTCAGAACCAAGTGTGACTAATTGAGAGGACAAACAGGAAGGCTTTTCACCTGCCCAGACCTCATTCAGGGTTTCCTACGAGACGATAGCATCAGGAGCCCTGGCAAGTACAGGCAGTTTTGTTCCTTGCTCTGAGTCTCCTGTGCTGATGACGTCAAAGGGGCCTAAGACAGTGTCCCCAAACTTGGACAGAGTGCGGAGGAGAAAGAAGGCTGGTGAGCAAGCGCTTTTGCCTTGAAGACCAGATCGCTCATCCCAAAGCCTGGGTCCCTGGCCTGGGAGTGGGGTTTACTGATTCCCCTTGTGATTCTAGCTCCTTTAACCTTAAGATGGAGCTTTTCTTCTGGTAATTTCCCAGGAATGGGATTTTCTCCCAGCACAGCAGAGAAAACAGGATTAAGCAAGGGGCTTTGGATCCTAAGACAGCCTCCGGAGCTGGCAGGAGAGTATGGTGGCTTCTGCATTGGGCCAGACTTCCACCCAGGTTTCCAGTGACAAGGTTGTTGGGTTTTAAGAGAGAAATGCAAATCTGATGAACATTTAACTCCCATAAGCAGACAGTTTCAGGTTTGTCCGGCAGGACTCAGAGGTCTCTGACCCCTGACACATCTACACTTGACCTGTAGCCAAAAACAATTAAAAAGATTATACAGCCCTAGAAACCTGGCCCTGTCTTCAATGCCCACAGAGTAATATGTATCCTCTGGGCTCATGGGAAGGATAAAGTCACAGCGCCCTCCTGCCCCCTCACACACGGGGGTGCAGAGCCAGGAGCAAATGGGAGAGAAACATTCCCCTAAACCCTAGTTCCAGCCCACACAGACAAAAGCCAACTCCCCCTTAGAAAACCTTAGTATGCGTGTCAGCCAGATTCCTTAGGGTTGAGGCAGAGGTGTAGCGAGGGAAGCCTGCCGGACTAGAGTCAAGACACAGGTATGTTTAGCATGGGAAAGAAGGTATGGCAGGCCCCACACACAGAGACGCAGACACAGAGAGAGAGATGCACACAGAGACACACAGAAACATACAGACAAGATACAGAAACAACACTCACAGACACAGTCACACAGACTTATGCACACATACATGCAGACTCATACAGATAGGCACACACAGAGGCACAGTCACACACAAAGACACATACACACAGAGACACACACACAGATCTGTGGCCATCTCCACTGAATTGCCAGGGACATCACTGAAACAACTTGAACTCTGTCCACACCTGATTCAGGCAATAAGTGTCTGTGGGTCAGGGCAGGGGTTGTGGGTGGATCCCACCATGGTGTGACTGTGGGGAGAGTCCAGGGCAGCTCAGCGGCCTCCAGGGAAGGACACAGTCCAGGAGACGTGGTAGGGGAGTCTGGGGCCCTGGTGGGTGACTTGGACAGGTAGTGAAAGCACACCCAAGGAATACTGGGGCCCAGCCAGCTGAGTGGCAGGGGCTCTAGCCAGCCTGGGCATGGGTGCCTTTTCCACCCAAGGTAAACCGCAGCCACAGGGGCACGGGTCCCCAAGGAGAAGGTGGCACAAGGAAGGGCTCTCAAGGCACCTTCTTGAAGACCAGGAAGACTCTGTGAAAGAAAAATAAATCTCGGGACCCCAAAATCACTAAGCCAAAGGGAAAAGTCAAGCTGGTGTAAACCAAAAATAAAATTCTCAGTCCCCTGACCAGAACGGACCCCTCCTCTCAGCAAGGGCATTTCAAAGCTAACCTGAAAAACTTGTTCAGGCCATGATGAGAAGGGAAGTCAGGCACGACTCATTATACCCTCTTCCCTTTTGGAATTACTGATAGAACAGGGTCTTTAAGTCTGATAAGAAACATTTACAATCTATTGTCTTGGAAGCCTGCTACCTGGAGGCTTCACCTATGGTCTCCACAAACCCTTATCTTAACCCAGACATTCCTAAGTCTTTAGACAATAACTTAACTCTTTCAACCAACTGCCCATCAGAAAAGCTTTGAATCTACCTAAGACCTGGAAGCCCCCACCTTCCAGTTGTCCGGCTTTTCCAGACAGAACCAAAGTACATTTACATGTATTTGATTGATGTCTCATGTCTCCCTAAAATGCACAAGCTGTACCCCATCCACCTTGGATACACGATCTCAGAGCCTCCTGGGGTTGTGTCACAGGCCACTGGTCACTCATACTTGGCTCAAAATAAATCTATTCAAATATTTTAGAGAGTTTGACTCTTTTAGTCGACACTGGGAACTGCGTCAGGCCTCCCATTTTATTCCTAAATGAGATAGCTACAAAGATTAAAAAAAAAAAAGCTACATACCTCCTTCACAATTTGCCTCAAGATCTATACCCTAAAACAGCTCTGTTGACCTTCACCCTGGCAATGTCAACTGGTAAGTTATCTTCACAGGTGCAGGACAAAGGACAGAACTCAAAGTCATCCCTCTGGTCACCTGAGACAAATGCATACCTGATGGCTTCCTCTGCCCTACTGTTTATGTATAAAAATGCAGATTTGGCCTGGCACAGTTGTTCACACCTGCAATCCCGGCACTTTGGGAAGCTGAGGCGGGTGGATCACCTGAGGTCAGGAGTTCGAGACCAGCTTGGCTAACATGGTGAAACCTGTGTCTACTAAAAATATTTTTAGAATTAGCCGGGCATGGTGGTGCGTGCCTGTAATCCCAACTACTCGGGAGGCTGAGGCAGGAGAATCACTTGAACCCAGGAGGCAGAAGTTGCAGTGAGCCGAGACTGCGCCACTGCACTCCAGCCTGGGCCACAAGAGTATAAAACTCCATCTCAAAAAAAAAAAAAAAAAAGTGCAGATTCACTGAGCCAGACTTAGGCGTAAGTGACTATTCCTCTACCTGCCTCTCACATGTAAATTGTATATTCAGTGAAAGGCTGATCAAAGACCCAAAAGAATGCAACCTTCTGTCTCTTGTTTACCTATGATCTGGAATGCCCTTCCACTCCTCCCAGCTTCCAGTCACCCCATCTTTCTGGACTGAACCGATGTACATCTTACACATATTGACTGGTGACTCCTATCTCTCTAAAATGTGTAAAAGCAAGATGTGGCCCGACCACCTTGGACGCATGTCATCAGGACCTCCCAGGGCTGTGTCACGGGTTCATCCTTAACCTTGGCAAAATTAACTTTCTCAACTGATTGAGGCAAGTCTCAGATACTTTTGGGTTCACAACCTGATGAGAGAACAGAAAGGCCCCAGTCTGCCGATTGCCACCCTCAACATAGCACCCCACATGCCCCCAAATACAGCACACGTACCCCAACATGGCACACACACAGGCCGCTGCTCCAAGCAGCAGAACAGCTCATGGGACATTCAGGTGCTGCCTCCTCGTCCTGGGCTCAGGACCAAACCAAAACTACCTCGAAGGAACAGGTACCTAAGCCAACACATGCACTCCCAGCCCCTTCACAACCAGTTTCACAGAACCTTAGGTACACAGAGGTAAGAAACTTCATCCAAACGTGAGAAAACAGCCTTCTACTCTCATAATCGAAGGAAGTGTGCTCAAATGCCAAAGCGTAGTACTAAGTTTCTGGAAAACTTACTTCCCTGGCTGAGGGTGGTGGAGGGAAGGACACTGATTCATCAAGAAGAGGAAAATGTTCCAAGTACAGTGTATAAAAAGTAAGCATGCGATATATTTTTTAAGAATTTCCATTAAAATGGTTCTTTCAAAAAACAGCTCTGATGCCTAAGGGGTGAGCTTCAGCTCCCAGGAAAAACGCACACTTTGTGAACTGTATGCTCACTCCACTCTGTCTTTAAGTAATCTTAATCGCGTCTAAGTTTCAGATGCCCCTTTATTTCTCTTCTGTCAGTATTTGGATTTAAAAAAAACAAAAAAGAAAATAACAGAGCAGAAGTACCTGCTATTGCCAGGTATGCTTTTACCCACCCCTCTCTCTGCCCGCTCTGGCTTGGTCATGTCAGCCCTGGGCTGCAACCACCTACCTGCCCAGAGCAGGGGACATCTCGAAGGGAGAGGTCCTGTTAACTCTAAGTCTAGTGATGTCCTGTGCTGGCTTTCCGGCCTAGAGCAGGGAGGAGAATTTGTCCTGTTCCTGCCCTAGTTTGTCTCAGCTCTGT
>NW_012117154.1:7110136-7117555 GCF_000951035.1 Colobus angolensis palliatus
ATGGTCTCGATCTCCTGACCTCGTGATCCGCCCGTCTCGGCCTCCCAAAGTGCTGGGATTACAGGCTTGAGCCACCGCGCCCGGCAGGAATGATAATTTCATAAACTGCTGTAGATACTGAACAGAACCTTTTAAAAATCAAGGCTTTTGACACTGATAATTAATCTCTGTCTCTCCCTATTCTTTTTTTTTTTTTTTTGAGATGAAGTCTTGCTCTGTTGCCCAGGCTGAAGTTCAGTAGTGCGATCTCAGCTCACTGCCACCTCTGCCTCCACAGCGCAAGCGATTCTCCTGCCTCTGCCTCCTGAGCAGCTGGGACAACAGGCATGTGCCACCGTGCCCACCTAATTTTTGCATTTTTAGTAGAGATGGGGTTTCCCCTTGTTGGCCAGGCTGGTCTTGGACTCCTGGCCTCAAGTGATTCACCCGCATCAGCCTCCCAAAGTGCTGGGATGACAGGTGTGAGCCACCGTGTCTGGCCAACTCTCCCTCTTCTTTCTAAATGTTACTGTGTGATCAGGCAGTCACAAGAACCTGTCACGTATCAGCACATCTTGTCTCAACACCAGCCTGGTGGGGAGCAAGGGTTACTGCCCCCCACCACACCATCTACTCCCCATTCTGTTCCCTCCCTCTTGATCCCATGGGCCTGCTGATGGCACAATGACCAGAGTGGCTGTAGACCCTGCTGATGGCACATTGACCAGAGTGGCTGCAGAGCAGCACATTGGCCAGAGTGGCTGCCAGGGGATGAAGCAGCTCATCGCCAGAACTGCAAATGCCCAGGTGCAGGACAGACACTGGCCTGGAGGCAAAAGACCCTAGATAAGGTTATGGGCCCAGGGAAAGGGAGGTGACACCAAGAGGCACAGATCTAACTGCATCCTGTCGCTCGAGTCTGGTGTCCTCACCTGCAGAGTGTGGCTGGTGATGCCGACCTCACGGGATGGCTGTGAGGACTGACTGAGCTGAAGGAAATCAGGCAGAGGTTCTGAACTGCCACTAGGAAGCCAATGCTTTGTTTTCAGCTATGGAACTGCCGTTAATGTGGGATACCTTAAGTGTTGTAGACATCATTAAATGCTTTCAATGTTCAAGTGCCCGGTTATGTGCCTGGTACTACACTAGGCCACACAAATTCCACAAGCCCAGGGCAAAGGGCTCCTTATCAAAAAGTAAATGATCCTGAGGGGAATCCCACAAACCCCCAGAAATTGCAGATGAAACATCAGATAAGCATGTCCATATATTTTTGTATAGAGAAGGTTTCTCTGATTCTCAGAGTGGCCCATGACCCTATAACAGCTAAGAACCACAGTTCTAGGGCTTATGATCCAAAAAGAGAGTAGATACGAGTCATGGCCAGAAGAAAGGCTGCTGGTGCCAGTGACTGAACATGAAGGCAGGGGATGGCAGAGGAGATGCTTTCCTCCCTGGTGGGCAGGTGGCAGGCCCCACTCCAGCAGGGACCTATCACCTTCACGTCAGCCCATGCTATGCAGGACCAAGTGTGTGTGTGGCAGCTGGGCACAGTGTCCAGTGAGAACGTGCACACTTGGGCCTCAGATCTGGGTGTGGCTGGAGTCTGTGGGAAGGGTGAAAGCTTTACCCTGGGGAGGCACATTTGGCAACACACTCACTTCAGCAGTCTCAAGGACTTTTGCCATTTGAGGTGCTGGGGTCAGGAGGGCAGCAATGACTAGAGGCTGACAGTGTGGTCATCGGACAATCTTAAGAACAGATTCCACTTTTTGTTTGTTTGTTTGTTTTACATTTTTAAGTGTGAATCAGAGGCTGCTCCTGCCCCAGGCCCCAGAGCCACTGCACAGAGCAAGGCGAGAGGTCTCCCAACCTGCATCCGAGCACTCTCTGCTGCCCTTCAAACATACACCAAAGCCCACACTTACAGGGCCTCTGCACTTCTTCCCAAAGCCTGCACTGCTCTCAGACATCGAAACAGTAATATTTTGCATAATACAATTTACTCTGAAAAGTTGGGCTGCAAGTATGACTTTGATTTAAAAAAGACTATGCGAGTGGGAGTCATTTTTTCCAGCTAACAGTCATTTTGTGCTGAGTATGATCTAAGAGCATTAAACGCACATTTATGGTGGGAAAAGCAGCAACTTAGGGAGCTCCACTGGAACAATATAAAATCCTATAATAAAGGCTATTCATGGCTCAGTGCAGTAGCTCATGCCCGTAATTCCAGCACTTTGGGGAGCTGAGGCAGGTGGGTCACTTGAGTTTAGGAGTTAGAGACCAGCCTGGACAACATGGTGAAACCCCATCTCCCCCAAAAAATACAGAAAATTAGCCAGGTATTGTGGCACACACCTAGAGTCTCAGCTGATCCGGAGGCAGAGGCTGCACTGAGCTGAGATCACTCCACTGCACTCCAGCCTTGGTGACAGAATGAGATCCTATCTCAAAAAAAAAAAAAAAAAAAAGGCTACTCATGAAACCAAATAATTTAAAAATATGGCGAGCATATGGGCATAGTATTCATAAGTGTTTGAGTTTTGAAAATCACATTTGTAATAACATTTTCAAATAATAATTATAAAATTCAGCAAGTGGTGGTGGGAAAACTGAAATACCCACATGTAAAAGAATGATGCTAGACCCTTAGCTTAATGGTATGTAAAAATTGACTCAAAATGGATCAAAGATCTAAAATGAAGAGATAAAACTACAAAATGAAGAAGAAAACACAGGAGAAAATCCTTGTGACCAAATCATTTGATAATGACTTCTTGGATATGACACCAAAAGACAGGCAATAAAAGAAAAAAATCAATAAACTAGACTTAACCAAAATGAACGCTTGCACATCAAAGGACACTATTAATAGAATGCAGAAGCCCAGAAAATGGGAGTTAACACCTGCAAATCCCACATCTGATAAGGCGTTCGCTCCTGTAACTCAACAACAGAAAGCAAACAATCCAACTCAAAAATGGGCAAAGGCCTTGAATAGACTTTTCTCCAAAGAACAGATACAAATGGCCAACAAGTACAAGGAAAGATGCTCAACATTATCATTAGGGAAATGCAAATGAAAACCTCAATAAGATGCATTTCACACCCATTATCAATGGTAATTATCAATAAAACAGAAAATAACAAATGTTGATGAACACGTGGAGAAACCGCAGCCCTCGAGCACTGCTGCTGGTGGGGATGTAAAGTGGTGCGGCTGCTGTGGAAAGCAGGTGGCAGTTCCTCAGAGAGTTACACACAGAATTACCACGTGATTCAGCAATTTCACTCCTAAGTACACACCCCAAAAAACTGAAAGCAGAAATTCAAACAGATACCTGTACCCCAATGTTCACAGCAATACTATTCACAACAGTCAAAAGGTGAAAACAAGCCAAGGGTCCCTCAACAGATGGATATATATATATGAACGACAGGTGCTGTGTCCACACACTGGATGACACAGCCGCAAGAGGGAATGAGTTCTGACACACACTACAAGACGGGTGAACCTTGAGGACACGACGCTAAGTAAATACGCCAGACCCAAAAGAACACAGATCGTATGACTCCACTTCTATGAGGTGCGTGGAGTAGTCAAACGCATGGAGACAGAGAAGAGCAGATACTAGGGGCCAGGGGAGAAAGGTTTAGGGAACGGGTTGTTATATAATGGGTACAGAGTTTCTGTTTGGAATGAAGAAAAGTTTCAGAAATAGATAATGGTAATGATTATAAAACACTGTGACATATTTAATGCCACTGATTCTTCACTTTAAAATGGTTAAAACATAAATTTTATGTTAGGCATATTTAACAATTTTAAAACTTTTAAAATTACAAATTAAAAAGGACAGTAACAACAGTTTTCATTTTGTAGCATGCACTAATTAGTACATTCAAAGACTCCGATTTCTTATTCTACATCTGGAGATAAATTTAAATGTGTGCGTTCTCAGAGCAGAGAGGCAGCCATGGCTCTTAAAGAGAGAGTTTGTGAAGACAGAGGTGTACCAGTTATCTCTTGCCCTTCTTACCTGAGCCTGGACTCAAACAGCATCCAAAGACCTTTCAATGCCCTACAGGATGCCACATCCTGCACTACATCAGGGTCTATACTCAGGATCCGACACTGGCTGGAGAAGTTCTGAGGCATTCTCAGCATCTATGCCATGGAAGACAGCAGAGCAAACTTCAGGACTTCTCAGAAAATTAGTAAGTCTGCAAAAGTTTTTATCAACCTTTTCCATTTATATTAATGTGTGGCAAAAGAGCTCATGGCAGGTCCAACCAAATCAATGGAATGGGCAGGCACATTTACAAGCTTTATTCAAAACCTCTGTAAACCAAAAATACAATTCTAAGTCCCTCAACCATCCGAATGGACCCCTCCTCTCAGCCAAGGGCATTCCAAAGTTGGCCTGAAAAACTAGTTTAGGCCGTGATGGGACGTGGAAGTCAGACAAGCCTCATTACGTCAGGATGGGAAGTGGAGGTCAGACATGCCTCATTATGCCCTCCGCCCTTTGGAATCCAGGTACAACTGACTGGTATAAACATTAAAACAGAGATCTTGAGACTTTTTGTTGCAATAAGACACCAAATTCTAGCCTGACTCTAGTATAGCATCACATGACAGATACCAGGCCCTGAAAGAAATCAAAATATTTTACCCAAAAATATATTTCTTTGACATACTCTGAAATGGCCCTGCAAAGCTGTCTCTTGTGGGGAAAAATTTACATTCTGTAGAGAATCCTTTTCCTCTTCTCCGATCCAGGAGAGAATTAACTAAGAGTCTGGTACCTTTTTAAGCCTGATAAGAAACATTTCCAATCTATTCTCTCTGAAGCCTGCTACCTGAAGGCTTCATCTGCATAATAAAAACCTTGGTCCCCACAACAGATACTCCCTCCTAGGGATTCCAGGTCTTCTGATAATAACTTAACTCTTTTAATCAATTGCCAATTAGAAAATCTTTGAATCTGCCTGTGACGTGGAACACACCCCCCGCCCCCTCCAAGTGTCCCGCCTCTCCAGACAAAACAAATGTATTCCACATCTTACATCTATTGATTGATGTTTTAGGTCTTCCTACAATGCATAAAACCAAACTGTGGCCCATCCACCTTGGACACGTTTCCAGAACTTCCTGGGGCTGTGTCACAGGCCACTGGTCACTCACATTCGGCTCAGAAAAAGTCTCTTCAAATATTTTACAGAGTTTGACTCTTTTCGTCAACACTTCCTTGACCACGGCCTGACTTCCAGCCTTGTTCTGATTTTCTTCAGGCTCCAGACCTGTGATCCTATGCCTGGTACTGTAACTTTAAAACCCTCTGGAATGAGTGAATGGCACAGGCGATATAACTGTATGGAACTAGAAGAACTCTGTGGCATGAGGCTTACCCCAAGTTATGCCATGAGGAGGCATAGGTCTCCAAAGCCACACAAAGTCTCCATATTGCTCCGTCAGAACAAGCGTTTGCTCTTTTCAGACTGAAGAGAAAGCAGCACTGATGGTTAATGAGCTGCCAGACAGCAAGAGGCCTGCTCGGAGCCGTGTGGGGGAAGGGGTGAGGAAGGAGGGAGTCAAGTCTGACCTCTGGCCTGCCAGGTTTCACATCTTTACATACAAACTGACAGTGCCAAGGAGAAAAATAGTTCCTTAACTTAATAAATGTAAGAGGAATTCTGTTAAAATTACATTTCAAGGTTGGGCACGGTGGCTCACGCCTGTAATCCCAGCACTTTGGGAGACCGAGGCAGGCGGATCACTTGAGATCTGGAATTTAGACCAGGCTGGACAACATGGTAAAAACGCATCTCTACTGAAAGTACAAAAATTAGCCAGGCATGGTGGTGCAAGCCTGTAATCCCAGCTACTCAGGAGGCTGAGGCAGGAGCATCACTTGAACGAGGAGGCAGAGGCTGCAGTGAGCCGAGATGGCACCACTGTACTCCAGCCTGGGTGACAAAGCAAGACTCTTGTCTCAAAAAATAAAAATATAGGCCAGGCGCCGTGGCTCATGCCTGTAATCCAGCACTTTGGGAGGCCGAAGTGGGTGGATCACCTGAGGTCAGGAGTTCAAGACCAGCTTGGCCAAAATGGTGAAACCCCGTTTCTATTAAAAGCAACACAAATTAGCTGGGCATGGTGGCAGGTGCCTATAATCCCAGTGACTCAGGAGGCTAAGGCAGGAGAATCGCTTGAACCCAGAAGGCGGAGGTTGCAGTGAGCCAAGATCACGCCATTGCACTTCCAGCCTGGGCAATAAGAGGGAAACTCTGTCTAAAACAAACAAACATTTCAAAATATATGCACTATTTTACTTTGATTTTAAAATTCACAAGATCTGCAAAGTACATGCTTTTATGAATACCTTTTCAAAAACTGACGTTTTCTTTAGATCACTAGTTGTAGAAAAATTAAAGAACCTATGTATTCCTGTTGACCTTCGTATGAAGAGCAGGAGGCAGCTCACTCCTTAAAACTGGCCTTATGTACTTTTCCTGAGATATACATTCAAAATATGGATATGTCATATGTTTCTTCCTGAAAGAGTTTTCTTTTTTTTTTTTTTTTTTTTTGAGACGGAGTCTCGCTCTGTCGCCCAGGCTGGAGTGCAGTGGCCGGATCTCAGCTCACTGCAAGCTCTGCCTCCCGGGTTTACGCCATTCTCCTGCCTCCGCCTCCCGAGTAGCTGGGACTACAGGCGCCCGCAACCTCGCCCGGCTAGTTTTTTGTATATTTTTAGTAGAGACAGGGTTTCACCGTATTAGCCAGGATGGTCTCGATCTCCTGACCTCGTGATCCGCCCGTCTCGGCCTCCCAAAGTGCTGGGATTACAGGCTTGAGCCACTGCACCCGGCCGTCTGAAAGAGTTTTCATAAGAACTCTTGCTATTCTTAGCACCTCAAAATCAGGAGAAAATAAATGATCCTTCTTAATCGCATCCATCCACTAATTAGCTAAACTACACAAAATCCAAGAGTCTGGCCAACGCTCACTCCTGTCTATACACCGTTGACCCCATCTTTGGCAGGAAAAGGTCCTGTAGTTCTAGAGGCAGCAACCCTCATTACCTTATTAAATAAACAGCAATCAAAAAGAAGATAGTACCATGCTATTAAGCATAGAAACACAATATTCTCAATTTTATTCACCAATAATCAGGACCTACAGAAGCACACAGCACAGATGGATCGATTTCTGCCTCCATGAATTTTAAATCGCCTTTTGCAACATTCCTCTGGCTCAGATGAGCTAGTGTTCCACAATATGCTGGCTCGTGAAATCCGAGCAACTGTGCCTTCCTCTGCACTTCTTCACTCAGCCTCAGCCTTAAACTGCACACTGCCTATAAAAATCTACTTAAAAGAAAAATGAAGTTATTCTAAATGCCATATGCAACAAAACAGCTTATTCTTGTAGAT
>NW_012117154.1:7117919-7155965 GCF_000951035.1 Colobus angolensis palliatus
AACATTCCTCTGGCTCAGATGAGCTAGTGTTCCACAATATGCTGGCTCGTGAAATCCAAGCAACTGTGCCTCCCTCTACACTTCTTCACTCAGCCTCAGCCTTAAATTGCACACTGCCTATAAAAATCTACTTAAAAGAAAAATGAAGTTATTCTAAATGCCATATGCAACAAAACAGCTTATTCTTGTAGATGGGGCTGCCACTGGCGGAGTGCACCTGCATTTGTTTTGCTCTTACAGCAAGCCCAGAGCCCAGCAGCCCTTCAGCATCGCACCGAAGGAAGCGGCCCAGGAAAAAGAAGGAACGTGGTCACTACTGTGATTTAAATGGTGACGTGGCGAGGCTTTGTGTCCCACCCGTATCACAGCCTGAATTATAATCCCCGTAAGTCCCATGTGTCGAGGGAGAGACCAGGTGGGGGTGACTGGATTATGGGGGCGGTTTCCCCCATGCTGTTCTCAAGATAGTGAGTTCTCAAGAGAGCTGATGGTTTTATAAATATTCGGTAGGTTCTCCTGCATTCATTCTCCTTCCTGCCACCTTGAGAAGAAGGTGCCTTGCTTCCCCTTCAACCATGATTGTAAGTTTCCTGAGACCTCCCCAGCCACAGTGAACTGGGAGTCAATTAAACCTCATTCCTGTATAAATTACCAAGTCTCCGGCATTTCTTTATAGCAGCGTGAAACAGACTAATACAAACGGCAACTCTCACCAATCATGGTATCCGTGAGAAATGAAGTGTATTCTCCCTTGTTCTCTGCCAATGGCCTAGAAAACAAGCTGGATGCCAACCAGTAGGTAGATAAAACAGATATGACAGGGCCCTGGCATACAGGCACACCCATGCACAAAAACGGAGCGGGAACTATCATTTCATTTACGGAATCTCAACTAACTGCATGTGTTCTAATCTATTATACAAGTTGTTTTTACAGCATTTGTTATAAGAAAAATAGGACTTCTAAGTTTATAGCCAAAGGACCCGGAACAGTTTAAGGAGAGTTTTTTTTTCCACCAACCAAGAGTAACATAGTAACATGCAAAGATCAACTTTCTAGTATCAAGTTTAGATTTTAGACAGCAGGGGTTGTAATATAACTCTTCTGACTTTCTTTATTCAAAAATAAAACAGGCACAAAAAATATAGAACTAAAATGTCCAGTGTCATCCGAAATAGCAGGTTCACCAAAAGGTTATAAAAGTAAACTTGCATTTTGGGGTGATTGATTACAATTACTAGAGACAGAATGAATTGCTTTCCAAAGAAATGTATCTCAGGAAAATGCTGACCAATGGGGTAGATGGTTATTTAATTTCCCTGTTTTATAGGTGAACCTATCGGTCATGATCTTTCGAGCAGCAAGAAACTGCCCTAAGCAAGCCCTCTTCCAGCCAGCACGCACAGACATGGACCACTTTTCTGGAAGGACAGGTTCTTTCATGGCCTCTTCCTTGGCAAGCTTAACCAACCACCTACAAGTACTCTCACTGCCAAGGCAAGTTATGTGGAATACATATCAATTCAGGTCCATCTCTAGTCAATCACATTTTGCCAACTCTAACACATGGCACGTGGTGACAGTTTTGCAGTATCAAATGAGGGATCTGGGGAGGAGAAGGGACACCGGCATTTTCACCAAAACCCTGGTGGCCGAGCACACCTACACATTATGCTGCAGAGTGCGGAGATCTTCCAGGAGCTCCTGGGCTGCGGTTTGCAGGCGGGGGTTGCGGCTCTTGGACATTGCCAGGATGCGTTGCAGGGGCAGGGAGCTCCGGAACTCAGAGGCCGACTTGGAGAAGACTTCAGGTTCCAGAACCACAGACTGGACAAGCCTCAGTACATGAAGGCACACCTCTGCATCAGGATCTAGGGGGAAGGTAATGATTCCGGTTAGAATAAAATTTTATTTTTTCTTTTTGTTTTATTTTTTGAGACAGAGTCTCGCTCTGTCACCCAGGCTGCAGCACCGTGGCATGATCTCTGCTCACTGCAACCTCTGCCTCCCAGGCTCAAGAGACTCTCCTCCCTTAGCCTCCCAAGTAACTGGGATAACAGGTGTGTGCCACCATGCCTCGCTAATTTTTTGTATTTTTAGTAGAGATGGAGTTTCATCATGTTGGTCAGGCTGGTCTCGAACTCCTGACCTCAAGTGATCCACCCTCCTCGGCCTCCCAAAGTGCTGGGATTACAGGCGTGAGCCACCACGCCCGGCCTACAATAAAATTTTCTACTGCAATCTACCCCTCAAGGGGTTCCTGGCCTTTCTGAATAACAGGTTTGACAGCTGAGAAAACTACAGGCTAATCTAGAAACAGAGTCAATGATATAAAAGCTTAGCTCATAAAAGCAGCATCAAAAAACTCAATAGTCTAATAACCATTATCTTCAGATATTACAGTCATATCATTTTAAAGTGCTAAACTAGAAAGATGAGGGCTTTCTATGTTTGCTAGTAAGGACTAAACTCTGATTTTTTAAAATCTTGCCCAAATTCCTATCTAGGGGTCTGGGGAGTCATGTCCTACAAATCATAAATTCTCATCAGATGGGTTTTATTTACCCTATATATCGTGACTCTCCAACCTGACTCTGGCATAACATTATGAGACAAGGAAGAAAATAATAATATTTTACCCCAAACTATGTTTCTTTGCCATATTCTGAAATGGCCCTGCAAAGCTGTTCTTTGTGGGGGAAAATCTGCATTTGTAAAGAATCTCTAACATAGCTAAATCTTTTTCTTTGAGACCCTCCCAATCCTAAAGAGATTAACTAAGATCTGAATAAGAAACATCTGTCATCTATTGTCTCTAAGGCAGCCACCATAAGAATTCAAAAGAACTCTGATGTTCACAATCTTTACCTTAACCTGAATATTCCCTTTCTATCAATCCCAGGTCTTTATCAATCAGAAAATGTTTAAATTCACCTACAGCCTGGAAGTCCCACGCCCCCTGGCTTTCAGTTGTCCCACTTTTCTGGACCAAACCAATGTATTTCTTAAACGTTTTTGATTGATGTCTCACATCTCTCTAAAATGTATAAAACCAAGCTGCACCCCAACCACCTCGGGCACATGTTCTGAGGACCTCACTCATACTTGGCTCAGAACAAATCTCTTCAATTATTTTATAGAGTTTGACTCTTTGTCAACACTAGCATTCTGTCCACTTATAAGATTGTTTTAAAAAGTATTACTTCTTTTTCACTCCAACTCCAGCACATCCCTCGGGGGCCACATACACATATAGCACGTATCAGGGCCACTGAGTTTACACAATGTCACTGGGTATATAAAATTCACATTGTTTATTTTCCATGGGAATGGCCCCAGGAGTCATAGAATCTGGTAGCTTTGCATACATTGTAGCAACCACTAAAAAATAGCTAGACAACCCACTGGAAGCTTCAATTCATCACCAGAGTGGAGCCAACTTTCCTTACCATTCCTCTCTACTGGCAGCCTTTACGATGCTGTAAATTCACTTCTTGACTGGGTACTGTAATTGGAACCAGGCTCAAAATCAGCACCTCTTTCTTAGCACATTTACTTAACAAAAAAAGAAAGAAAGAAAGAAAAAACCTTTTAAGACGTAGACTGAAAGAGCAGACTGAACAGTCTCTCAGTGGGAGCTGCCACAGCACTAAGCCCTAACAAGAAGCTTCTCACCTACAGAATCAGAAGACTGCTGTGGCCAGGGAAGCTAAAAGGCAATCTGCTCTAGCCCTGGGGGAGGGTTTAGGAGCCATCTTAAGTCAGACTGTTAGAGTCCTCCTACTTTGGGGGAAGGGAGAGGAACTTTCTCTAGTAGAGACCTGCCAAAGATAAGGGGCAGCTAAAGCAGACACAGAGGCAAGGCCAAAAGCCATGGGTGAAGACGCTTTGGCAACTGAGCCCTCATCCTAAGCTCAAGGAAAGGTTAGAGGAATTTGAAGCCAGTGGGATGGAAGGTACATACACAACAACAAAACCCAGACCCCCCTCAACTCCCCAACAATGACAGCCCAGCAGAACAAGAGGAGTGGCCATTCCTGAGTATAACACTATCTACCCACCTCATTTCCCTCTACAGAGAGGGTACGCTATGGCCCAGAGGCCAAATGTAGCCCATGACCTGTTTCTGTACAGGCTGCAAGCTAAGAATGACTTTACTTTTTTTCTTCTTTTTTTAGGTGACAGGTTCTTGCTCTGTCTCCCAGGCTGGAGTACTGTGGTACGATCATGGCTCACTGCAGTCTCAATCTCCTGGGCTCAAGCCACCCTCCTACCTCGGCCTCCCAAGAAAGCGGGACCACAGTACATGTGGCCATGCCCAGTTAATTTTTTTTTTTTTTTTTGTAGAGATAGTGTCTCACCACATTGCCCAGGCTGGTCTCAAACCCCTGGGCTCGAGCAGTCCTCCTACCTCAGTCTCCCAAAGGGCCAGAATTACAGGCATGAACCACTGCACCCTGCCAGGTTTTACATTTTTTAAGGGTAATTTTTTAAAAGTAAAACCCAGAAGAACAATATGCAACAGGGACTACATGTGGCCCTCAAAACTCGAAATATTTCTTATTTGGCCCATTACAGAAAACGTTTGTTGACCTTGCCTACAGCCCTCCACACAATGTCCAACACTGAAATCAAAAATTACAATGAAAAGGCAATGGAGGCCGGGCGCAGTGGCTCACACCTGTAATCCCAGTGCTTTGGGAGGCCGAGGTGGGCGGATCACAAGGTCAGGAGTTTGAGACCAGCCTGGTCAACATGGTGAAACCCCATCTCTACTAAAAATACAAAAATTAGCTGGGTGTGGTGGCACATACCTGTAATCCCACCTACTCAGGAGGCTGAGGCAGGAGAATCGCTTGAACCCAGGAGGAAGAGGTTGCAGTGAGCCAAGATTGTGCCACTGCACTCCAGCCTGAGCGACAGAGTAAGACTCCATCTCAAAAACAAACAAAAAAAAAAGAAGGCAAAGGAAACAAAAGGCTCATTGTCAAGTGACAATCAACAGAAGCAGACACACAGATAACCCGGAATAATAATACAGGAATTTCAGAAAAAGAATCTGAAATACACATGGTTAATAGATGGGAAAACACTGTTTTAAGGTACTTACACTATATCTGAAGCGCAGATTATTATTTAAAGGTAAACAGTCGTGCAATGCATAACATTTCAGAGGGCTTCATTCTCAAATTCTATCAAACAATTAAAAAAGAAATAATAGAAATTTTAAACAAGTCTTCCAGAAAACAGAAAAGGGGGAAATAAGTCAACTTTTTTTTATGAGGCCAGAATTACACTGACACCAAAACTAGATAAAGATGTTAAAATAAAAGAACAGACCAATATCCCTCATAAACAAAGACACAAAAATCCTACACAAAAAAATAGCAAATTGCATTCAGCAATATATAAAAAGGATAATACTTTACAGCCAATAGATACTTATTCTAGGAATCGAAGGCTGGCTCATTATTTGCAAATCAGTCAATGTCACCCACCATAACAATTGACTAAAGATGAAAAAAAATTATCTCTTCAATAAATGCAGAAAAGTCTTTTGACAAAATTCAACACCTGTTCATAATAATAATAATTATTATTATTATAATAAACCCTCAGCAAACCAGGAATAAAAAGGAACATCCTGAACCAGATTGGGGCATCTTCAAAAAAAACACACAGCTAACATCATATTTAATGGTAGAAGACTGAGTGCTTCTTTCCTAAGATGAAGTACAATGCGAGAATATCCTACCACACCCCTATTCAAAAATCATAGTAGAGATCCTAGCCTGTGCAGTAAGGCAAGAAAAAGAAATAAAAGGTTTATTGATTAGAAAGGCAGAAATAAAACTGTCTCTATTTGCAGATGACATGACTGTCTATACAGAAAATCCCAAAGAAACTACAAAAAAAGTTATTAGAACTAATTGAGTTTAGCAAGGTCACAGAATACAAATTCCACATACAAAGGTCAATTGTATCCACATACTTGTAATAAAAAATTGAAAATCTAATGCTTTTTAAAAACTATCATGTATTATATAATGGCACCAAAACATGAAACACTTAAGTATAAATCTCATGAAATTATGTGCAAGATTTCTATGCTGAAAAATGACAAAACACAGATATAAGGAACCACAGACATATAAATGGAGAGAATATTCAATATTTATGGACTAGAAGACTCAATATTGTTAAAATGTCAGATCTCCCCAAATTCATCTATATAATCAATGCAATGCCAACCAAAATCCAAGCTGAAATTTTAGCAGAAATCAACAAGTGATTCTCAAATTTATTTGGAAAAGCAAAGGAACTAGGCCAGACAAAACAATTTAGAGAAAGAGAAATGTTGGAGGAATCACAGTACCAGATTTCAACATTTACATCATCAAGAGTGTGGTACTGGTCAAGCGACAGACAAAGAGATAAGTGAAATAAAGTTAGAGGACTCAAAAATGAACCACAGCTTTGTGAACTCTCAACGAAGGTATACATTCAATTCAATCAAGAAAGAATAACCTTTACAACAAATGGTACTGGAAAAAATTGAACATCCATATGCAAAAACAGAACTTCAATCTATACTTTGCCTATCATACAAAAATTACACAAAAAATAATAACAGACCTAAATGTAAAACCCCAAATTTTAAAACTTCTAGAAGAAAACAGGAGAAAAATCTTTGTGACCTTGAATTAGGTAAAGATTTCCTAGACACAAAACCAAAAGCATAAGCCACACAACCAAAAAATGTATTAACCACACCAAAATTTTTAAAATCTGCTCTTCAAAAGATAGTTACAATGAAAAGCCAAGCCACCAGATGAGGACAAAACATTTGCAAAATACGTATCTGATAAAGGACCTGAATCCAGAATACACATATACCTCTGAAAACTCAGCAACAAAACAGACAATAAAAATAGGCAAAGTGAAAAGACACTTCACCAAAGGAGATACACAAATGGCAAGCACACAAAAAGATGCTCAGCATCATGGCTACTAGAAAAATGGAAATTAAATCCACACCTATTAGAATGGGTAAAATTAAAAAATAAGGCCGGGCGCAGTGGCTCAAGCCTGTAATCCCAGCACTTTGGGAGGCCGAGATGGGCGGATCACAAGGTCAGGAGATCGAGACCACCCTGGCTAACACGGTGAAACCCCGTCTCTACTAAAAATACAAAACATTAGCCGGGCGAGGTGGCCGGTGCCTGTGGTCCCAGCTACTCAGGAGGCTGAGGCGGGAGAATGGCGTGAACCCGGGAGGCGGAGGTTGCAGTGAGCTGAGATCCGGCCACTGCACTCCAGCCTGGGCGACAGAGCAAGACTCTGTCTCAAAAAAAAAAAAAAAAAAATTAAAAAATAAAAACCTGAAAATACCAAGTGTTGACAAGAATGAGGAACAACTGGAATGTTCATAGATTACTGGTGAAAATTTAAAATGGTGCAGCCATGCCAGGCTTCTAATCAGCCAAGCGAGATTACAGCTTACGCCTGTAATCCCTTCCCACTTTGTTTTCCTTCATTTCTTTGCAGATCCAGGAGATAATCAACTAAGAGCCAGGTACCCTTTTAGGTCTGATGAAAAACAATTTACAACCTGCTCTCTCTAAAGTCTGCTACCTAAGGGCTTCCTCTGCACAATAAAACTTGGTCTCCGTAATCCTTTATCTTTAACCTGAACATTCCTTTCTGTTGATCCTAGGTCTTCAGACAACCTCAACCAATTGTCACCCAGAAAATGTTTAACTTTACCTATCGCTTGAAAGCCCCCGCTTTGGGTTGTCCACCTTTCTAAACTAAACCAATGTAAGTCTTAAACATATTTGATTGATGTCTCGGGCCTTCCTAAAACACCTAAAACCAAGCTATACCCCAACCACCTTGAGCTGAATGTTCTCAGGACCTCCAGAGGGCTGTGTCACAGGCCATAGTCACTCATAATTAGCTCAGAATAAATCCCTTCAAATATTTTACAGAGTTTGACACTTTTTGTCAACAATGCACAGAGTTTAGAAATCAGCACTTCCATCCTTACACTAAGAAAAGCAGAACAAATAAATCAATGACTTTTCTTGGACCCATCAAAAAATTAAGCCACAGAATTATCATAAAATCATGCCACCATGAAACCCAGAGAGTCACAGCAAGATCTGCTTCCCTGGAAGGAAAGCTGCTGTAGCCATACTGGTGGGAACATTTAAATGACAAATTGTTGGAAGCTGAGGGTAGACAACCATGAGAATCAGGAACTCCTGGGGGTCACAACCTTAAAGGGCCCCCATATTTCTGTGGATTTTGTCTCTAGGAATCCCATGAGGTTCTCAAAGTAAAGTGCCAAGAAAGTTCCCTCATGGCTCTGGCAGGGGGAAAGGCAGAGCAGCCATTACGAATACACCCTGTTTCCAGGGAAAGGCCTCACCAGAGCCTTATCTCACCTAAAGGGAAGGGCTTTTCTCCCACTCCAGGCCTCTCTGCCATCCCTGACTTACCTAAGCAGGGGAGGGGGTTAAGAAACACTTTTGAAGATCCAGTGACAGGCCCACTAAAAGTCCAGAGACAGGCCCACTAAAAGACTGAGATGATAAATACTTCTCCTCCCCACACACACTTTGAATCATACCAACAGAGATGAGAGAGCATAACAACACGTAACAGGGATTTTTAAAACAGGGGATTACAGCTGAGAGAGCTGAAAGACACCAGTTCTATCTAAGGAGGAATTTGAGGGAAACCCAAAGAGAACAGGGTGAGCATAAACAAGGATGCTAGAAGAGTATAAAACCTCTGTCCCCTACAGTAAACACAGCCCAACTCCTAGCCAGACTACCAAAACACCTCACGCTAAAGGCCTATTTTCCTCAGTTCCCATTACCCAATAAATCATGTCCAGCTTTCAACCAAAAATTGCAAGGCATTTTAAAAGGAAAGAAAAATCACAGTCTGACGAGACAAGCCAAGCATCCGAACCAGCTGCAGAGATGTCGGATTTTAGAAGTATCAGATAGGGAAGTTAAAATAACTGTGATTAATATGTTAATGGCTATTAGTTTGCCCAGCCTGCCATAACAAAACACCACAAACTGGGTGGCTTAACAACAGGAATTTATTTTCTCACAGTCTCTAGAGGCTGGAAATCTGAGATCAAGCTCTCAGAAGGCCTGCTTTCCTCTGAGACCTCCCTCCTTGGCTTGCAGATGCCACCCTCTTGCTGCCTCTCCATGTGGCCATCCCTCTGTGCACACAGGCCCCTGGGGTTTCTCCATGTGTCTTCATCTTCTCTTCTTATAAAGACACCAGTCTGACTGGACTAGGGTCCACCCTAATGGCCCAATTTTACTTTAATGAAAAGGCTCTATCTCTAAATACATTAACAATCTGAGAGACTGAGGGTTAGAACCTCAACATATAAATGGGGGGATGGGGAGGGGGAAAATACTATTCAATATATAACAAATTCTAATGACAAAGTAGAAAATATGCAAGAACAGATGTGTAATATAAACAGAAATGGAAATTCCAAAAAAGAATCAAATTTCAGCTCACATATTCTCTCCTCAGAGAGGCCGTCTCTTATCGCCCACTCACTGTCAAGGCCATTAAACTATTTTAGTTCTCTCAATAATAATTATTCTATGAAATAGAAATAAATGTTCTTCCTTAGGTTGAAAGCTTCATGAAAGCAGAACATTGGCTGTGTTGTTCACCACCTTACAGTAAGGGCTCAGTAAATATGTGCTAAATGAATGGAAAGGATTTATTTTATGTGGCTGAGGCTGTTGGGATACACGGTATACAAATGATAAGGAAATTTCTGGACAAATCAAATCACTAGTCAAGGTGAAGAGATAGCTATGTGAGCCCCCTCAAAGGGTAAAATAAAACAGGCCACTTTAGCCATGAGACAAATGCTGTCAAGGGCACAACTCAAATGGAACAACCTCATGAGGACATCATTCTAAGGAAAACACAGCAGCAGGGTGACAGCCTTTGAGGGGAACACAGATGAAAAGGATGTGAATGGCTGATATGCACCAAAACTCTGCTCATAACATAGGCAGGAGAATAACAGAGCTCAGGTCTAATCATGAAAAACCTCATTACTTGAGACTGAGAACATTTACAATAGTCATGGCTGAACTTTGAGTTTAAAGACACATGAGGCAACTTAAATGAAAAAACTGCCTGACACCAGCGGAGATGACACAGATGTTCACATTATCCGATATTATTTATGGTGGTTTTAAATCGGCCCTCATAAAATTTCCTTAGTGAGCAACTATGCTGGAAACCAATGAGAAAAAAACAACATATAAAGAAAACCAAAATGGAAAAACTAAAATGGAAAAAGTAAAATAACTGAAATTAAAATCTTGGTGAAGACCGAATGGAGGGGACAGAGGCAAAAACGAAAAATAAATAAATCAGTAAATGGGAAGATAGGACAATGGAAACTCCCCGATCTGGGTAACATCATCCAGACAGCCGACTAGAAGTGCCAGCACTCACCCCGCACAGAGACCGCCAGAACATGAATACACAGCTACATGTTCAGAGAAACAACTGAGGGAAAGTGCCAACGTGCATTAGAGGAGTGATGGAAACCCTGGCGAGCCCAGAAATTCATGATAGTCACAAAAAGAACATAAGGAAACACCAGGACCCTGCCACCCCATTCCCTAACCAGGGTCAGCTAGAAGCCAGGAAAATATCTCCCTTCAGTGAGGAGGTAATCAAGAGGACCCCAGCAGCCCCCACCAACACCGTGGACACCCACCACCCTCACCCTTGGGGTCCCCTGCAGTCCTCACAGGCACGAAGCCTAGGGTGGAGTGAGCTGCCTGGAGGTCACACCGTGGTGCTCCCGCCAGAGAAAGAATCGACACTGTGCCTGCCCCCATGGCCCTCGCGGTGCCCTCCTGGAACTGGAACTACCATGGAGTGTCTTGTTCCTGGGGGAGCAGCCCCCAGCTCCCCTTCAACTCTGAGGCTAACCCACTGCCCAACCACCCCACCCCGTGGCCCCACATCCCCCAGCCAAGCTGCAGGCAGCTGTTACACCTTCTCTGTGGGGTCAAGCAAAAGTGGAACCACTCCACTACCCGCTCTCGCCCCCTCAGGCTGGAGCTAAAGCCATAAACTGCCTCTGGGGAAAACAATACCTTGGCTGCTCAGAGCAGTCCTACCTCCTGGAACCCAAGTTGAAGAAGCACTCTGCATCCAGGAAAATGATGCCTGAGCCACCCAGGACAGTCCTGTCCCTCAGGCCCGAGCGGAAGCGACAAACCACCCCAAGGGGAATCAGAGCCCTGGCTGAGCGGAGCAGCTGCATACCCCAGGGCTGAGCTGAGGCAGTGCCCTACATCCCAGAGAAACAGAAGTAGCTGAACCCAGACATCCCACCTTACAGGCCAAACAACTCAATTGCCTGTTTCCCTGGAGCTGAACTAGCCCCCACCCCAGTCTGAGCTGCTGAGACACCTCTCCCCCTGCAGAGTGGAATCATGGATACACTGCTTCCCACCCTCCTCAGGGCTCCAATGACAAGTGTGCTCTGTCATTCTGGGGTACGTTCTCCTGCCACACATGGCCTTACAGAGTCTGGGAAACTCACAAGCCCCACCATCCCAGGGTCTTGAGTCATCGTTACACAGTGTCACATCCCCTGGGACCTGAGCTGCCACTGAGCCCTGTTGGCTCAGGTTCCGGAACTGCAGCCACACCCTGCTCCCTAGGCCCAAGCCCCTAGAGCACCCCTTCTTCCTCAGAATTCGGCCAGTGCTGTGCCCTGCCCCGCCCCCTGGGGTGGAGTCACAGTTACAATCTGGCCCCCTGGGCCCAAGCTGCTAGAGGGTGACTCAGAGTCACAGATCCTGGCTCTGAGGGCCACCTCCATCTAACCCTGCCGTAGAAAGCAAACCTGTACCCCAAGACCCACATGCCACAACAGGGGTTGCGACCCAGCCCCACAACCATTACAAGCACCTACACCTGGAACCCAGCACCAGGGCAGCTGCTTGTAGGCCATGTCAGAGCTGACATCAAAGGGATTCCCCTCAGCTAAGTGTCCCCATTGCAGGGAAAATGAGACTAGGATGACCCCAAAAGTCCTTGATACCAAGGACATTAACAACTTACACTGTCACCACCATTGTAACAAACTTCTATAGCCTGGGCCACTGAGGCCAACACTGAACACAGCTGAGAAAGGTACATGGAAACTATACCACTGCACCTGACCAGAAACAGTCGCTACGCCCTTCCTAAACAGCACACTCAAACCCAACTGCAGGTAAAAGTCTCTCTCTACAAAAACCACGCGAGAAAATCTGGAAAAGGCAATTCTTCTACCACATGTACAGATACCAATGCAGGGACACAGGAAACATCAAAAAGCAAGGAAACAGGACACCACCAAAGGAACATAGTAACCTTCTAGGAATGGAAGACTCTAACCAAGAGAAAATCAGTGAATTGCCAAAAAGAAAAATTCCAAATGATCTTAAGGAAATTCAATGAGACACAAGAAAATACATATAGACAGTTCAACAAAATCTGGAATTCATGGTCTAAACAAGATTTTCAACAAAAAGACAGAAATCGTGAGAAAGTACTAAACAAATCCTGAAGCTGAAGAATTCAATGAATTGCATTTAAAATACAATAGAGAGCTTCAACAGCAGACTTGATCAAGCAGAAGAAAGAATCTCTAAATATGAAGACAGGTCACTTAAAACTGCCCAGTCAAGGGGGGAGAAAGAAAGAAATAAGAAGGAAAAACAGTGAAGAAAGTCTATAAGACTTATGGGACACTATTAAGCAAATGAATTTCATATAATGACAATTATAGAAGGAGAAGACAGATAAGTGAAGAGGTATAGAAATCCTACTTAAATAATAGCGAAAAACTTCAAAAGTCTGGGAAGACATATGGACATCCAAATCCAGGAAGTTTAAAGGTCCCCAAATAGATTCAACCAAAAAAAAAAATTATTCCCCAGGCACACTGTAGTCAAACTGTCAAAAATCAAACACAAAGATAAAATTATAAAAGCAGCAAGATAAAAGCATCAAGTCACATAAAAAGGAATTTTCATTAGACTAGCAGAAAATTCTCCACAAAAACCTTACCGACCAGAAGAAAAGGGGATGTAATATTCAAAGTGATGGCAGAATAAAATTGGCAGGCAAGATTATTATACTATCCTTCAGAAACCTATCCTTCAGAAATGAGGGAGACATAAAGTCTTTCCCAGACAAGCAAAAACTTAAAGGAATTCATCACTATATCGCTTCTCGGCCTTTTGGCTAAGATCAAGTGTAGGAATTCATCACTACTAGACTGGCCTTACAAGAAATGCTCAAGGAAATCCTACATCTGGAAGTGAAAAGATGATAAACACTCTCTTAAAAACTCACAAAAGTATAAAACATACTGGTACAGCAGATACACAAGGGAGAAAGAGAAAAGAATCAAGACTTATCACTAAAAAAACACACTAAACCTCAATGATAAAAAACAAGATAGGAAGAAGAAAACAAAGACTATACAAAACAACTGCAAAACAACAAAATGACAGGAGTAAGTCCTTACCTATCACTAATAAAATTAAATGTAAACAGATTAGATTCCTCCACTTAAAAGATACAGACTAGCTGAATTAATTAAAAAAATACTAACTCTCTAGTAACAGACCCCAATGAAAAGGAACTACGTATTTCCTACATGTAACTCATGTCACTTGTAAAGACACATATAGACTGAAAGCAAAGGGATAAAAAAAAGATATTCCACACGAATGAACACCAAAAGCAAGCAGGGGTAGCTTTATTTATAAATAATCAGTTAAAATAGACTTTATGTCAAAAACTATAAAAAGAGACAAAGAAGGTCATTATATAATGTTAAAAAATCAATTCAGCAAGAGGATATAACAATTCTGAACATATATGCACCCAACACCAGAGCACCAGATAGAGCACGTACTATTAGATCTAAAGGGAAAGCCAGAAGCCAATGCAATAATAGTTGAAGATTTCAACACCCCACTCTTGGCATTGGATCACCCAGACAAAAAGTTAACAAAGAAACATTGGATTGAAACTGCACATTAGACCAAATAAGCCTAGCAGATGTTACAGAACTATTTCATCCAACAGTTACAGAATACACATTCTTCTCATTAGCACATAGAACATTCTCCAGGATAGACCATATGTTAGGACACAAAACAAGCAACAACAAATTTTTGAAAATCAAAATCATATCAAGTCTATTCTCAGACCACAGTGGAATATAACTAGAAATCAATAATAAGAGAAACTTTGGAAATTACAAATGCATAAAAATTAAACAATATGCTCCTGACTTCCTGACTGACCACTGAGTCAAGAAATTAAAGAGGAAACTTTTAAAAAGTCTTGAAAACAAATGAAAATTGAAACACGTACCAAAAGCTATGGAATACAGCAAAAGCAATGCTAAGATGGAAGTTTATAATAACAAATGCCTACATCAGAAAAAGTAGAATGATTTCAAATAAATAATCTAGCAGTGCACCTAGAGGTACTAGAAAAACAAAAACCAACCAAACCCAAAATTAGCAGAAACAAATAATAAAGATCAGAGCAAAAAAAGAAAAAGAAAAACCCACAAAGGATCAATGAAACAAAAAAAGTTGTTTTTTTGACAAGATAAACTTGATAAAGCACTTCCTAGACTAACCAAGAAAGACAAGACACAAATAAACACAATCAGAAATTAAAAAGGACACATTACAACTGATACCATGGAAATACAAAAGATCACCAGAGTCTATTATGAACAACTATACACTAACAACCTAGAAAACCTAGAGGAGCTGGGCGCGGTGGCTCACGCCTGTAATCCCAGCACTTTGGGAGGCCGAGGCGGGCGGATCACAAGGTCAGGAGATCGAGACCACGGTGAAACCCTGTCTCTACTAAAAATACAAAAAAAAGCCGGGCGCTGTGGCGGTACTCGGGAGGCTGAGGCAGGAGAATGGTGGGAACCCGGGAGGCGGAGCTTGCAGTGAGCCGAGATAGCGCCACTGCACTCCAGCCTGGTGGACAGAGCGAGACTCCATCTCAAAAAAAAAAAAAAAAGAAAACCTAGAGGAAATGGATAAATTCCTAAGCACATACAATCTACTAGATTGAATCAGGAAGAAATAGAATACCTGAACAGATCAACAACAAGAAATGAAATTGAATCAGTAATAAAAAGTCTCCCAATGAAGTCCAAGACTGGATAGCTTCACTACCAAATTCTACCAAACTTTTAAAGAACTAACACCAATTCTCCTAAAACTATTCCAAAAAATGAAGAGAAAGGGATTCTCCCTAACTCACCCAATGAGGTCAGCATTATCCTGACAGTAAAAGCAGACACGGATGCAACAAAAAAAGAAAATTATATGCTAGGCCAGGCGCGGTGGCTCACGCCTGTAATCCCAACACTTTGGGAGGCCGAGGCGGGTGGATCATGAGGTCAGGAATTCAATACCGGCCTGGCCAATATGGTGAAACCCCATCTCTACTAAAAATATAAAAATTAGCTGGGCGTGGTGGCACACGCCTGTAATCGCAGCTACCTGGAAGGCTGAGGCAGGAGAACTGCTTGAACCTGGAAGGCGGAGGTTGCAGTGAGCCAAGATCGCGCCACTACACTCCAGCCTGGGTGACAGAGCAAAACTCCATCAACAACAAGGAAAGGAAAGGGAAGGGGAAGGGGAAGGGGAAGGAGAAGAGGAAAAGGAAAGGAAAAGAAAACTTATAGGCTAACATTCCTAATGAATATAGACTTACAAATTCTCAACAAAATACTAGCAAATTGAATCCAACTGCACATCAGAAAAATAACACATCATTATCAAATGGAACTTATCCCAGGGATTCAAAGATGGCTCAACATATGCAAATCAATAAACATGATACATTACATCAACAGAACAAAGGACAAAACCATACGATCATTCAACAGATGCTGAAAACGCATTTGGTAAAATTCAACATCCTTTTATGATAAAAACCTTAAAAAAAACTAAGGATAGAAGGAATATACCTCAACAAAATAAAGGCCACATATGACAAATCCACAGCTAACATCATACTAAGTGAGAAATGCTGAAATCCCTTCACCCAAGAACTGCAACAAGACAAGATGCCCACTTTCACCACTCCTATCCAACACGGTACTGGAAGTCCTAGGCAGAGCAATAGACAAGATAAACAAGTAAAAGGCAGCAAAATTGGAAAAGAAGTCAAACTGTCCTTCTTTGCTAAAGATACGATCTTCTACCTAGAAAAATCTGAAGAGTTCACCAAAAAACTGTTAGAACTGATAAATCCAGTGAAGCTGCAGGATACAAAATCAATATACAAAAATCAGCAGTGTTTCTATACACCCATAATGAACAAGCTGAGAAAGAAATAAAGAATGAAATCGCATTTACAACAGCTACCAAAAAATTAAAATACCTAGGAATAAATTTATCCTAGGAGGTGAAAGATCTCTACAAGGAAAATGACAAAACACTGACGAAAGAAATTGAATAGGGCACAAACAAAAAGACATCCCATGTTCAAAGATTGGAAGAATTAATAGCATCAAAATAATCATACTGCCCAAAGCCATCTACAGATTCAATGTAATCTCTATCAAAATACCAATGTCATTTTTCACGAAAATTGAAACAAAAAATCTAAAATTTACATGGAACCAAAAGAATCCAAATAGCCAATGCAATTGTGAGGAAAAAAAAAAAAGATAAAAGCAGGAGGCATCGTATTACCTGACTTCAAAACAGATTACAAAGCTTTAGTAACCAAAATAGCATAGTACTGGTATGAAAACAGACACACACACCAATGGAACAGAATCCAGAATCCAGAAATAAATCTGACTATTTACAACAAAGATGCCAAGAATATACCTTGGGGAAAGGACAGTCTCTTTGATAAACGGTGCTGGGAAAATTGGATATCCATATGCAGAAGAATGAAACTCGATCCCTATCTCTCACCAAATATTATAAAGCAACTCAAGATGGATTAAAGCTTAAATGTTAGAGACCCAAAACTAAAAACTACTAGAAGAAAATATAGGGAATACACTTCAGGACATTTGGTATAGGCAAATATTTTATGGCTAAGACCTCGAAAAAACAGACAACAAACAAAAATAGATAAATGGGACGATACTGAACTAAAAATCTTCTGCACAGCAAAAGAAACAACAGAATGAAGAGACAATGTGCTGAATGGGAGAAACTATTTTCAAACTAGTCCTCTGAAAGGGGATCTATTTAAAAGGAACTCAACTCAAATAAAAGAACAAACAATCCCATTAAAAAGTGAGCAAACGATTTGAACAGTTATTCCTCAAAATAAGCCATACAAATGGCCAATAAGTATATTAAAAATGCTCAATATCACTAATCATCAGGGAAATGCAAACCAAAATCACAATGAGATATCATCTTACCCCAGTTAGAATGGCTAGCACTAAAAAGACAAAAAATAGATGCTGGTGAGGATGTGGAGAAAAGGGAACTTTTACACATTGTTGATAGGCATGTAAATCAGTATAGCTACTACGGAAAACAGTATGGAGATTTCTCAAAAAACCGGAAATAAAACTACCATGTGATCCAGCAATTCCACTTCTGGATATTTATCCAAAGGAAAAGTAATCAATATGTTAAAGGGATACCCCCAAGTTTATTGCAGCACTGTTCATAACAGCCAAGAGTGTCAACCTACAAGTGTCTGTCAACAGGTGAATGGATAAAGAAAATGTGGTATATATACACAGTGGGATACTGTTCAGGCTTAGAAAAGAATGAAATCATGTCATTTACAGCAACACGGATAAAACTGCAGGTCATTAAGTGAAATAAGCCAGGCACAAAAAGACAAATTTTGCATGTTCTCACTCATATGTGGAAACTAAAAAGGGATCTCATGAAGGTACAGCGATTGACAGCAGAGGCTGGGAAGGGTCTGTGGGTTGAAGGGGGGATGAGACACGTTGGTCAACACAAACACAGTTAGATAGAAGGTGTAAGTACTGATGTTTGAGAGTAGAGTAGAGTGATGATAGTTAACAACAATGTATACTGTATTTCAAAGTAGCTAGAAGAATGTGAAATGTTCTCATTACATAGAAATGATAAATACTCAAGGTGATGGATACTCCAAATACCCTGACTTGATCAGCTTGATCAGTATATAATCTATGTGTGCAATAAAATATCACATATCACCCCATAAATATGTAAAATATTATATATTTTAAAAGTCTGAGAACAGAATGAAGGGAAGGATAAAGGAAGAGAAGGATGATAGAAGGGCAGGACAGAGAGAAGAAAGGAGAAAGAAAAAGAAAGATTTGCCAAAGTCCTTCCCATATCTCCTGGTCAACTGCACTCGTATTCCCAGACCCATGAACTCAGCAACAGGGCTCAGCAACCCCTGCCCACCCATCCTAGCCCTTACTGACATGTCCACTCCGATTCCTGGCTCTATCAGGATCCTCACTGCCTGGGCTCACATCCTGCTCTGTCACTTGCTCCCTGGGTGAATCAGCACTGACCTGGCAGGGCTGGCGAGTTAATGCGTGGAAAGTGCTCACAATAGGGTTCAGCACAGAGGAAGCACTGAGAACTGCTCATGATCACAACTATCATCTCATCAAGTACTTTGCACTGTCTGAATCTAGTTCATTTAAGTCTTGCCTTCTCGGCACATTTCAAGTTCTGTCACACAGTATGCAAGGCAGTAACCCTCACAGATCCAAACCAGTGCTGTGTACACTCCTGGCTGACATTGCACCTGAACACACACCACTGTGGTGAGCAAGGTTGGCTGGACCCATTGAGATGTGCCTGCAACACAGTGAGGCCTGATGCATGTGGAGTGCGTGGAGTTTCCCAGTCAAGTAGGAATTGCTGTCCATACCCTGCATCAGGGACTACTGTTCATGGGGTGTGCCAGCCCCGGCTGTCTATCAATGCCGTGCTTCCACACTGTCTAGTAGACTAAGATCTAATATCAGGTAAATTCTAAAAATAAACAATGCCAAACATATATCTGAAATATGCTACATGTCATCTGCCACAGCACACTCAGTCAAACAATAAAATCTACTTGGTTTCCCTCTGCTCCTTGCAGATTCTTTTCCTTTAAGCTAAAGAAATAGGTGCCTTGAGCATCAAACTATAATTTTAAAATATCCTGAAAGCCACCAATGTTCTCATCTACAATCTAAGAAGTATTCATTCAAATCACACCTTGTACACTGCTATTTGTTCCAAGTGACCAGTGAGCATTTTAAAAAATCTCTTATTTCTGTCAAGTTCTTCATAAATCTTTTTGGCCTTTCATAGTGTTGTTTCTTCTGATGGCAGCTGCCCTTGCCCTACACCGACATCTGATCATTTCTCTCAGATGATTACCGTACCCAACAGCTCTTACACATAAATATCAATGTGTGTTACTCTGGAAACAACATGAAGAACATCTCTACAATTACTTCTCTGCGGTAAAGAAGAAAAAATTCAATGGGTCAAGAAAAAAAATCCCATTGAATTTTTTAAAACTACTTTTATAAACCAACTGTATTAGTCCATTTTCACGTTCCTGATAAAGACGTACCTAAGACTGGGAAGAAAAAGAGGTTTAATGGACTTACAGTTTCACATGGCTGGGGAGGACTCACAACCATGGTGGAAGGTAAGGAGGAACAAGTCACACCTTACATGGATGGCAGTAGGCAAAGAGAGAGCCTGTGCAGGGAAATTTCCATTTTTAAAACCATCAGATCTTGTGAGACTTATTCACTATCATGAGAACAGTACAGGAAAGACTCGCCCCATGATTCAATTATCTCCCACCAGCTCCCTCCCACAACACATGGGAATTATGGGAACTACAAGACGAGATTTGAGTGGGGACACAGAGTCAATCCATGTCATTCTGCCCTTTGTCCCTCCCAAATCTCATGTCTTCACATTTCAAAACCAATCATGCCTTCCCAACAGTCCCCTAAAGTCTTAACTCATTTCAGCATTAACTCAAAAGTCACAGTCCAAAGTCTCATCTGCAACAAGGCAAGTCCCTTCTGCCTACAAGCCTGTAAAATCAAAAGTAAGGTAGTTACTTCCTAGACACAATGGGGGTACAGGAATTGGGTAAATATAGCCATTCTGAATGGGAGAAATTGGCCAAAACAGAGGGGCTACAGGCCCCATGCAAGTCCAAAATCCAGCAGGGCAGACAAATCTTAAAGTTCCAAAATGATCTCCTTTGATTCCGTGTCTCACATCTGGCCTTGGATAGCTCCACCCCTGTGGCTTTGTGAGGTATAGCCCCTCTCCTGGCTGCTTTCATGGGCTGGTGTGGAGGGTCTGCAGCTTTTCCAGGTGCATGGTGCAAGCTGTCGGTGGATCTACCATTCTGGGGTGTGGAGGATGGTGGCACTCTTCTCACAGTTCCCCTACGTGGTGCCCCAGTAGCGACTCTGTGTGAGGGATCTGACCCCACATTTCCTTTCTGCACTGCCCTAGCAGAGGTTCTCCAATGAGAGCCCCATCCCTGCAGTAAACTTCTGCCTGGACAACCTGGCATTTCTACACATCCTCTAAAATCTAGGCAGAGGTTCCCAAAACCCAATTGTTGACTTCTGTGCACTGACAGGCTCAATACCACATGGAAGCACCCAAGGCTTGAGGCTTGTACCTTCTGAAGCCATGGCCCAAGCTCTGTATTGGCCCCTTTCAGCCATGGTTGGAGTGACTGTGACACAGAGCACTGAGTCCCTAGGCTGCACAAAGCACAGGTACCCTGGGCCTGGCCCATGAAACCACTTTTTCCTCCTAGGCCTCTAGGCCTATGATGGGAGGGGCTGCTGCAGAAGTCTCTGACATGCCTGGAGACATTTTCTCTACTGTCTTAGGGCTTAACATTCAGCTCCTTGTTACTTACGCAAATTTCTGTAGCCGGTCTGAATTTCTCCTCAGAAAATAGGATTTTCCTTTCTATCGCATTGTCAGGCTGCAAATTTTCCAAACTTTTATGCTCTGCTTCCCTTATAAAACTGAATGCCTTTAACAGCACCCAAGTTACCTCTTGAATGCTTTGTTGCTTAGAAATTTCTTCTACCAGATACCCTAAATCCTCTCTTTCAAGTTCAAAGTTCCACAGACCTCTAAAGCAGGGGCAAAATGCCACCAGTCTCTTTGCTAAAACATAACAAGAGTCACCTTTGCTCCAGTTCCCAACAAGTTCCTCATCTCCATCTGAGACCACCTCAGCCTGGACTTTACTGTCCATATCGTTATCAGCATTTTGATCAGAGCCATTCACCAAGTCTCTAGGAAGTTCCAAATTTTCCCCCATTTTCCTGTCTTATTCTGAGCCCTCCAAACTATTCCAACATCTGCTTGGAACCCAGTTCCAAAGTCACTTTCACATTTTTGGGTATCTTTTCAGCAGTACCCCACTCCTGGTACCAACTTACTGTATTAGTCCATTTCCACACTGCTGAAGAACAGGTTTAAGGGACTTAAAGTTCTGCATGGCTGGGAGGCCTCACAATCACGGCAGGAGGTGAGGAGGAGCAAGTCACATCTTACACGGATGGTGGCAGCAAAGAGAGAGCTTGTGCAGGGAAACTCCCATTTTTAAAACCATCAGACCTCGTGAGACTTATTCACTATCAGGAGAACAGCACGGGAAAGACTTGCCCCCATGATTCAATAATCTCCCACCAGTTTCCTCCCACAACACATGAGAATTATGGGAGCTGCAAGATGAGATTTGGGTGGGGACACAGAGCCAAACCATATCACCAACCAAAACTAATTATTTGATTCTCTAACCAAAAAAGAGTTATTGAGCTTTAAACATTAAAACCAGTAAGATTCACATTTAATAATGCCATAGGAACTTTTGTATTAAAGTAGCAATTTGAGTAGATTTAGTGCTATCATGTAAGAATAATACTTTCATAGATGATGCTTACTTCTGCCCTTTTTATGAGTGACCCTCACCCAAGTGCAGTGGTCTTGCTGCTGCCATCTGCAATGAGGGGAATGAGTTCTGGACAGTTCAACACCTTGCCCTGTCTTATCTAAAAGAGCTGACAAACAGTGAAACTAACACAAAAAGGCAACATGCCTGTGGAAATCGACAATAATCCTTGACACACAAGCATGGGAAATGGGAGAGCAGGTGTGCTTTCAGCCTGTTCTTGGAGAACATTTAAACTATAAAAAGGGCGCTTGATAAAACAGATCAATTTCAAGGCAAATTAACAAAAGTACTAACCACAAGATCCTGTTAAGGGTGGGGAACACCACACACCAGGGCCTGTTGTGGGATGGGGGGAGGGGGGAGGGATACAATTAGGATATATACCTAATGTAAATGACGAGTTAAAGGGTGCAGCACACCAACATAGCACATGTATACATATGTAAAAACTTGCACGTTGTGCACATGTACCCTAGAACTTAAAGTATAATTTAAAAAGATGTTAAATTACAATTAGAACATAATTTGATTTTTAAAGTCATATATATTAAGATATGCTTATGCAAAACAAAAGAATCCCTTCCCTGGAGAAAACTTATCTAGCTAATTCTTAAAAAAGAATTTAGAGATTACAAAAAGATTTCCAGCCAACCTTCTCAGAAAAAAAAAAAAGAAAAGAAAGAATAGGTAGTTGCCATTGTGTGGAACTAAGAAGGATGAAGAGAATAAATAATAATAAACTGAAAAGTCCTCCACAGAAGAAAATTTCTCTCTACCAAAATCAAATATTCATCAAGAATCTGCTAAACAAAATAAAACCATCCAGAAGAAAACCGGTCTCTCCCTCAATAATTCAATATGGCAGAAGAGAGTGTAGGCTGGCAGCTATTCCTCCCTTGCTGTGAAAACTGCCTCTTCCTTCCACAGAGTCCTGCCCGATGACCAACATCTGAAATGGAAACGGCCTAGGAGGTCTCCAGGGCACTACACTTTCATCAGAGTACCAGAACTCACAGAAACCCAAAGTTTGCTCTCCCCTTCAAGGCACTCAGCTGTGTGTGTGGTAAGTACACACAAAATACTGTCATTGTTCAGAACATTTTTGGAACTCCTCCTAGAATAACCTTCAATCTGTGAGCCACACACAAACATCAGTGTTACCATCTTAGATTCTGACACCACCTCCCCATCAGGATTCTAAGACTGACAGTGTTACTTAAAAGTCACGTTGGTGGCCAGGTGCGGTGACTCACGCCTGTAATCCCAGCACTTCGGGAGGCCAGGAGGTCAAGAGTTCGAGACCAACCTGGCCAACATGCTGAAACCTTGCCTCTACTAAAAATACAAAAAAAAAATTTGCTGGGCATGGTGACACATGCCTATAGTCCTAACTACTCAGGAGGCTGAGACAGAAGAATCGCTTGAACCCAGGAGGTGGAGTTTGCAGCAAGCCGAGATCGCACCATTGTACTCCAGCCTGGGCAACACAGTGAGACTCCATCTCAAAAAAAATAAAATAAAAAATAAAAGTCATGCTGGCTACTGTGACCTTCATTTATGAGTCACTAATGAAGGTGAAGAGACCAAGTGGCTGCCTTGAGCCCCACTCACACAGCTGGGCCCTCTCACCTGCCCGCCTGTAGGCTTACCTGCCTGCCCAGCTCAGGAGCATAAGACAGTCCCTAGCTGCGTGTGGAAACACCGCTTCCATTTAGCCCTGGAGGACACTGCATCTTCCTGGCTTTCCTCCGACCTCACCTGGCTGTTCTGTGCTCCCTCATCATCTTCATCTGCACTGAAAATGCTGGCCCCACAGCTTCATTCTCAGCGCCATATCACTCCCTCAGCAATGCAGTCCCCTGCCATGGCTACAAATACCTTCTAGACCATGATGATTCCCAGCACCAGCTGTTCCTCTGGCCCTGACTCCTGACATTCCCTCCTTATCCTCTCCAGCAACACTGGCCTTTAGTCACTCCTACAATATTCCTTTGCCTATAGCTGCCTCAGACCCTTCCCCTGCCACCCTTGGCCTGTGACGCTCTGCTCAAAGATCTCGGCACAGGCTTCCCTTCACTTCATTCAGGTATCCACTCAAATACTCAAAACAGCAGCTCCGCCCAACACTCTCTAGCCTCCTCCTCACCACACTCCATTTTTATTTGCATTACTATATGATATATGCCATTACATGTGTTTACTGTCAAGTCCCCTTACCTGAATATAAGTTCCATAGGGAAAGAACTCCGTCTTGCTCACTTCTGAGCCTGACAACTACAACAAATGGCGCTGCTTCCCTCCCTGCATTCTGACCCACCCGAGTGCTGGGAGCTCGACAACAATGGTAATAAACAGGCCGGCACACTCCCTGCAGACTAACTCTCATGAGTGTGCTCCAAGCTGAAGTGCACCCTCCCATGGCACCACCCCTGACCAGGGCAGGTTCAGCACCCTGCCTGGCTCAGCAGCATTGTCTGAAGAGGGGACACAAAGCTCCCTCAGCGTATTTTGTGGAAGACAAAAAAGAAACACAACTACTCCCTTACCGAGTCCTTACTCTCTTACCTAGTTAGGGACTTTTCTTTTCCTTTTTTTTTTTTTGAGACCAAGTCTCCCTCTGTCGCCCAAGCTGGAGTGCAGTGGCATGATCTCAGCTCACTGCAACCTCCGCATCCCGGGTTCACGTGATTCTCCTGCCTCAGCCTCCCGAGTAGCTGCGACTACAGGCACTCGCCACCATGCCTGGCTAATTTTTGTATTTTTAGTAGAGACAGAGTTTCACCATGTTGGCCAGGCTAGTCTTGAACTCCTGACCTCAGGTGATCCACCTGCATCGGCCTCTCAAAGTGCTGGGATTACAAGCATGAGCTACCACGCCCAGCAAGAGATTTTCCAATGAAACCATTTCAGAAGGTATAACTATGACTCTATTTGTAATATTCACCATGGGATACAGAAGAAGGAATGATCAGACTTGAGGATGTGAAATCTGAAAAGGCTCTCTGGGAAGTGGTTTCAAGTTGGCTTTTGAAGGTCTAGGAACATAAAGTATCTACCCATTTAAATGATTATGAGATGGACTCGTAAAACTTTATATAGTAGGCTATTTTATATTTCTGACTTTTTCTTTCCAAAAAGATGCTATTCCCTCAACCTTTACAGTAAATTAAAACTCCCTTATAATGGAATGTAACTTCTTGGCTTCTTCCATTAGCTCATCTGTTTCTCAATTACACTCTGGCAACAGATTCCTCACTTCCCTCTTTCCAAAATCGCTTCTCAACTTTTTCAACATGATACTGTAGACAACAGATCACACACAGAGGAGAAGTGGAAAAGGTGTTACTTGGCCCAGCCAGGAATTTGCTCCTTTTCTAAAACACACTTGCACGGCAGATGGGTCAGCCCTGATACATATGCAGAGCCTGAGCCACTACCAGATTAGTCCCACTTCCACACGTCAAAATACATTAAAGTAAGCAGATGTCAGTAACCATAACAGAAATACCACTGGCAAGCAGAATTCTCAGAATGGTATATCATCTATTAAAATGAAGGCAATATATAATTTTTACATTTCAAATTAAATGTAGGTTTAATTTATAAATTCGGCATGGCACAGGAGAAAACACACAAGCTGAGGTAGAGGGTTTCTAATCAGGGGCCAGGATATGAATGCCAAATGGGGTACTGCCTAACTAACTGGCCTTGGCAAGTAAAGCTTTTACATTCTCTGAACCTGTTTCCTTGTCAATATAATACAAAGTACATCCATCTCAAAGACTTTTATACAGCACGTTGGATAATACATGTAAAACAGGTAGAAATTTAATAGTAACTATTAGGGCTCTCATTGGCTGCTCTGCTTCCTTTGGCCATGCAGATTATCACATACTTATGGCCTGAAATAATTATCTTTTCAAGAATTACCTTTTGGTTTGGTTTTCTGGGAAGTTTAGTTTGTGGAGAATACATTTTAAATGTTAGAGCTTGTGTCAGCAAATATGTTTCTGTTTATTGTGATAACACAATGTAGGGCAAAGCAATACTTATATCCCTCACTTTAAATACATGTACATATGCTAGATTAGTCACGTATACTAAATTATTTGTGTATATTTAAAACAAAGACATACAAGCATTCTCTTTATTGCAAATTAGATCAGAAATCCTCCAGAGGTACCCAGATACAAATGCTGTCCCACAAAGTCCATAAAGCCTCTCCCACCCCACAGCATCTGTGGAAGTCCCTCTGCTTTAACTCACTCCTGGGCAGCCCCTCCACCCTCTGTCCACGCAGCTTTGCCCTGCCACTGGGTCATTTCCCTCCTACCTGCTGCCACTGCATACCTCGCGGGGCCTTCCCTCCGTGCTTGTCATCCCTAGCCTTCCTTCAGTATGGCTTCTAGCACCACGATGCCACTGATTCTGCTTTCTTCAAGGAACCTGGACATCTGGATTCTCTCGGGGCCTCTACTCAGTCCTCAGCCTCTTGGTCTTGTTTTCCCCTCCTTTTCCAGGCTCTCCCTTCACTGAGCAACTCTGAACCCCTCAGCAACTCTGCCTTCCCTTTCTACAGGCCAGTAGGAGCGTGTGGCGGCTCAGCCTCCTCCATTCACCGCCACGCTCATGCTCTACCCTGAAGATGGAATCAATTCTGCTCCATATCACAGCTCAAAATAGAGCTCTCTCAAATTCACATTTTGAGTCTGTTTCTCTCCTGAAAAGCTCTCACCTTTCAGAGTCCAAACCCAACAAGGCGACGTGAGGAGTGTGAGCAGAGAGACGCGGTGATGAGGATGTGGTCACGTGTGACCGCAGCCTGTGTGGGATGTCCAGGGGTGGGGCCAGAAGAGGCCGGACCATGGACTCTGACCAGAGCCCCTTCTGGTTTTCAGTAGGGATGTCAGTGGTGTGACCTGACTGTGAAAGGTCGGTGTAACAAAACGGCGGGGAGAGAGAGGGCTGAATCGGAGCGACTAGGCCCAAAGCCGAGGGAACCACCAGCAGATCCCCTGGTAGCCCAACAAGAAGTGCTCACAGTCTGGACCCAGTCAGAGTCTGCGGGACACAGGAGACATTCTGGAAGTTACAACAGCCAGGAGCCAAAGGACACATGGCCTGACTGGACCTGCATGGTGGGAGTGAAGGGAAAGGCCAGGCCTGGGGGAGGAGAGGGGACACCATTAGCCAGGATGTAGAAGAGACAGCACAGGGCGACCCCAGGGGAAACACAACACGTCCAGCTCTGGGAGTCACGAGGTGGCTGTGGGACGTCCACGCGAAGGAAAGGCACAGGCACTGGACGTGCTAGCCCAGAGCTTGGGAGAAAGATCTGCCCAGAGAACACGCAGCCTTGGAGAAGAGGCCTGCTGTGGACAGGAGCCTGGGGCAAGACGCACCCTCAGGAAAGCAAGTGAGGGAGAGAAACAGAGATACGCAGTGCAGCAGAGAGGGAGCATGTGAAGTCATCCACATTTCCTACACCCAGCACAAGAGCACACAGGGAAGGCCCACCACAAAGCCAGTGGACAGAACTCCCTCAGGGCTTCAGCAGCAACGCCCCCTCTCCAGCTGCTCCCTGGCACTCAGGTGTCTGAGAGGACAAGGACAAGTGCTGCTGAGCTCTCTCCTCTCTGCTGGAAAACTAACCAATGATGTCTGGCAAAAATGACAGCTGCAGATGCTGCCTTTTCCAATGAGCTGTCTTCAGAGTCAGAGCCCTCTGAAACACACACACATTTTCCTATATTTGAAAGTTTAGCAAAGTGAAAAAGTTCCAGTCTTTGGATAAATTGGACATCGGGGCTTAGATGTTCTTGATATCTTTGACTTTTCTTCTCTATGCTATAAAACTCTTGGATTAGACCCAAATCAATTCCACTTTCACAATGCTAAACAATAACAGAACACCCTTAGGTTGGAGTATACCAATGAACAGACGTTAAATCTGTGAGCGTTAAGAAGTTTCCCTTGTTCTACAACACTAGCAGTGCACTTGGTCCTTACGAGGCACTAAGTGTTTGGTGAATACACGAATCAGCCCATGAGTGAGTGAATGAAAGAACATGTGTCCCCGCCAGCTGTCCGCCGCCACGGCTCTGCATGGGTGAGCCAAGCATGGTGCTCTGGAATCAGAAAAGCAGGGCTTGATCCTGGCTCCCCTGCCAGGGGAGAGAGAGGGCTGAATCAGAGCGACTAGGCCCAAAGCCAAGGGAACCACCAACAGATCCCCTGGTAGCCCAACAAGAAGTGCTCACAGTCTGGACCCAGTCAGAGTCTGCAGGACACAGGAGACATTCTGGAAGTTACAATAGCCAGAAGCAAGAGGACACATGGCCTGACTGGACCTGCATGGTGGGAGTGAAGGGAAAGGCCAGAGCCTACTAGCTCTACCAAAAAGCCACCTATCCATTGCTGCTGCCCAGTGTAACAGGGGGGCTGACGCTGCCCACTCCCCACTGCAGCTGTACCGCCAAGCCAGCTGTGTGGTGGGCCCATGTGGGGGTGCTCCATTCACAGAGCTACAGGCACAGCCCAGAGGAGCACAAGGCTCCCCCTGAGAACCTGTCAACAATGCTACCGTCTCAGAGTGAAACTAGGAAGACCCACAAACTTAGAATGTACATAATTAGAAATCTTGGAAAATAAATTAGAAATCCAACCGGTAACATATGAAGAGTCCTGAATTACCCAAAACTCCAATCAAAATGACCCTGCTGTAACCTTCAGAAGGCCAGACCAAAACCCCTTCGTTCATGTGATAAGTGCAGATGAAACACTGCTACTTCCCCAGCTCCGGGTCACAGCGGAGCACAGGGCAATGACCAGGACTCGGTTTCTGCCCTCTCCCTTACAGGGGACAGGGAAATTATGCTGGCGGCACCCTGGGGGGAAGGCCCAGTGAACTGAGGGGGCACCTGGCAGCATGGGGTACAGCGTCGAGGACAGCACGGGAAAGGGCCATCACTGGAGTGGGCACTGTGCTGGGGGAGGGTGACAGCTGGGCATCTCGGGGCTCATCTGCATCTGGCTCCCCACATCCTTCCACTTTGCTCGATTCCCATCCTTTCGGGGCAACCTCGTGATGAGTAGCCTCATTTGCTCAGTCGCTAGAAACTAGGAAGAAGTCATCTTGTCTACATGGGACAAGAGCATCCCAGTCACTAGCAAAGACAGCCTCGCGGTCAAGCCATCAACGGGCTTCTGCTCCATGAGACTCTGTGAGTGAGCAGGGCCGGGGCAGCCTTTCATGACCAAGACCACCGTGGGGCCCTCACAGGGAGAGGAGGCCCGACCACAGGCCCAGCAGGATCTCTTACCAGACTGCCAGCATCCTGCCTTCCCCTGGAAAACAGCACAACTATGTCATCTCGCCCTTTCAATCTGTAACTACTCAATTTAGCACTTAAATTTGAAACAATAAAAAAATCAATCAGTTGCCATGCACTAGCTGACTCCTCTGAAGACAGCAAATCTACACGTTGGGTGATTATCTTGGGAGCAATGGTTCTTAAACCTTTTTTTGAGTTTAAGCCCTTTTTCAATTCCAGTAAAAGCTGGGGCCCAGTCCTCCCCAACCCCAACATCCATGCACACTGAGACCACAGAGCACACAGGGCCACCCTCCGTGGGGAGCAGCTGTCCTTGAGGCTGATCTTGCTTTTCCCTCCTCCGCAATGGCTTCCTCACGGCTCAGCCTCCTTGGGACCCAGCTGCTTCCTCTTCTCTCCCAGTAAGGGGATGGCTCACAAGTGCCAGGAGGATAAGCCATGGCAGACACACAGCTCAGGGCCTCAGGCTCTGCTTCCTTCCACTCCCAGGCCCGATAGAACCCACAGGGCTCACCGCATGCGCACGGGTGACCAGGGCACAGGGGCAGCAGGCCCTTCCCTCCCCTTCCTGCTGCTCACAGGGCTCCTGCTGTGCTTTTCAGGCAGCTCCTTCATGTCTTCTTCCTATTTTAAGAAATGGAACTCAAAATGTTTGGACCTCCAGGGTTTGGAATTTCTCAAATGTTACAGGATATTTATATCACAGTTCTGATAACAGGTGCACTAAGTCAGCCACAAAAGTTACGGAATATGAAAACACGAGGCTCCACTCACTGGGCCGCACAAGCACGCTCCCCCTTCGGGGTGACGCAGCCTCAGCCCTTCATGCGGACAAGGGCAATTTATTGTGAAGCCTACACATCTCCGTGGAAAAACGCATAAACCTGTCACAGAGATTTACACCCGCCACCTAAGCTTTCAGACTCCCTTTAACAATTTTAGAAGATACTGTAGCTGTTCAACTGCAAGAAGTGGGGAGCCGATACCTAACACTGTGGGACAAACTGCCGGCACCCTCTGAAGGCCTGATTCTTTCCAGAAGGAGAGGATGATAAAAATAACTTACACTTGACTAGCAATTTACCACTTACAAACTACTTTCACACATATTACTGCATTTTTACTTTGGGAGGGAAGTCTTTAGCCCAAAAGAAAATGAAACACACTACTGTTAAGTAATCCTGCCAAATAAATAGGAAGCGCATCTTAACAAACCCAGTCGGACAACAGCGTGAGCTAACGTTAGGATCCCACTATAGACTAAAAAACTCCTAAAGCTAGCTTTCTTCCTATTTATAGTTAAAAGAATAGCCAAGATTAGTGCTAAGGATATTTAAAATATCATTCAAAAGTCAGCCAGGCGCAGTGGCTCACACCTGTAATCCCAACACTCTGGGAGGCTGGGATGGGTGGCTCACTGAGGCTAGGAGTTTGAGATCAGCCTGGCCAACATGGTGAAACCCTATCTCTACTGAAAATACAAAAATTAGCTGGGCATAGTGGTGGGTGCCTGTAGTCCCAGCTACTCAGGAGGCTGAGGCAGGAGAATCCCTTGAACTTGGGAAGCAGAGGGTGCAGTGAGCTGAGATCGTGCCACTGCACTCCAGCCTGGATGACAGAGCAAGACTTTGTCTCAAAAAAAAAAAAAAGTCATTTCCAAATTCTCATATTCAATAGTATGTAATGATATCAATCTCAGATGTGAGGCCATCCTCCTGGGCCAAGACCTCAGTGACTTCAATTTCTAAGTGTAAAAGAAGTTAATGGTTTCCTATTTGTTTTGTGACTTCCTGATTGTCTGCAAGCCTTAAACTTGTCTATAACCATGAATTTAAGTCATCTTCACCTCTTACTAGTCATAATTAGTTGTCACACAGAGCCTCTACACTACTAAGCCTCAGTGTCCCCACATATAAAATACATCTGGCATAAAGATTACACCAAATCCCGTAAGGAAAGGCTCTAGACCAGGGGCTGTCACAGAGTCAATTCATGTTTGCTTCCACTGCTGTTCACAACAAAGCACCAGTCATGACAGTCTGCACAACCCTATATAGTAGGCAACCCTCCACTAGCACATCGATGAAAAGCTTGCCTTGGTAACACTAAGCATTTTAAAGAATGACACAGTTAAATAACCTTCCGTATTCCTACGAATTAAATACTCTGCATAGTCTTGAAAAATTAAATTTGTAGGTTCTTTGACTAAGGTCTTAAAACATGCAAAGTGAGGTGAAACATGGCGAATTTCAGTTTTTAAAAACTTTCACTGAACATTATTTGAAGCCAAATTAATGCTTTAGTTATGCTCACGGACATCCTCAATTCCCAATTTCACTTACTATTAATAACAGCTATCATTATTAAAGAAATTATTCAGCTAAACCACGTGAAATTGTCATTTTCATAGGTCTAAAATGAATAAATACTAGCAATTTCATGTGGTTCAACCTAAGTCCAGTGCCTGGACTGGGTGCTCTATGTAGGTCAACGAATTTAATTCTCATAATTGCTCTGAAGTGATGTCAGCGACACCATTCTTCAGGTGGTCAAGGAGCTTGCCCCAAACCCACAGCTGACATGCAGGTTGGCACTCCAGCACCCCATCCCTCGACCTCCACTTCTCAACCACATGCGGGGGGCTCTGTTCACCTCTCTATTTGCATTTGGGCCGGGCGTGGTGGCTCAAGCCTGTAATCCCAGCACTTTGGGAGGCCGAGACGGGCGGATCACGAGGTCAGGAGATCGAGACCATCCTGGCTAATACGGTGAAACCCCGTCTCTACTAAAAAATACAAAAAACTAGCCGGGCGAGGTGGCGGGCGCCTGTAGTCCCAGCTACTTGGGAGGCCGAGGCAGGAGAATGGCGTAAACCCGGGGGCGGAGCTTGCAGTGAGCTGAGATCCGGCCACTGCACTCCAGCCTGGGCGACAGAGCGAGACTCCTTCTCAAAAAAAAAAAAAAAAGAAAAGAAAATGAAGATGTTACCTCCAATTATCACGCCTTCTTTATTTCCCTCTATTCTGCATATCAAGAAACTTGGAATTGATTTAGGACACTTCGTGACTGTATTACTACAGAAACAGTCAAAATACTTCAACTAAAAATACAAAGTACTTCAGCTGAAAGTACAAAACTGCAACTCAAAGTGGCTTAAATGTAATCATATGTATTATTTTTTATAACAAGAAGTCCAGGGATGGATCCAGTGTCTCGATTATGTTAGGGAAGGCCTGGGTTATTTTCTCTGCTTGCCCCGACAGCATCAACCGTAAGGCTGGCATTCAGGGCCACAGGCTTCCATATTCATCTCCAGTGAAGCAGTCTCTCCGGGATCCCTCGGGGAGATGTAGCTACTCAGGTCATGTACTCACCTCTGGACCGTCAGGCCTCGGAGCCCAAACTAAGCCATCATATCCCCTGTGACGCGCACGTATACATCCAGATGGCCTGAAGCAACTGAAAATCCACAAAAGAAGTGAAAGTAGCCAGGTCCTGCCTTCACTGATGACATTCCATCACTGTGATCTGTTCCTGCCCCACCCTAATTGATCAACTGACCTTACGACAATACACCCTCCCCGCCCTTGCGATAATGGACTCTGTGATATTCCCCCACCCTTAAGAAGGCACTATGTAATATTCTCCTCACCCTTGAGAATGTACTTTGTGAGATCCACCCCCTGCCCACAAAAAACTGCTAACTCCACCACCTACCCCAAACCTATAAGAACTAATGATAATCCCACCACGCTTTGCTGACTCCTTTTTCAGCCTCAGCCCGCCTGCAGCCAGGTGAAATAAACAGCCTTGATGCTCACACAAAGCCTGTTTGGTGGACTGTCTTCACACGAACACACGTGACATGGACCATGTACTGTTGGCAGAAGGATGCCATGTACTGACAACCTTATGCCTTGAACCCTAAACCCATCACTGGCACACAGTAAGATGGCTAGCTGGCTCAGACCATTCATTTTCAACCCTGTCTCATATATTAGAATCCTTGAGAAGAATACAATGGTTGTTAAGAGTCAGAACTCAAAGAAAACAAGAATGAAGAGAAGTCTTCGGCAACAGAGAACTGATGAACTCTGAAAAGGTTTCCCATAGAGCACAGGGTCAGGCACAAGAGCGGCTTAGGAGGAATGGGCAGAGAAGCAGGGCGGGTAGTAAGGGTGATGCTGATTCCCTAGAGGAATGCAGATTCCCTAGAGATGGGTGTGTGTGTGTGTGTGTGTGTGTGTGTGTGCATTCTCTTTTTTTTCTCTCTGAAACCCCCTTCTCTTTCCCTGAGTCATACGATCCATAAGACCCAGAAAGAGAGGATTGAGCCCTGAATAAAGTTGGGGTTCTGTTAGAAATGAAGAAAGGGAAAAATGGTGAGGGATAAGCCATCCATGGTGTCCATTCTACAGAGATGCAACCAAATCAATCATGAAGAAAGGCAACATAGGTCCTTCTCTATGCTGCGGCGGGCTCAGGCACCATACCACCTTCACCACTCTCTCATGGATGGCTCCGTGTTGCGCAACGCATAGGTGATAACCTCAGCGTGCTGTCACCTGACACTGTAAGAAAGCCTCTGAAGGGTCCTACAGCCCCAGAGAATGTAAGCAGAGCTCTCCCACACAGCCTCCCAGATGAGATGGTGCTGGGGCCCCCACCCTGTGCTGTTTCTGGGCTGAAACTGTGTGACTGTCCAGGGCCATGGCAGTCTGCTCCACCCAGGTCTCTGTGGCCTGGCAGGGCACTCTGGCTTAGGAAGGGCACGAGCCAGAAGAGAAGACTAGTTACGTACCTTCCAGCCGGCCGGGACTGCCTCTGGGATATCAGGACTTTGACAGGGCTCAGGATGTCCAAGTTTTTCTTAACAATTTTAGCACTTACACAAATGGTATATTTGTGTCCAAGAAACGTAATCCACAAATATTTGACAAATGCTAACTCCCCAATTTTCATCTCCTAAAGGATTTCTTTTGACATCTGAATAGAAAGGGTTTCCAAGACATTATGCAACTAAGATTGTCATCAGTTGACTGTGTGCACAGCTGGAAGACTTACAAACCATACAGAAGATTTCATTAGCTGTGGTTTCCTAATCTCACAAAGAACAACAATCCTAAGCACCCGGATCCTTCATCAATGACTTATTGAAGAACATTCGACGACATCTTTTCTTAAAGAATAATGAAGAATTCATGCAGAAAGAATCATTATAAAAATTATTCCAATATTTGTGGCTTACAGTAAAACAAACAACAAAAATGGAGCAAGCATTACCTTTTAGTAACCTACTTTGATGCCACAAATGCCACTGTCTAAAGATGAACAGCAGGGGACAGTGAACTCCTAGCCCAAGAAAATATGAAGAAAGTCACAGTGTATTTTGAAGTAAAATAGTTAACTCTTGTTCTTATTTTTCATTTTAGACTGAAATGCTGAAAATTAGAATCTGATTACCCTTAATACAAACACCCAAAACTCTCCTTTCACCAACAAATCCCCAAAGCAGCATCACCCTTACTACCCGCCCCTTTCTTCTCTGCCCATTCCTCCTAAGCCTCCCTTGTGCCTGACCCTGTGCTCTATGGGAAACCTTTTCAGAGTTCATCAATAATTCTGTTGCCAAAGGCTTCTCTTCATTCTTGTTTTCTTTGAGTTCTGACTCTAACAACCATTGTATTCTTCTCAAAGAAATGGTTTTTGTCCCTCTTCTTAAAACGTATAAAGCATTTCCACTTGCTATTCCACTAAATTCTCACAGCCGCCCTGTTCCAAATAGAGATAGGAACAGTGTTTCTATCTCTATTTTGTGGATGACAGAGTATCACGGAAGTGAAGGGACTCACCCAGAACCACAAAACAGAACACAGCAGAAGAGGGGTCAGCCTGCCTTCTGACGCCTCGACCTGTGTCTCCTAGCTCTGGGCTCTGATGAGCCCTCCATCCCTCTGCTCAGGCCTCTTTGCCAGCCTGGCTGTGTGATGTTCCCTACACTGCCAGTCTCTCTGTTTGTCAATTTTTTCAGAATGACTCCCAAATGCATGTCAACAGCAAGTTTCTTGTGAACTCTAAGCTTCTTGTCTTCAACTACTTTTTAGACATTTCCATTTGGATTTTTTTTTTACCATGACATCAAACTGACCATGTCACACACTAAATTCATCTTCATGTAAACTCACTCCCCTTTCTCAATGTGCCTATGAGTTAACTGTATCCTGACCAGACCACAGTAAAGTTTCAATTGCACTCAGCTTAGACTGGACATATGCACCCAATTGTTTTTTGACATCCTTTGACATACGAAGTGGCCATGTGACCACTCGATTATATCAACAGTGAAAAATCAAACATTTAAATTATGTTTCCTATTAATGCTATCATGTAAGTGTTGATTAATCAAAAAAAACAGTCCCAGCACTCTCTTGTGGAAAGGCTGACATCTTTGTTCTACTGGACCTTCTGAAGGACAAGTTTCAAGACAACAATGTTTGAGAAATTTTTTAAAAGATAAAAATCACATCTTGTATTAGCTCACGGTGTTAGCCCAGTGTTTAGACTAACAGACTAAACACTGGCTAATACAAAAGTATTAAGAGAAACACTTGACCAACATAATAAAATATTTACATGTAAAATTCTTTTGTTTTTTTTTTGAGATGGAGTCTTGCTCTGTCGCCTGGGCTAGAGTGCAGTGGCCAGATCTCAGCTCACTGCAAGCTCCGCCTCCCGGGTTTACGCCATTCTCCTGCCTCAGCCTCTGGAGTAGCTGGGACTACAGGCGCCCGCCACCTCGCCTGGCTAGTTTTTTGTATTTTTTTTTTTAGTAGAGACGGAGTTTCACCGGGTTAGCCAGGATGGTCTCGATCTCCTGACCTCGTGATCCGCCCGTCTCGGCCTCCCAAAGTGCTGGGATTACAGGCTTGAGCCACCGTGCCCGGCCTACATGTAAAATTCTTTGTCAGTGAAGATCTGATATTAAATATTTTGCTTTTCTATCAAATGGTCATCCACAGCTCGTGGAATAATGAAGTTGCTTAATAGAATCATAACATATACAATACACTGACAATGCCACGTACTTGGGTTGAAAAGAATTATGACGACACCGCTGAATATTCACTAGTTACTAAACCCGTCGGCCTTTCTCTGTTATGTAATATAGCCAAATTCCAGACGCTCAAGGGATTCAGATGCCATTATCAAAGGCAATTGGTACCATGGAAAAGATGTGGAATCGAAGTTGGGCAAGTGGGCACACTGCCCTCACGGGAAGGAAAATGATGCTTAAATTAGCTTAAGAAAGGTAAAAGGGGGCCGGGCGCAGTGGCTCACACCTGTAATCCCAGCACTTTGTGAGGCCAAGGCGGGCAGATAACGAGGTCAGGAGATCAAGACCATTCTGGCTAACATGGTGAAACCCTATCTCTACTGAAAAAACAAAAAATTAGCCAGGTGTGGTGGTACGTGCCTATAGTCCCAGCTACTCAGGAGGCTGAGGCAGGAGAATGGCGTGAACCTGGGAGGCGGAGCTTGCTGTGAGCCAAGATCGTGCCACCGCACTCCAGCCTGGGCGACAGAGTGAGACTCCATCTCAAAAAAAAAAAAAAAAAAAAGCAAGCAAGAAAGATCAAAGGAGTCACTCATGAAAGATGCTGGAGTAACTCAAAATCTGAGGAAAAGCTAAACAGCACAGCTATAAAGCTGACTGCAAGCCACAGGGCTCCTCTGCATCTCAGGTCAGCATTTATGTTTTGGCATCAGCAACTGAGAACACAGAAAAATTTTCTCCAGGTGGCCAGGAACATGGCCACAGGCAGCTCTGGAGTCACATTCAATAGTTCCATGGCCCAAAAATGGGGAAAAAACACTGTTCTTCAGCAGCTCAAGTCAAACAATTCCTAGAGACAGACTCTGGCCTAGCTCAGAGCACAAACTCACCACTAAAATCACCACTGTGGTCACAGCTATATAGCTGGCACTGCCAAGTCTCATCTTGGGCCAGTGATCAGAAGGGCCTCCTGAAGGAGATGAGGGCCTGCCTAAGGAGATGAAGACCTGCTGCGGGAGATGAGGGCCTGCTGAGGGAGATGAGGGCCTGTAGTGGAAGATGGAGGGCCTGTAGTGGAAGATGAAGGGCCTGCTGAGGGAGATAAAGACCTGCTGAGGGAGATGAAGACTGCTGTGAGAGACAAGGGCCTGCTGCGGGAGATGAGGGCTTACTGCAGGAGACGAGCGCCTGCTGCAGGAGATGACAGCGTGTAGTGGAAGATGAAGGCCCTGCTGAGGGAGATGGGGGCCTTCTGAGGGAGATGAAGACCTGCTGAGGGAGATGAAGACCTGCTGTGAGAGACAAGGGCCTGCTGCGGGAGATGAAGGTCTGCTGAGGAAGATGAGGGCCTGCTGAAGGAGATGAGGGCCTGCTGAGGGAGATTAAGGGCCTGCTGAGGGAGATGGGGGCCTCCTGAGGGAGATTAAGGGCCTGTTGAGGGAGATGAGGGCCTGTTGCAGAAGATGGGGGCCTGCTGAGGGAGATGAGGGCCTGCTGAGGGAGATGGGGGCCTGATGAGGGAGATGAGGACCTGCTGCCGGAGATGAAGGCCTGCTGGGGGGAGATCAAGACCTGATCTGGGAGATGAGA
>NW_012117154.1:7156015-7156877 GCF_000951035.1 Colobus angolensis palliatus
AGATGAGGGCCTGCTGAGGGAGATCAAGACCTGCTCTGGGAGATGAGAGCCTGCTGTGGGGGATGAAGGCCTGCTGAGGGAGATGAGGGCCTGCTTAAGGAGATGAGGGCCTCCTGAGGGAGACGAAGGGCCTGCTGAGGGATATGTGGGGCCTGCTGAGGGAGATGGGGGCCTGCTGAGGGAGACAGGGGCCTGCTGAGTGAGATGAAGGCCTGTCGAGGGAGATGGGGGCCTGCTGAGTGAGATGGAGGGCCTGAGGGAGATAACGGCCTGTTTCGGGAGATGAGGACCTGCTGAGAGAGATGGGGACCCTTCTGAGGGAGATGAGGGCCTGCTGAGGGAGGTGAACGACCTGCTGAGGGAGATGAGGGCCTGCTGTGGGGGATAAGAGCCTGTTGTGGGAGATGACGGCCTGTTGTGGGAGATGAGGGCCTGTTGCGGGAGATGAGTGCCTGCTGCGGGAGATGAGGGCCTCTTGAGAGAGACGAAGACTTGCTCTGGGAGATGAGAGCCTGCTGAGGGTGATGAAGGCCTGCTGTTGGGGATGAAGGCCTGCTGAGGGAGATGAGGGCCTGCTGAGGGAGATGAGGGCCTGTTGCGGGAGATGAGTGCCTGCTGTGGGAGATGAAGGCCTGCTGAGGGAGATGAGGGTCTGCTGTGGGGGATAAGGGCCTATCGTGGGAGATGAGGGCCTGCTGTGGGGGTAAGGGCCTGTTGCGGGAGATGAGGGCCTGCTGAGGGAGATCAAGACCTGTTCTGGGAGATGAGAGCCTGCTGTGGGGGATGAAGGCCTGCTGAGGGAGATGAGGGCCTGCTGGGGGAGATGAGGGCCTGCTGAGGGAGATGAGGGCCTGCTGAGGGA
>NW_012117154.1:7157553-7157842 GCF_000951035.1 Colobus angolensis palliatus
GGAGATGAGGGCCTGCTGAGAGAGATGAGGGCCTGCTGAGAGAGATGAGGGCCTGCTGAGGGAGATGAGGGCCTGCTTAAGGAGATGAAGGGCCTGCTGAGGGATATGTGGGGCCTGCTGAGGGAGATGGGGGCCTGCTGAGGAAGATGGAGGGCCTGAGGGAGATAACGGCCTGTTGCGGGAGATGAGGACCTGCTGGGGGAGATGAGGGCCTGCTGTGGGGGATAAGGGCCTGTTGTGGGAGATGAGGGCCTGCTGATGGAGATCAAGACCTGCTCTGGGAGATGAG
>NW_012117154.1:7166056-7168256 GCF_000951035.1 Colobus angolensis palliatus
GGGCCTGCTGAGGGAGATGGGGGGCCTGAGGGAGATGAGGGCCTGTTGCGGGAGGTGAAGGACCTGCTGAGGGAGATGAGGGCCTGCTGAGAGAGATGAAGACCTGCTCTGGGAGATGAAAGCCTGCTGTGGGGGATGAAGGCCTGCTAAGGGTGATGAAGGGCCTGGTTAAGGAGATGAGGGCCTGCTGAGGGATATGTGGAGCCTGCTGAGGTAGATGGGGGCCTGCTGAGGGAGATGGGGGGGCCTGTAGAGGGAGATGAGGCGCCTGCTGAGGGAGATGATGGCCTGTTGTCGGAGCTAAGGGCCTGCTGAGGAGATGAGGACCTGCTGCGAGAGATGAGGGCCTGCTGGGGGAGATCAAGACCTGATCTGGGAGATGAGATCCTGCTGTGGGGGATGAAGGCCTGCTGAGGGAGACGAGGGCCTGCTAAGGGAGATCAAGATCTGATCTGGGAGATGAGAGCCTGCTCTGGGGGATGAAGGCCTGCTGAGGGAGATGACGGCCGGCTGCGGGAGATGAGGGCCTGTTGCGGGAGATGAGGGCCTGCTGAGGGAGATCGGGGCCTTCTGTGGGGGATAAGGGCCTGTTGTGGGAGATGAGGGCCTGTTGTGGGGGATGAGGGCCTGTTGTGGGGGATGAGGGCCTGTTGTGGGAGATGAGGGCCTGTTGTGGGAGATGAGGACCTTTTTCAGGAGATGAGGTCCTGCTGAGGGAGATGAAGGGCCTGCTGAGGGAGATGAGGGAGTCCTAATATCTGCAGTCCACGCACCGGAGACTCAGGACAGCCAATGTGTAATACCAGTGTGAAAGTCAGCAGGCTCAAAACTCAAGAGCTGGTGTTTCAGTTTGAGTCCAAATGCAGGAAAAGGCCCACATCCCAGCTCAAACAGTAAGCTTATTCAGCCTTTTTATTCTACTGGGGCTCCAAGTGACTGGATGAGAGCCACACACCTAGCTGAAGGCAATCTGCTTTACTCAGTCTCCTGGTTCAAATGTTCAAATAATCTTAACCAGAACATCCTCATAGACATACCCAAAGTTAATGTTTGGCCAAATGTCTGGGCATATCATAGTCCAATCAAGTTGCTACAAAAATTAACTCTCTTAGGGACCACGTAGGTGGTTTGAATAAAAGCTTCAAACCTGCATGAAAACCAGCCTACTAATTCTCAGAAGAGATTTTTCCCCCACTACACTCAGTGCTAAAAGTCAAAACAATTTTCCTAAAAAAACCACAGGATTAAGCGAGTATCTCCAGTTTACCCCTACACTGTTGGGAAATACCCTTGGGAGTTTCCTCTCAGGCTACTCACCTGAGGTGGGACCGGGGCTTTGTCTCCTATCCCCCACACCCTGGGAGCCATTGAAACTAAGGACAAGTTTGAAAAATACCCTCAAAGCAAGAAGCTAATTTCTCTGTTAACCTCTCTGTCCTCCCACTTTCACTTGACTTTCATGCTCTAGGTATGTGTGTGCGTATATATATTACATATATTGCATATATATCACATGTAATCTATTATCTATTATATATTACATATATTATGTATTACATATTGTATATATTACATCTAATATAGGTTGCATATATTACATCTAATATATGTTGCATATATCACATATATATTGCATGTAATATATGCTACATATAATATAATTATATATTGCATATAATATATATTTTATATATAGATTTTTTTTTTTTGTGGCCAAGCACAGTGGCTCACACCTGTAATCCCAGCACTTTGGGAAGCCAAAGCAGGAGGATCACTTGAGACCAGGAGTTCAAGACCAGCCTGGGCAACATAGTGAAACCTCGTCTCTACAAAAAATGTTTCAAAAACTAGCCAAGTATGGTGGTGCATGCCTGTAGTCCTAGCTACTCAGAAGGCTGGGGCAGGAGGATCCCGTGAGCCCAGGAATTTGACTTTACAGTAAGCTAGCATCACTCCACTACAGTCCAGCCTGGGTGACACTGCAAGACACTGTATCAAATAAATAAAATTTTTTTTGCGTCTCACCCAGCATTTTGACTGTTCAGTAAGGAGAGGTGGTCAGGAATTTTTCCATCATAACCCTGGCTCCCAATTCATGGCCTGGAAGGATGGAACATAGGGAGACTTAGAGGAAGCTCTCAACCCAAGGTGATGGTGGCTCAAAACGAGATGAGAAAATTAGCTGGGCATGGTGGCGGGC
>NW_012117154.1:7169611-7192959 GCF_000951035.1 Colobus angolensis palliatus
AAAAAAAAAAAAAAAAAGAAATAAAAGAGGAAAACTAGCACCTATGTAACACCTACAACATTAGGTGTTGGCCTAAACACTATTGCATTTTAATATACACTAAGATCCTTGAGGTAGAAATTCTCATTTTATAGATCAGAAAAGCAGGATTCTAAAAGTTTAGGTAAGTTCACAAGCAGGAAAGCTGCAATTCAAATCTGGGTCGAATGAGTCCAAAGCTCATGTTCTTATTAAAATATATCAAATTTCTTAACAGAAACTGATAAAAGTAGGAACTGATTACTGAAAGGGATAATGAGATCTTTTTATTCCTCGATCTATTTTTTTTTTTTTTTAATGAAGTTTCACTCTTGTTGCCCAGGCTGAAGTACAGTGGCATGATCTTGGCTCACTGCAACCTCCGCCTCCTGGGTTCAAATAATTCTCCTTTTCCTCGATCTTTTAAAAATTAGAAGAGATTCTTATCTGTCCAGTATATTTTCATAAACCAGATCTATCTAAAAGCAAAGGAATAGAGGAAGCCAGTTTTCAAATTATCTCTTAGTCCTAAGCAGTTATGATTCTAGATTCTGAAAACAGTCTAAATTCTGAGAACAGTCCCACTACCACCAGCACCACCACCAAGCACCAAGAACTATTTTTGTTCCTATTTTCCTATTCTATAGTAAACTGTATATTCACCTTCTAAAACACATATGAAATTCTATCATTTAAAATTTAAAGTAATCCCATACATAACTGAGGAGTCAAACATCCTAGGCTTAAACACATCTTGTTTTGTTTGACTTTAGAACAGATGATTCTAAAGTAAGACAACCTAGAAATGAATTTATGAGGGTTGGGCTGTGCTCACTGTGTTGAAAGAACCAGTAATTATCTTCACGGATAAGAAAGCCTGGGATGATGTCCCAGAAGCAAAAAGACTGCATTAACACAACTTAACAAACACCTCATATTATCCATAACCCAAAGCTTAAGCAGGAAAAGCCCACCTGAGTCAAAGAACACAGTCTCTGATGAGTGGCAGGAACCTGGGTTGCTTGCCAGACAGAGCTGCATAAATTAAGATTAAACTCATCACAATTTTCACTGAGCCCCAGACACTTCCAGAGGACCAGAGCTAAAAGGGCCATTGAGAAGATTTAGCCTCAACTCTTCTTTCTATGAGAAAATAGGATTACTGGCTGCAAATTAGCCTAAGTAGAGACGGGCATATTGTTTCAGGGCAACTGACTCAGAAGTCAAGCAAAGCCAGACCTAATGTCAACTAAACGTGAGAAGTCACCCAGCACTGGCCCGGCACAGTGACTCACACCTGTAATCCCAGCACTCTGAGATGCCGAGGCAGGTGGATCACCTAAGGTCAGGAGTTTGAGACCAGCCTGGCCAACATGGTGAAATGCTGTCTCTACTAAAATTACAAAAATTAGTCAGGTGTAGTGGCATGCACCTGTAGTTCCAGCTATTTGGGAGGCTGAGGCAGGAGAATCGCTTGAACCCAGGAGGCAGAAGTTGCAGTGAGCCAAGATTGCGTCACTGCACTCCAGCCTGGGCAACAAGAGCAAAACTCCATCTGAAAAAAAAAAAGTAAAATAAGAAGTCATCCAGCACTAAGGCTTCCACCCCGGAGACGTGTCCTCCTGAGCAGCAGTCCTGTAGAATGGTTGGGAAACAGGGTCTGGAGCCAGGCGGTCGGGGTCTCAGATCCCAGCTCCACCACCCCCACCCCACAGCTATATAACCCTGGCGCCTTACTCACCTCCATGTGCATCAGTTTCTTCATCTATGATACAGAAACAATACTTACCTTACAGGGTACTGAGAGACATAAATGTAACAAACCTAATGCACTTAAAACCATGACTGGTACTCAAGAAGTACTAGGTATTCTTACTTAATTACCTCTCCCTGGCACCACCAGCATCCTCTCCCATAAACTGACAATGTCTGCTTGCTCATGGCCCATAACAGCCAGCCCGGATAGTTACCTTATAGGTCATGTCTAGGAACCACCTCTGATTCTATGATACTTGAGAGGAAAAAGGCTGTCTGGTCAAGTATCCAACCCTGGTGGGTAAGTGTTATCAATGGAGTACAAGCATAGCCCCCTGGACCTGCCCTCAAACTATGGAAGGTCTAGGGCTTCACCCTACTTGCAAGCTAACAAGCTAGCATGCTAGAGTCTTACAGACGCTGGCAGAAGACACAAACTCTTGAGTCTGAGACCAAGAACTTGTTATAGCAACAGCCATAGCCAGAGCAGCAGCATTTATGCCAGTTTAAGATACAATTCCACAAGGCCACAGACATGCTGTGTGGCTGTGTCACAGGAGAGGAACCCCAAGCTCTGGCTGAACTTTGCCCTAGAGGGAAACATCTTTACTACATAGATATAAACAAATGTACCCTTTTTGCTCTGGAAGGAAACTGCATCTCTGTCCTCTAAGGATGTCTGCTATACACACATCCTTGAAAAGCTAGCCAGAAACAAAGGTCAGTTCCTCTGCTCTTAACACATGAAGAAACAGGACAGACCCTTGTGTCTCGACAATATCTAAATAAATGAAGATATACACCTGTGTTCATGGATTGTAAGTCTCAATATTGCTAAAGTGTCAATTCTCCCTCAAAATGAACTGTTGACTCAACACAATCCCAATAAAAATTCCAAGAGGATTCTTTTCGGTAGCCAGTGACGAGCTAATATTTAAATTCATATGGAAAGGCCAAGGGCTTAAAAATAGCCAAAACAACCTTGAAAAAGAAGAACAAAGTCGGAGGATTTATACTACCTGACTTTAAGATTTATTATAAAGCTATCAAGATTTATTATAAAGCATGGTATTGGCATAATGATCCAAAAATAGATGACTGGAACACAACAGAATCCAAAATGACCTTCACATGTATTGTCAACTGATTGTCAACAAGGTGCAAAGGCAATTTCCTGGAGAATAAAGTCTTCAAAACAAATGGTACTGGATCAACTAGATAGAAAACTTTATGCAAAAAACAAACCAAAAAATAAAAATAAAAACAACAAAAAAACTCTCACACAAACAGATACCAATTCAAAATGAATCATATAACTAAATGTGAAATGCAAAACTATAAAACTACTAGGAGAAAACACATTAGAAAACCTTTGTGACACTGATCTAGGAAAAAATTTCTACAACAAAAGCATGATTCTTCGAAGAAAAAGAATTATAAACTTTATTACAATTAAGATAGGTCTTCTGCTCTTCAGAAGATGCTCTTAAGAGAATGAAAGACAAGCCACTAGCTGGGAAAAATTATTTTTCCAACACGTTTGTCAAAGGACACAAACTGAAAACACAAAGAACTCTCAATATTCAGTAAGAATCTATGCAATTTTTTTTTTTTTTTTTTTTTGAGAAGGAGTCTCGCTCTGTCGCCCAGGCTGGAGTGCAGTGGCCGGATCTCAGCTCACTGCAAGCTCCGCCTCCCGGGTTCATGCCATTCTCTCGCCTCAGCCTCCCGAGTATCTGGGACTACAGGCGCCCGCCACCTCGCCCGGCTAATTTTTTGTATTTTTTTTAGTAGAGACGGGGTTTCACCGTGTTAGCCAGGATGGTCTCGATCTCCTGACCTCGTGATCCACCCGTCTCGGCCTCCCAAAGTGCTGGGATTACAGGCTTGAGCCACCGCGCCCGGCCGCAATTTTTTAAAAATAAGTAAAATATATGAACAGATATCATCAAAGAAGTTACTTGAATGGCAAAACATGAAAAGATACTCAACATCATTAGTTATAACAAAAATACAAATTAAAACCAGAGTGAAGTACCACGGTATCCCTACTGGAATGTCTAAAATTTAAAAGAATGACCATACACTAACACACTGCTGCTGGGAATGTAAGATGGTACAAGCACTTCGGAAAAAAGGGTGGCAGTTTCATAAAAACTAACATGCACCTACCACATGTCCCAGAGATCCCATTTCTAGGTATTTACCCAAGAGAAACAAAAGCATATGCCCATGCAGAGACGTGTACAAGAATGCTCCCAGCAGCTTTATGAATAGTAGTCAAAAGCTGGAGACAACCCAAATGTCCATCACTAGCTGAATGAATACACCAATTGTGGTATATCCACAACATGGAATATTATTTAGCAATAAAAAGTAATGAACTATTAATAGACACATGGATGCATCTCAAAATAATTATGCTGAGTGAAAGACGCTCGGCAAAAAAGAATACAAACTATGATTCCACTTATATAAAATCAGAGAAAATGAAAACTAACTACAGCGCAGAAAGGAGGCAAGTCACTCTCTGGAAGGCAGGGAGAGGAGCAGGGAGGAGGGACCACGAAGGGGCACAAAGTGCCTTTGGAGGTCATGGGTTTGTGCATTACCTTGATTGTGATAATAATTTTACAGGCAGACATTTATATCAACACTTATCAATTGTTCACTTTAAATATATGCAACTTATTACATGTTGATTATACATCAATGAAGCTATTATTTTAAAAAAGCAATCACCACCAAATGAAACTGACACTAAAAATTAGAGGTTAATTTGAATTATGAAAAAATAAGGAAAATTAATTTATTTTTATACATGGGTCAAATGTATACTCATTAAACAACATACAGTGTTAAAAATTATGATGAAATTGGGACAGAACTTTAGGTTAGATTGGTAGTTAAGGGTGAAGAGGAAAGATTGCAGTAAAGATAGCTTTTTAAAGAAATTTTAAAACACATACAAACTCTACATGTGTACTTCCCTTCAGAGCTGTGGAGTCTTTCCAATTTCTTTTTACCCAAATTATTTAACAATGGGTCTTCTCTTATCTGATAGAGCCACATACCCACATATAGCACTGTGCTGTTAATAGAGAATGGGATAGGCTGATGCTGTTTATCAGCTGTTTTATAAGACAATTTTTCTTTGTGTTGTAGGGACACCAGTAAATCATATCCAAATTGAAAGCAATACTTCAGAAACAGAACTAGAGTAAACCTAACATACCAAGGAATTTTCTAAAATTTGACTTTTTTAAAAAGAAATAACATCTTATAATCAATCCTACTTTCTAATACTTTAAAATTTCCTTCAGCTACAGAAGAACAGGTATAGAGTAGGCCCCTCTTATCTGCAGTTTCACTTTCCACAGTCTCAGTTAGCCACAGTCAACCAAGGTCTGGAAATACCAAATGGAAAAATCCAGAAATAAACAATTCTTAAGTTTTAAATTGCAAACCATTCTGCGTAGCACGATGAAATCTCATGCTGCCATCCCACTCCATCCCATCAGGGACATGAATCATCCCTTTGTCCAGCATATGCTATGCGCCCTTTAGGTCACTCAGTAGCTATCTAGGTTATCAGGTCAACTGCTGTAGTACCACAGCACCGGTGTTCAAGTAACCCTCATTTTACTTAATAATGGCCCTAAAGCACAAGAGTAGCGGTGCTGGCTTATTATTATAATTGTTCTATTTTATTGTTGTTGATAATCTCTATTCCTAACTATAAATTAAACTTTATCATACAGATGTATGAATGTTTAAAAATATAGTATATATAGAGGGTTTGGTGCTCTCTCTGGTTTTAGGCATCTGCTAGGAAGCTTGGAACGTATCCGCCGTGGATAAGGGAGGACTACTGCATAAACCATACAAGCAGCTGTACAGATAACCACCCCGCTTACCACTCAAAAGCCACCACAGCAACGGGATGAATCCTGGACTCTCGCTGATGTATTTCAGGCCTTTCAAATTGATGCTTACATTGTACAGGGACATCAGCATCAGCCTGAAATGTAAAAGAAAAAGGTGTTGGAATGCTCCATCCACACTACATTTCACCCTAAACATATCTCCTAGTTAAGAGGAATTTAACGTATTTAGATATTCCCTCACATTTTAGATGTCCAATTCTACAATCTGGAAAATGAGCATTGTAATATAACGTATGTGAAGTAATATCTGTCTATGTGAGGCTACAGGAAAATGGGAAACTTCAGCAATGATATCACATAATACCGCCTTTCATGGGCTCACATAATCAAGAGTCTCGAATGCAGAGAGGGTCCCACGGGAAACCTCACAAAACATATTTATTGATTCATCTCTTTTATGACCAATCCTGCATTAATATACAGGTTACTCTCAATTTGTAAGAGTACTGTACTCTCAAAGTTCAATTCAGGCCGGGCGCGGTGGCTCAAGCCTGTAATCCCAGCACTTTGGGAGGCCGAGACGGGCAGATCACGAGGTCAGGAGATCGAGACCATCCTGGCTAACACGGTGAAACCTCGTCTCTACTAAAAAATACAAAAAACTAGCCGGGCGAGGTGGTGGGCACCTGTAGTCCCAGCTACTTGGGAGGCTGAGGCAGGAGAATGGCGTAAACCCGGGAGGCGGAGCTTGCAGTGAGCTGAGATCCGGCCACTGCACTCCAGCCTGCGAGACTCCGTCTCAAAAAAAAAAAAAAAAAAGAAAAAAGTTCAATTCAGCCATCTAAAGCCTAATGACATATTTTCATTCAATGAACATCACACATGACATCCAGGTAGCCAGGTCAGGCCACAGGACTGCATAATCACAGTACAAGGAACAAAGAGTACTACAACCCAACCATCCCTCACAACCAACAGAGCAGTTTACTGAATAGGATAGGACTTTACAAGCTGTTTCAGGATTGAACCATGGCTGGCAATGCAGAGTCTAGTGAAAGTCAGAAACTACAGGACTTCGGTTTCTGCAAATACTGCAAAATACAGAGAACCCAAACACTTTACACTGCAGAGCAATAAAAAGGCTAGACAAATATTTTTGCAAAGCCTTTGAAATAAAGAATGAGTTTGCAAGAAATGAAAGGAAAACACCTGTGATCAGGAACAAAGTAAGAGCACAAAATCTCAGAGGAAAGTGCAAAAGATGCTGCGATTCCAAAAGACTAGAGCTTCAGTTACAGTGGCTTCACGCAGAGGGACAGAGGGAAAAGCCTCAGAGAAACACGGGCATTCAGTTCACAGGCCCTGCAGAAACCAGAAGAGAGGAAACTTTCAAGCTTAGCATGAATTCACATTTTTGGCAGGCCTCCAAATCCCCAGGCCAGTAATTTTAATATAAAACAGAGTGGGAAAGAAGCTCCCCCAGCTTCCTGGACATTAAAGGGAAGGATCCTCAACCTTGTCTTCAAATAATTCCCCCAAATACATACTAGCAAATGAGAGTTCATAACAAAAATCATAATATGACTCATGAGAAAAAGAAGACCAGGTAAGTAACAGGCAGCACAAAGAACCAATAACAGGGCTAGAACCAAAAATTTTTCAGATACTAGAAGTATCAACTGCAGAACAGAAAACTGATATGTTTAATGGGTGAAGATAATTTTAAAAGAAAGTAAAAATATAATCGAGAAGCTAGGATTACTATTAGGAATAACCAGCCAATTCAAAAATAACAGCAGAATTTACAAAAAAGGAAAACAATAATTAAAATGTAAAACTCAAGGATAATTAGACACATGGAAAAGGAGAAATACTAAAGAGAAAAACAGACCTTAAGAAACTACAGCAAGAAAGAAAAAAACAGATGAAAGAGAGGTTAAAGTACAAGGAGGCGAAGATGAAAAGTTCAACATTCTTCCAAACAGGGTCCACAAAGAAAGAACAGAAAGAATGAAGGAAAAAAATACTTCAAAAATATTTTCCAGAAATGAGTAAATATAAACCCTCAGATTCAGGAGGCGCAAATAAATCTCAAGAAAGATAAAAAATAAATACAAATCTACACACATCACAACCAAACTTTAGAAAATTAAAGACAAATTTTGTAAAGCAGCCAGAGAGAAAGGATACATTACCTATAAAAGAGTAATTACACCAAAAGCTAGGCTCTCTATATCTACCAAGTATAAAGAGAAAATAATAAGCAGAGTTGTAAACCCAGCAAAAAGATTTTCAACAAAAGAGGTAACGTAAAAATACTGTCAAAGAAAATCTCAGACATTTTTAAACAAACAGATGTGAACTGAAAGAATTGAAGGACAGACTTCGGAAAAAGGAAAATGACGTCAGAAGAATGTTCTGAGATACAAGGAGGGAGTAACTAAAGGGATGTGAGTGTACAGAAGTAAACACTGAGCACTGGGGGGTAAAAGCAGTCATTACAATGTGTACTCTATGGGATTTTTGAGACTTTTCAACAGAGCTAAGATACAGTCCATGAATCCATGTAATCCAGGATGTAAATATTAGAGCATTCTAAGATCTTTCTACTGTTTAGGTGAGAAAGACATTAATTACTTTCACATATACCAAATGCATCAAATCATGCTTTAAAAAACAGGCTATCACTGAAAGACACAAGGGTAAACTTTCAAGACACTAAAAGAATAAAATGAACTCAGAACTTAGTGACTTTGAAAGAAAGATAACAGAGTAAGACCCTGCTGAAAGAAAGAATAAAAAAGGAACAAAAAGAGTAAGAAGAAGGGAGAGACAGAAGGGAGAAAGAGGGTGGGAGGAAGGGAAGGAAGGAGGAAGCAAGGGAGAAAGGGAAGTAGGGAAGGAAAGATAACGGAAAAATCGTAATAAAAAGAAAAACAAAATATGACAGAATAAATAAATCCAATCACTTCATTAATCACAAATGTTAATGAACAGGATATTCCTATTAAAAGGCATAGATTATAGATTGTTAAAGGAAAAACAAAATGCAACCATGGACTGTTTCACAGAAACACACCTGAAACAAAAGTCTCCAGAAAGGGGCCAGGAGTGGTGGCTCACACCTGTAATTCCAGCACTTTGGAGGCCAGGGCGGGCAGATCACTTGAGGCCAGGAGTTCAAGACCACCCTGGCCAACGTGGCAAAACCCTGTCTCTACTAAAAATATGAAAAATGGCCAGATGTGGTGATGGGCACCTGTAGTCCCAACTACTAGGGAGGCTGAGGCAGGAGAATCTCTTGAATGCAGGAGGCAGAGGTTGTAATGAAGCGAGATGGCACCACTACATTCCAGCCTGGGCAACAGAGTGAGACTCTAAAAAAAAAAAAAGTTTGTGGAAAGTTGAAAGTAAAAGAATAGGAAAAGATATATCCAATGCTAATGAAAAAAGAAGAAAGAGAAGGCTGAGGTAGTTACATTAACAGAAAAGAAAATAGACTAAGTGCAGTGACTCATGCTTATAATCCAATACTTTCAGAGGCTGAGGTGGGCAGATGGCTTGAGCTCAAGAGTTGGAGGCCAGTCTGGGCAACATGGCAAGACCCCGTCTCTGCAAAAAATATAAAAACAGCTGGGTGTGATGGCACACCCCTGTGGTCCCAGCTACTGGAGCAGATGAGGTGGGAGGATCGCTTGAGCCCAGGAAGTCAAGGCTGCAATGAGCTGTGATAGTGCTACTACACTCCAGCCTGGGTGACAGAGCAAGACCCTATCTCAAAAATAATAATTAAAAATAATATAATTTTAAAAGAAAGAAAAGTGGCCGGGCGCGGTGGCTCACGCCTGTAATCCCAGCACTTTGGGAGGCTGAGGTGGGCGGATCATGAGGTCAGGAGATTAAGATGATCCGGGCCAACACGGTGAAATCCCATCTCTACTACAAATACAAAAAATTAGCCAGGCACGGTGGCGGGTGCCTGTCATCCCAGCTACTCAGGAGGCTGAGGCAGGAGAATGGCGTGAACCCGGGAAGCGGAGCTGGCAGTGAGCTGAGATCGCGCCACTGCACTCCAGCCTGGGTGACAGAGGGAGACTCTGTCTCAAAAAAAAAAAAAAACAAAAACAAAAAAAGAAAATTAAAAGTACACTTCTATAAGAGTAAGTCAAAGAAATTATGAGGAAAATTGGGCAACTGAACAAGAATGAATATACAAAAATAAAACTTGTGATGCTAGTGAAATACACACACACACACACAGCCTTAAATACTTATTCCAGAAAAAAATAGCTGCAGCAATGGCAGAATAACTTGCACTGGACTAACCGTCCCTCTAATAAGAATCACAAATTCTGAAGAAAATATAGGAATCATTTAAGGGGAATGGAAAGCAGCCAAAGGCAGGCAGAAAATGAGAAGTACCCCCTTGAAATAAGAGGAGTGGCTCATACCTGTAATCCCAGCACTTCGGGAGGCCAATATGGGAAGAACTGCTTGAGCCCAGGAATTCAAAACCAGCTTGGGCAACACAAAAATATCCCATCTCTTCATTAAAAAACAAACAACAACAGAAAAAAAAAACATTAGACAGGCATGGTGGCACACGCCTATAGTCTCAGCTACCCAGAAGGCTGAGGCAAGAGAACCACTTGAGCCCGGGGACGTCAAGGGCTGCAGGGTTGTGATGGTGCCAGCCACTGCACTCCAGCCTGCGTGACAGAGCAGGACCCTGCCCTCCCTCAAAAAAAAAAAAAAGAATTTTTTTTAGATAAAGAGGGCAAATATATTGAGGTTTAGGCAGGGCTACACAGCACCAGGCAGCCAGCCCTCAATCAGAAACCTGGGGATGCCCAGTTTCAGAAGTAAAACCACAGAGTCCGGGGTCACCAGGGTGGAAAAAAAGGGAAGAAGATACCTAGAAAGGAGTGTTTCAGACAAGGGAGCACTAAAGTGTGCACGAAAACCCTCCAAGGTTAGCCTCTAAACGACACAAGTGTAAGGCAGAGAAAGAGGGAGAGCTGCGAGGCAGAGGAATGAGGCACAGCCCTGCTGCAGACCATGTCCAGGGAGCCAGAGCTCAGGTATGAGTCAGGCAAAGCTGACGACCAGCTAGAATACACATAATTCTCTTCAACAGAGTCCAGAGCCCCCACAACCTACCTTCTGCCACCTCCACTACACATGCTATCAAATAAACACTGAACTAGCAATGCCGGCTAGGATGAGGAGAGTAAGCCACTTGCTTTGGGTGTAAATTTAAGGGAGTATCAACATGCCCAGTAGCCCATATTTTTTAACACTGTAATTCAATATTTTAAAAAATATATAAAAAATGCCCTAATAAGCAAAACTTTAATGTTTTACTTTTTTTTCCCTACAGCTAGGGTCTCACTTTGTCACCCAGGCTGGAGTGCAGTGGCACAGTCATTGTTCGCTGCCACCTAGAATTCCTAGGCTCAAGCAATCCTCCTGCCTCAGCCTCCTGAGTAGCTGAGACTACAGGCACGTGCCACCATACCCAGCTAATTTTTCAATTTTTTGTAGAGATGAGGTCTTGCCATCTTGCCAAGGCTGGTCTTGAATTCTTGGCCTCAGGCAATTTTCCCACGTCAGCCTCCCAAAGTGCTGGGATTACAGGCACAAGCCACTGTGCCCAGTCCAAAATTTTAAATAAAGATGGAACTGGTTAACAGTGCCATGCCAAGATATACTGGAGCCTAAGGCAAAAGGAAAAAATCATAACACTGACCAAGTTCATTGTTAAGGGACTAACTAAACATACTATGGTACATGTAACACATGCGTGCCACAGAAAATTTCTATTATAGTTTTCTATTAAAATGTCTGGTTTCCCCACTAAATTTTGTCAAAAGCAAGCTCCCAGCCTTGTCTTTATCATCTCACAAACTAGTATAGTAAGACTGGATGCAACAAGGACTCAACTTTTTTACTGAAAAGTGAATCAACTCTCAGTGATTAAGATCAAAATAAATAAAAGCCAAGGTCTTCCTTCTCTCCCATGTGACCACAGGCACTTTCTTTTTCTGTTGTTGTTTTTTTTGAGATGGGGTCTCGCTCTGTGGCCAAGTGAGACAGACAGGCTGGAGTGCAGTGGTGCAATCTCGGCTCCCTGCAACCTCCGCCTCCCTCCCGGGTTCCAGTAATTCTCCTGCCTCGGCCTCGTGAGTAGCTGGGACTACAGGCCTGTGCCACCACACCCGGCTAATTTTTGTACTTTCTTTGTTTTTTTTTAGTACAGACAGGGTTTCACCATGTTGGCTAGGCTGGTCTCAAACTCCTGACCTCAGGTGACACGCCTGCCTTGGCTTCCCAAAGTACTGGGATTACAGGTGTGAGCCACCGTCCCTGGCTGACCATGGGCACTTTCAAAGTCCCTGGCAATGCTATGGAGCCAGAAAAGACAGAGCTATGCAAGCACCCTCCAGAGCAGGGTGCTCAGTTCTCAAAACAAGGTCCTCAGCATCCCAGCGGGCTACAAAATAAGCCACAATGCAAGTTCTTCCAAGTTTCACTGACAATTTTTACACGCATTCAAAAGCTACTCACTAGTAACCTGTTTAATGAGGTAGTAAGGGCTACTCAAATGTAGTGTTCATGAGGAAAATTTAGCACCTTAACTGGAATTTAGTGAGGTGTCTAATCCAGTGTTCCAAGAAGAGAAAACTTCCTGCTTCAGATCACAAACCCAGAGAGGTGGAATTCCTTCGAATTAAATATATTGCCCGTGGCTGCTTTCACACAGGCAGTAACAGCAGAACTGAGTCACTGCAACAGATATCATATGACCCCAAGAGCCTAAAATATTTTCTGTCTGACACTTTATGGAAAAAGTCTGCTGACCTCTGCCTTACAGCATGAAAATAAGATAAACCAATATTCTGTATGTCTTAAAAAGCAAAGCTAGCATCTGGTAATAACTGTAATATAGGGCAACCTTCTGAAAAGATGGCCAGTTGAAATTCTTTGCTGACTGCCATTTAGATTTAAGGTGGCAAAAACATCTCCCAAGTTGGCAGAGGTCTTTACATTTTTATATTTGGTCAAAATCAGTTATCCTTAAGAAGCTAAAATGAAACACATACTTACAACAACCATGTCGCCACCTGAGACCTCACGTCACTGCCAAGATACATCTCACAGAAGACCAAAGACTTCTAGGTCACACAAGAGTTAGCAAAAAACAAACCCAAAAGATTCTGTTTCTTATGCAAGTGTTTTATCTAATATAACATTTCTATTCCAACCAAAAATATCTGTAAATAGTGTATCAAGTTTCCAACTATCAAGTCTAAGAGACTACCCATTCATTTTACTCTTCTAGTACTGAAATATTAAATGTCATTTCTTGGCTAAGTGCAGTGGCTCATGTCTGTAATCCCAGCACTCTGGGAGGCTGAGGCGGGCAGATCACTTGAGGTCAGGAGTTCGAGACCAGCCTGGCCAACATGGTGAAACCTCATCTCTACTAAAAGCACAAAAATTAGCTGGGCATGGTGGCACATTCCTGTAGTCCCAGCTACAGGAGGCTAAGGCAGGAGAATCACTTGAACTCGGGAGGCAGAGGTTGCAGTGAGCAAGATGGCACCACTGCACTCTAGCCCGGGCAACAAAGTGAGACTCAGTCTCAAAAAAAAAAAAAAGAAAGAAAGAAAGAAAATGTTATTTCTCAAACTAGGGTACTAAGAGTTAGGCTTTTCCTTCCAATGACAAAAAAAAAAAAAGTAGGCAAATTCTGCTTCCTACCACAAACCTCAGCAGAAAGCCTGTTATAAATGGGGCTAATGGGCTCCAAAAGAGCAACTTCCCAGTCTCTGCAGTCTCGATCATCTCAGATCCATCTGACATTTAAAAGGACTGAAAAGATGGCTAAAATAAAAGTACTGGTGAACTCAAAATGCTACATAAGCAACACGAGTAACTCATCTTCGATAAAAAGCAAATTCTCTTTACCCAAATACACAAGGTCTCAGGGCTGAACAAGCTCAAGGTGTGAAAAGCAAGACAGCACTCCTCCAAAGGCCAACACAACTGAGTCACTAAAGGTAAAAGTGACAACTTGACCACCTTATTCTTTATCTTGAAAGAAAATATAACTTGTAACCTACGAGTGACAGAATAAACACACCCAGTACTTCAAAACAAACTAGCAATAAAAATAAGCAAGAAAAAGGAGTATCTGTGAAGTTCACTGCCCAGAAACAAGCCAGCCAGTCATGCTAAACTGACCAAAATCTAAGAGCGCCAAATTAGCACCATAAAGTAATTCTACAGTACAATAAGTAATAAAATTCCTACAAAAGACTGCATGTAATTTGAGAAAGCAACTGGCACAGCAATACTACATTTTTAGACCAAATTATTCTTGACAGAAACTTAAGAAGTCTACCAATTTTTCATTAGACAGAGTACAGTAACTAATGACCTAATAGACTTAGATTCTGTGCCTCTTTCCTCAGTCAAGTTAGAACCTAAAAACTTGTGGTCTATACCATGTCATCCTCAAATGTCTGTATGTTAATTCGTATATATTATGTTACAATGAAGACAAACAAAAGGATATAAAGAATAATACAACACTCATCTCCCTGATTAAGAAAGAAACCTATAACCAGAGTTGAATTCCCTCTCTGAACGCCACCCAAAGGTGTGCTTCAAGGAGGGGTAACCACAGCTACGTCTGATATTTAAACTAGCCATGCACTGCTAATACTTTAGGTGCAGAATCATTTTTCTTTGTATGTCTGCATCAACAGCAGCATACTGCAGGCAACCTTCCACACCATGGCGAGATCCGTTTATGTTGATTTCTACAGCTCCAACCTATTTCCACTGATATATGCCAACTTTTTAACTAATCACAATTTATTTATCTATTCTCCAGCTTATAGACATTTAGGTAACTTCCTAGTTTGTGCTATTATAAACACCACTGCTATCACATTTTCTGTACAAGCATCCCGGTGTCCTATGGAAAACGTTCTCTGAAGTACACATGCAGACAGGGACTCTGTCCTCGGCATGTGCAGACATAGCCTCCACAGATGCAGGCCAGCTGGCTCCACGTACCCTCCAGCAGCACATGGACAGGTGTAAGCTTCACTGTAGCTTCATGTCCAATCGGAAGCTCGTAATCATCAGACTGTGATTTTTTTCAATGAGAGGCACTGAAAAGGCATCTTATGGGTTATAATTTGCTTTCCACTGATTACTATGGAGAGCAAAAATCTTTCTCGTGTTTATGAAATGAAGCTGTTGCATGTTTTATTCTGTAAATTGCCTAATTTTCTCTTCTGCCTATTTGTGTATTTGGTTATTTGCCTTTTCCTTATTGAAAAGGCCAAATAAGCAAATTACTTAGTTATACGAGTTTTTTTTAAATGTACACAGAATGACCAAACTAGACAGGGTAAAACCCAAAAATGCCTTTCAGAAGAGCTGATGTTCACAGTACCATCTACCAATTTATAACTCAACAAAGACCAATCCAGTGGCGGGTAAGCACACTGTAGCTGAAAGCTGTACCACCTGGAAATAATACACATTAGTTCACAGGCCCCACATGACTTCCAGATATTGACTTTTGTTGAAATGATGAGGTCTCTAAACTTAGGAATTTGAACGTTATCTAGATAGAGTTTGTCTTGAAAACATACTTCCTTCGTCAGAACAATTAATGGTGATGCAATGTCTTAAAATTATCTTACAAGATTCCTGATGATAACTTTCCTATCTAGAATTACTAAAGCTTTGACTGGAAACTGCTTAGAAACTCCGTCATGTCTGAAGATTTCTTTTCAGCCAATACATACGTGAAAAAGGGACTGGGCCACCAAAATGCACAGTAACACTCTGTAGAACTTTTAATAACAAACAAGGGAGAACCACACCCAGAAAGTGGCGATTTGCTCTCCCTCATCACGTAACATTTACTGAGCATTTTCTCTGTCCTGGACTCGAGGCTCTCCAGAAGTTTACAGGAAATGGGAGACAGACAAACAAAGCAACCCGTGAACAAAGTGTCGTACAAGCTTTACAGCTTCCTCTCCACACTTAGTTCTAAAAGGCTGCTGTTGTCTTAAGACATTTTGTGGAAACACTTCTGGAAGCATCTTTGAAAAATACAATCTGCACTGTGACTATTTCGGAAGAATTATTTGGAAAACAGGAGCTTGTGGGTGGCTCCGCCCTGCAGACGCAGCCACACATCTACTCCACAGAGAGGCAGGACAATACCATCACCCTGATTTGCCCACAAAGGTGAGCTGGTTTTCCTGCAGAGCTCACAGCTGCTTCTGAAGTCAACTGCACAAAGAACCCAGAAACTTCTCACAAGCCATACTCTCACTGATGACATCCTACTGGTGACACCTGGGGAAGATGCTGGGCGAGGATAAACCAATAGTAACTTCAAGAAACAGGAACCGTATAGAGCCTAAACTCCAAGAGGCATTTCTGTAACCCTCCACCCTGTGCCTGGATGAGACAACCTTGCTGAGCCACTGTTGTCCCACACATGCCAAATACTCCCCGGCCCCTGACAGTGAAATGCACTATGTCAGTTACCTTGGCTTGGTAAAAGTACAGGTGGTCTCGTCATAGACACTGCACCCCAACTGCAAATCCAGGGAGAGTGTCATCCTGAGAACCAAGTGACCATTTAGGAATGTGGGTAGCTCCCGCCCTGGAGGCCTCTCTCCTCACTACAGGTGAAGAACCACCTTAAACTCTGGGCCTTCCGCCATCCCCTTCAATAACACCTCCAGCAGGTCTGACCTGAGGAGCCACTAGCAAAGATGTGAAAAGGCCTTTCATGGCCTACTCAACAAGGACTGGTAAAATCATAGGCAGCATGGGCACTGAGGAAAAAAAATAACCTGGCCTCCATAAGGAAGTACAAAAAAAGGGAGGGAAACTTTAAAGGCTGGAGAAATCCACAAATCTAATATAAAAAATAATAATAATTGCAGTTGCCTAAGTGTTACCAAGTATCAAGGCGAATGGAAACACCAGGGTCACGTGGCAGCAGTGGAGAAACAGCCACAGAAAGGAGACTTTGGGCCCTCCACATGCCGCTCAGTGCCAGGACAGCACTCAGGGCCCCCGGCAATCCAAGGTCCGGGCACAGCACAAATCCTGCCCACATCAGGCCCTGGGAGCACAAGCCTGGGTGACCAGTGGCCGGAGGTGAAGGAATTGGACTGAGGTGGTGACGATGTGGGACGCTCCTGACACATGTCATCCCGTGACTGAACGACTAAGGAGAAATACACAGAGAAGAAACAGACAGGACCCCGCCGGGGACATGCCACAAGCTGACTGCACTGAACTGCCCCAGCCTTGGCTGACAGAGCTCACCCTGCACACAGTTCTGTCAAGTGGCCATTTCCAGCAGACAGCTGAGAGGTTGATGGAAATGGGGAAAATAACCTGTGAGGTATGGCTGTCAAGATTGAAAAGCTACGACCACTACAGTAAACAGAATCCAGCCAGCCTGCTGGCAGCACCAGCCACCTTGAGGGGTCTCCAAGGTCAGCCGGTGTGTCTGGCCACCATATGCTGGAAGTTCCTAGATTTGGAGAGTAACAAACATGGCCTTCATTAAAAAGGTAGATGAACTAGCAACAGCCTGAACCCATATGGCTGGGGAGGCTATGCCACTGAAAGAACTCACAGAGGCCGAGTGGCAACCATGTCCCAGGTACAACCCTATGAGTGTTTGCCACAAAAGAGATGGACATGTGGCCCAATGGCAGAATCGAGTCTCATCCACCACTGACCTACAGGGCCCACAGGGATTTCAGGCAGAAGCAAAAGGAATACACCATGAGCCAGCTCTGCATTCTGGGAAAATGCAACATGTCATGATAAACCCAGGTGGCTAGTGGTTTGAAAGGGCAGCCATGGCCTGGGAGACAAAAGGCTGAACAGGAGCCAGTGGAGCGGGAGTGCTAGAAATACTGGAGCAAGAGGTGACAGGCAACAGGGCACATCCCAGAGGAAGGCTCAGTACAGAGGCAGGAAGATTACACACACACACCCCACAGCACACACTCCACACCACACCACACACACCAGTCACACACACCCATCACACACACCACGCCACACACACCAGTCACACACACCAGTCACACCACACACCACTCACATCACACACAACACACCCACCACACACACACCACACAGCACGTGCACCTTACGTACACACCACACACACACCACCATAAACACACCACACATACCACACACACACATCATACGCCACACACACACACCACACACAATCATACACCACATACCACACACACACCACCATAAACACACCACACATACCACACACACACACATACACCACACACCAATCATACACCACACACACCGCACACTGCACCACACACGTACCACACCCCACACCATACACACACCCCACATACCACACACTGCATACACACACACCACACACACCACACGCACACTGTGCACACCACACACACTGCACACACACCACACACCGTACACACATCACACACACCTCTACACACACATCACACACCACACACACATCACACCACATACCACACACATCACACATGCCACACACACCACACACCCACTACACATCACACACCACACACACACCAGACACCACACACACACACCCCCCACATACCACAGACCACACACACCACACACACACCAGCTGACTGCACTAACTGCCCCAGCCTTGGCTGACAGAGCCCACACACCCACACCACACACCACACACACCCACATCACACACCACACACACACATCACACACCACACACACACACCACACACCACACACACCTACACACACACTCCACACACCACACATACCACACACACACATCATACGCCACACACACACACCACACACAATCATACACCACATACCACACACACACCACCATAAACACACCACACATACCACACACACACATCATACGCCACACACACACACCACACACAATCATACACCACATACCACACACACACCACCATAAACACACCACACATACCACACACACACATCATACGCCACACACACACACCACACACAATCATACACCACATACCACACACACACCCCACACTATACCCCATGCCACACGCCACACACACACACCACACACGCCCACACATATCCCCCCACACACCTTCCACACACACACACATACCCCATACCCTCTATATATACATACACACCACAAACATCCCCCAACATACACATACCACACACACACATCCCCCTTATACAGCCACACACACCAAGCATACCACACCCACATCTCCCCCTACACACAAAATACACACATCCCAATCCCCCATAGTCCCACATATACAGACACACCACAGTCACACACATCACATGACACCCACCGCCCCGACCATATATACACACACACCACACACATTCCCTCACACTCACACCATAAACATGCCCCAAACACATACACACCAGACACACCAGACACCCCAAAAAACACCCACATACACATACACCACACACAAAATACATCCCAACCCCCCAACCCCCCAACACACACACACCCACACCCACACCATACACACACATCCAGGCCATATGTGCCTCTGACATGTAAAAGGAAAAAACAAAAGTGAGTGGAATAAACAAGGGAGGGCCAAGCTGAGGTGGCCAAACTCACACCCTTGACTCTGTATGGCAGGAAGTAAAGCCGCCTGCTGGGACACCCACCTGCTGGGGAAGAGCAGAGCAGGGAGGCCGTGAGGGTCACACCCGAGGTCTGCCTCCACCACTGTGGAAATGAGTGGGAGATAAGTAAGGACACAGAGGAGGATCCCAGGGTGCTGGAAACCAGGAGAAATGACGACAGTCCGTGCACACAGGAAAGCTTCTTCCCAAACCTCACTAAGCAGCCCCAGCTGTAGGAACAGAGAAGGAGGATGGCTGGGCTGGTCCAAGGCTGAAAGCATCAGGAAATGTGATGGACACTGGGGCTGGGTGAGCTAGTGGGAGGGGAGGCCATGGAGGCAATGGTGTCAGCAGGAGGAAGGAGGAGGAGCAGGAGGCCTTGCAGTTTAGAGGGAATAATGGTAGGAAAAGGAGGCAGGGAGGAGAGGAGGTACTGCCTGAGTGCTAAAGCAGTGCTTACCAGACAGTCCACCTGATGACCATGTGCAGGGTCTGGCCCAAGGCAGACTACCGCCACAGTGAAGGGCACAGCAAATCTTGGGAGCTGAGAAAGGCATGTGACCTTGAAATTAGATTGTTGAATGAATCACCCCTAAACATATTCAAGTCATTCAAGATAGCGGGAAACGGGGAGGGGGACACCAACAAGCCAGTACTCAGTGAACAAGGGAAATACCTGGGTGGTCAGAAAAGTGCAGTGATGAGAAAGGCTGGATGTGAAGAGAGCCAACTGGTTGCTTGAATTTTCAAGGAGGAAAAATTTTTGTATGAGATTGGAAGAGAAAGAGCCTTCTAAAGAGCATTCTGGGACATTTCATTAAAAATAAAAATGGGCAGCTAGAAGAAACACATCCCCTAAGAACTGGAATAAGACAGAGATACCCACTCTTACCGCACCTATTCAACACAGAACTGAAGGCCAGGTGTGGTGGCTTGCACTCGTAGTCCCAGCACTTTTGGAAGAGCCAAGGAAGGCAGATCACTTGAGCTCAGGAGTTCGAGACCAGCCTGCGCAACATGGTGAAACCCTATCTCTACAAAAAAATACAGAAATTAGTCAGGTGTGATGGCACACACCTGTAGTCCCAGCTACTCAGGATGCTCAGGCAGGAGAATCACTTGAGATCAGGAGGTTGAGGCTGCAGTGAGTCGTGGTCATGCCACTGCACCACAGCCTGGGTAAAAGAGTGAGATCCTGTCTCAAAAAAAAAAAAAAAAAAGGTTCAAGCCGAGAGCCAAATCAAGAACACAATCCTATTTACAGCAGCCACACACACACACACACACAAAAAACCTAGGAATACATCTAACCAAGGAGGTGAAAGATCTCTTCAAGAAGTACTACGAAACACTGCTGAAAGAAGTATCATAGATGGCACAACTGGAAAAACATTCCATGTTCATGGACTGGAAGAATCAATATCATGAAAATGTCCATACTGCCCAAAGCAATCTACAGATTTAATGCTATTGCTATTAAATTGCCAACATCATTTTTCATAGAATTAGAATAAACTCTTCTAAAATTCTTATAGAACCAAAAAAGAGCCCAAATAGCCAAAGCAACCCTAAGAAAAAAGAACAAAGCCAGAGCCAGAATATCCAGAATATCCAGAATCTATAGGGAAGTTAAGTTAAACAAATCAACAAGAAAAAAACACATAACCTCATTAAAAAGTGGGCACAGAGCAAGAACAGACACTTCTTAAAAGAAGACATATAAGCAGCCAACAAAACAAGAAAAAAATGCCCAACATCACTAGTCATCAGGGAAATGCAAATCAAAACCACAATGAGATACCATCTCACAACAGTCAGAATGGCTCTTATTAGAAAGTCAAAAAACAACATGTTGGCAAAACTATGGAAAAAAAGGAACTCTTATACACTGTTGGTGGGAATGTAAATTCATTCAGCACCTATGGAAAGCAGTTTGGAGATTTCTCAAAGAACTAAAAATAGACCTAGCATTCAACCCAGCAATCCCATTACTTGGTAAACAGCCAAAGGAAAATAAAATTGTTCTAACAAAAAGACACCTGCCCTTATATGTTTATCACAACACTGCTCACAATAGCAAAGACAAGTGGTGATTCATGCCTGAAACCCCAGCACTTTGGGAGGCTGGGGTGAATGGATCACTTGAGTGCAGGAGTTCAAGACTAGCCTGGACAAGCAAGTGAGACTGCTATCGATACCAAAAAAAAAAAAATTTAAATTAGCCAGGTGTTATGTCACATGCCTGTAATCCCAGGTACCCAGGTACTTGGGAGGCTGAGGCAGAAGGACTGCTTGAGCCCAGGAGTTTCAGACTGCAGTGAGATAAGACAGCACCACTGCATTCCAGTGTGAATGGAACAGCCAGACCCTGTCTCAAAAAACAAAACTAAACAAAACAAAAATAGCAAAGGCATAGAATCAACCGAGGTGTCCATCAACAGTGGACTGGATAAGGAAAATGTGGTGCATATAAGTCATGGAATGCGACGCAGGCAGAACAAAAAGAACAACACCATGTCCTTCGCAGCAACATTTATTCTAAATGAACTAATCCAGAAGTAGAAAACCAAATATTGCATGTTCTCACTTGTAAGTGGGAGTTAAACCCTTGGTATACGTGGACATAAAGATGGGAACAAGAGACACTGAAGACTCCAAAAGGAGAGAGGGAGGGAGAGGAACAAGGACTGAAAAACCTATTGGACACTATGTTTACTATCTGAGTGACAGATTCAATAGAAGCCCAAACCTCGGCATCACGCGATATACTCTTGTAACAAACCTGCACATGTACCCCCTGAATTTAAAATTTAAATTTAAATTTTTTTAAAAAATGAGCAACTAGGAAAAAAATAACCCCTATCTCTGGGTCTAAGGTACTAACTGCTGAAAATTACTGACCTTCAATCACGAAAGTGGCAGTGAAAGTGTAGTTCTCCAGAGAGAGGCAAGCTATACCGAAGGCAGGGGGAGGCCAGGAAGAAAAGAGGCTGATTTATAGCAGGAGAAAGGAGGTCCTGGGGCTCCAGAGGACTCAAGGGTGGGCGTTAGTGAAGCGGGGGAGGTGAAAAGAGGAGAGAACAGTGCCTTGGAGATGAGAGTGAGAGGGAACAAGCCATGAGCATGTTGGAAGGCAGCCAAAGATCCCAGCGGGAAGGCCTCTCTCAGGCTGGTGTATGCTGAGATCCCGACTCAGGATAGAGGCTAAACACGCGGCTTTGCTCAGTGGCCAAATGGAAGACTGCCAAGAAAGTCAGTGAATGGCTCAGAAGGCAATTCTCCCCATTTCCCACTGAAATCAGCAAGAGCTCACCAGGACCCAAAGGCACAAAGCTCCAGGGACTGGAACCAGAGAGGCTAGAAGTGACCCAGCTTGGAAGCTGAAGGGGGACTTTAGGTGGCCCATAAATACAGACCTTGTACAGACCACAGAAACAAAAGAGGCAATGGATTAGTATCCAGAACACACAACTACAGCACATCACTAAGAAAAATGCAGCCCAACAGGAAAGTGGGCACAAGACACAGACGGGCGACTCAAAGGAAAAATTGGAATGGTACAAACATGTGAAGAGTCTCAACCTCACTGGCAATCTAAATCTGAAGGAAGGGAGAGAAGGACAAAGACACACAGATGATAGGCAGATGATAAAAATACTCTTTAAGGCCAGGTGCAGTGGCTCACGCCGTAATCCCAACACTCTGGGAGACCAAGATAGGTGGTGGATCACTTGAGCTTAGGAGTTTGAGACCAGCCTGGGCAACAAGGTGAGACCCTGTCTCTAGAAAAAATACAAAAAAAAAGGCCAGGCACGGTGGTTCACGCCTGTAATCCCAGCACTTTGGGAGGCCAAGGCGGGAGGATCACGAGGTCAGGAGACCAAGACCATCCTGGCTAACATAATGAAACCCCATCTCTACTAAAAATACAAAAAATTAGCCGGGCATGGTGGCAGGCGCCTGTAGTTC
>NW_012117154.1:7193269-7201953 GCF_000951035.1 Colobus angolensis palliatus
ATATATTTTTTTTTTTTTTTTCTTTAGAGGAATATAATAAACAGTGATGTGCTGACAAGGACGTGGGAAACACAAATAGTGACATGGTGCAGGTAGAAATGTACACTATGGTGACCAATTTGGCAGTATCTTATCAAACTGAAAATGTCCATGTCCTACTTCTCAAATCTTTCTTCTGGGAAAACTCCTAGAGGAACTCTCAGACAGGTTAGCAAATACTTTATCAAGGATGTTCACTACAGCACTATATTTGTCAAGTAAAACCTTGAAGTCAGGGAAGGATAATCCAAATATTACATCTCCTTTGATGCAAGGTACTTAAAAGGAATGAACTAGATAGATCCACAAGCACTTTGTAAAATTATACCCCCAAACAAAACCCTCCATGCCAGCCTGGGCAACATGGAGAGACCCAGTCTCTACAAAAAATTTTTTTTTAATTTGGCCAGGCACGGTGGCTCACGCCTATAATCCCAGCACTTTGGGAGGCCAAGGCAAGTGGATCACAAGGTCAGGAGATCAAAATCATCCTGCCTAACACAGTGAAACCCCATCTCTACTAAAAAAATAAAAATAAATAAAATATTAGCCAGGTGTGGTGGCGGACGCCTGTAGTCCCAGCTACTTGGAAGGCTGAGGCAGGAGAACAGCGTGAACCCGGAAGGCGGAGCTAGCAGTGAGCCGAGGTCGCACCACTGCACTCCAGCCTAGGCGACAGAGCGAGACTCCATCTCAAAAAAAAAAAATTTTTTTTTAAATTTAACAATTAGCCAGGCATAGTGGCATGCACCAATGGTCCCAGCTACTCAGGAGGCTGAGCTAGGAGGATAACTTAAGCCTAAGAGGTCAAGGCTGCAGTCAGCCATGTTCACACCACTATGCTCCAGCCTGGGTTACAAAGCAAGACTGTCTTAAAAAAAAAAAAAAATTGCATATATGTATATATGTATTATTTATGTATATATATTTGTTAGTACAAAATATTAAAATGGACTAGAAAGCCTGATTCTGGATAAGATGGCCTGAACACACCCTCCATTCTCGCTTCCACTGAATGCAGCTATAAATTCCAAAGAGAATACATGAAGCAGCTATTTGAGGACTCTGAAAAGTAAACAGTAGCAGGCAGATAGGGGAAGATGATGAAAATTTTAAGAACCACTAAACCACCAGTGAGTTTACCACTTTTTCCTCTAGTGTCCTTGGCCTGGACTCAAGGGAGCTGCAAACCCAGAAGTAGCCCTGAGCCACACAGAGAGCACCAGAAGAAGGTCTCTAGTGAGGCTCAAGGAGTGGGAAAAGAGTCTCCTGCCAGCAACCAAGCACGGTGGCAGTGAGGGCATCCCCCAGGTAACTCAAACGCTGTGAGAAAGGCATTCTTTCCTTACACTTGAAAGCTCTAAGAGCTTCTCAACTCCTGCTGCAGGGCGGGATGAAGGCACAGTTGCAGGCGCTTAGACACAGCAGGGTATATGAAGCCACAGCATTGCAGGTGGGGGACTGAAAAAGGCAGTCCCAGACAACTAAAATGTACCCGAGAGTTAACAGCTCAGAAAAGTGACCCCACAAAGTTGTTTATAAATTCCTGGCCTCATCCCAAGTTGTGCCTGTGTGGATCTGATCATAAACAGCATCTGAAAGACTCTTAACTGAAAATCCAGACCACCCAAGTCTCAGACTGGCCACTGGGCGGCACTCACAAGGGGCAGTTCCAATAGCACTGTAAAGACTCTCTGAAAACAGGACAACACACTCAAAGCAAACAGAGAAAAGGCTGGCTGGAATCTGACCCGAAGGGGTTGACTGCCTGTGAAAATATAAACACCAGCATTTCCCAAGGATTTAAACAAGATGTCCAGGATAAATCCAAATTACTTGGCACATGAAGAAACAGGAAAATCTAAACTCACATGGGAAAAAACAACCAAGAGACACCGAGGCCAGGATGACACAGATGTTGGAAGCACCTAGCACAGACTTGACAGAAGCTCTTACTTTTAAAAAGTGCTCCACAGCAGGGCATTGTGGCACATGCCTGTAGTCCCAGCTACTCAGCAGGCTGAGGTGGAAGGATTACTTCAACGCCTAGGAGTTCGAGGCCAGCCTGGGCAATGTATGTACAGACTCGGTCTCTTTAAAAAAAAAAAATTAAAACATAAAGATGCTCTAAGAAGTCAAAGGCAACACTCAGAACAAATGGTGTGAGTGGCAGTATCTTACACTGCCCCTCTCCCCAAGATTTCCTGCCCTAATCTCTGGGACTATAAATTATCACACGCTGATGATGTCATTGCCTGGAAAGGCGGATTCTGTGGATGTAATTAAGGTACTCTGACTCAAGAGTTATCAAAAGGAGTTTATCCAGGTATGCCTAATCTAAACACACAAATCTATAAGAAGCAGGGTTTTTGCCTTCTTGAAGTAAATTTTTTAACAAAAGGATAAAAGCAGAGAGAGTTTCATCTTGCTGGTAGACGAAGAGGAAGTCTCAGAGACTGGAAACGTGGGAAGGATTCAAAGAACGACTGTGGCGTGAAGATGGGGCCCCTATGAGAAGCAATGCAAGCTGTCTCAGCAGCTGACCCACAGCTGACCAGCCAGCCAGGAAACAGGGAACTTGGTCCTAGAAACCAAGACACTGGACTCTGCCAGCAACTTCAAAGTGCCCAGAAGCAGATTCCTCCCCCAGTCTCTGAAAAGATCCCGCCCTGGAAAACACCTCACTTTTGACCTATGCAGAGAACCTCTCAAACCCACTCAGACTTCTGACTTACCAAACTATGAAATAATAAATGGTGGTGTTTTAGCCACCAAGTTGGTGATAATTTGTTACTAAAAAATAGAAAACAAATACAGATTTTAGTACCTGGAAGTGGGGTGCTACCACAACAAATACCTATTTAAATTCATTTTGACATAACCACGAAGTATCATGCGATAGTCTTTGGGACTCACTGATTGCTCTAAGGCAAGAACATTCCTTCCTTAAATTTATTTTCTAAAATGCTATTTAAGAGACAGTATACCCCCTTAACTTCTCCAGTCAATTTATTTCTCCGAATATTTAGAACCACCACCAAAATTAACTGTGTTTACTTGAAGAGAGGCCCAATCAGCATAGTCTAATTAATATGCACATAGAATTAACTTGTTAACATTATCCACCATACACTTTGAGTTTGGTACACTGTCCTGGCTTCAAGTCTCCCAGAAGCTGCAATATGGTGTCCAAGAGCACCCGGCTTGAATTAACCAAGAATTCACGACCACATGCTATGGCAGCAACATCTGCAACAGAAAATGAAACAAAGCATCAAGATCATGTGACTTCAGAACCTAGACAATTTTGTGCAGAACAGAGTATTTGTTGCTGTTTTTCTTCCAAAAGACCTAATGAAAACACAGCTGACAACGAGACATATAAAAATGAAACTGCTAGGCAAGGTGGTTCACACCTGTAATCCCAACATTTTGAGAGACTGAGGTGGGAGGATTGCTTCAGTCCACAAGTTCAAGACCAGCCTGGGCAATATAGCAAGACCCTATCTCTACAAAAAATTTAAAAATTAGCTGGGCATGGTGTGTGCACCTGTAGTCCTAGTTATTCAGGAGGTGGAGGCAGAAGGATTGCTTGAGCCCAGGAAGTAAAGGCTGCAGTGAGCCATGATCATACCACTGCACTCCAGCCTGCGTGACAGAGCAAAGTTCTGTCTCAAAAAAAAAAAGTATTATAACAAAAGTGACAGCCCAGAAAGAATCACTGACAACCACAAGAGTTACTGAAATATTAAGTAATGTGCACTGTAATTAGCAAGCACCTAAAGAGTGAAACAGAGCCATGGAATCTAACCATGTCTGCAGTCACTATGCTCCGGAGTGCTGCATTAATCAGCTGTGGGCAGGCAGAGTCCAAACATAAGGTGGGGGCTGATTGTCTTATCTGGGACTGAGGATGTGAAAATTCACTTTTAATAAGATCCATAATCTGAAAACCCAAAATCCAAAATGCTCCAAAATCTAAAAATTTTTGAGCACTGACAAAGGTCATGCTCACAGAGCATTGCAGATTTCAGATTTTTGAATTAGAGTGTTGAACCAGCAGGTATAATGTAAGTATTCCAAAATCCAAAACACTTCTGGTCCCAGGCATTTCAGATAAAGAATATTCAATCTATATTTGCTAATAACTTTTAGCCAGGATACAAAACTGAAATTATATGTAGTCAAAAAAGAGTATGAAAATTGATTTTGAAGAAAACTTATTTTCTCAATTTTATGTCCCATTGTGGATCAGCAAGTATCCCATTTCCTAATGCCTGAGACCCTGCAAATCGACCTGAAGACCAGACCAAGTAATTACACTGCTCCCAGTGGGCAGTGCTGCAGCCATCTCCAGACGTTGGAGAGCAGCAAACTGTCCCTGCCAAGCCTGACCAAACTGTAGACCCATGAGCAAAATAAATGTTAAGACTTTATATTTTGAGGAGGTTTGTTACACAGCAACAGAAAACAAAAATATTACTAATACATCGCTGAAGAAAAAAAAAAAAAAAAATATATATATATATATATATAACAGCAAGCAACAATGCCCAGCACAACAAATGTACTGGTAAATGAAGTCTGTATCATATATCCAGTATTGTAACTGCAAATGCCAATGCTGCATTTCATTAAATATCACTAAAACATGAACTACAAAGTAAAATAAATGTGAATAAATTCCTACACAGACAGCTTCAGTACTTGTCAATCTGGTGGAATTTGTTTGTTTTACATGGTAATTTTTACTTTGCTTACTGATATTTAATCTATCTAGAATGCCTGTGAGTCAATTCAAGGCCTATAGAATTGACTTTGTTACCATCTACCAAAACTAAAACACTGCCAGTTAATTTTTCTGTTAAAATGGTTTTCCTAGGTTCATTTTTCATTAAAAGTGTTTATAGGTAATTCTAGAGGTGAGGATAGTAATTACATAATTTAAGAAATGGGGCCAGGTACAGTGGCTCCCACCTGTAATCCCAGTACTTTCAGAGGCCAAGGAGGGTGGACCACCCGAGGTCAAGAGTTTGAGACCAGCCTGGCCAACACGGAGAAACCCCGTCTCTACTAAAAATACAAAAATTAGCCAAATGTGGTGGCATGCACCTGTAATCCCAGCTACTCAGGAGGCTGAGACAGAAGAATCACTTGAACCCAGGAGGTGGAGGTTGCAGTGAGCCAAGATGCTGCCACTGCACTCCAGCCTGGGCAACAGAACAAAACTCAGTCTCAAAAAAAAAAGGAAATGAATCTGAGCCAAGCACAGTGGCTCACACCTATAATCCCAATACTTTTGGAGGCCAAGGTAGGAGGATCACTTGAGCCTAGAAGTTTGCGATGAGTCTTAGGCAACATAGTGAGATCCCGTCTCTACAAAAAAAAAATAAAAATTAGCTAGGTGTAGTGGCTCATGCCTATAGTCCCAGCTACCCAGGCTGAGGTGGGAGGATTGCTTGTACCCAGGAGCTTGAGGCTACAGTGAATTATGATCACGCCACTGTACTCCAGCCTGGGCAATTAGAGTGAGACCCCATTAAAAAAAAAAAAAAAAAATCTGGTGTCAATTATTTATGCTGAAAAGGATATACAGAGTTGAGACGTACTATATCTGATACTTTTGCTTTAGACTGTAATAATTTCATCTTATTTTCAGCAATAAAAGTAATAATAGGGTATCGGCAGAATGATAATCATATAAATCAATGGTAGAATTGAGAGTACAGAAATAAATCCTCACATTTATGGTCAACTGAATTCCAACAAAGGTACCAAGACAAATCAATGGAGAAATGATAAAAGAATAATCTTTTGAATAAATGATGCTAAAACAACTGGATATCCATATGCAAAGGTATCCAACTTCCTTCAGTTGGATACCTACCACATACCATATACAAATATCAACTGAAAATGGATCTAAGATCTGAATATAAGAATTAAAGCTGGCTGGGTGCAGCGGCTCACGCCTGTAATCCCAGCACTTTGAGAGGCCAAGGCGGCAGGATCACAAGGTCAAGAGATCAAGACCATCCTGGCTAATATGGTGAAACCCCGTCTCTACTCAAAATACAAAAAAAAAAAAAAAAAAAAATTAGCCGGGCATGGTGGTGGGTGCCTGTAGTCCCAGCTACTCGGGAGGCTGAGGCAAGAGAATGGCGTGAACCTGGGAGGCGGAGCTTGCAGTGAGTCAAGATCGTGCCACTGCACTCCAGCCCAGGCGACAGAGCGAGACTCTGTCTCAAAAAAAAAAAAAAAAAAAATTAAAGCTATAAAATTCTTTTTTCATTTTTTTGAGACTGTATCTTACTCTGTCACCCGGGCTGGAGTGAAGTGGCACAATCACAGTTCACTGCACCCTCAACCTCCTGAGTAGCTGGGACTACGGGTCTGCACCACCACACCCAGCTAATTTCATACTTAACAGACTAAAGTACACTGTAAACATAACTTTTATATATGCTGGGAAACCAAAAAATTCATGTGATTCACTTTATTGTGCTATTTGCTTTATTGCAGTAATCTGGAACCAAACCTACAGTATCTCTGAGGTATGGCTGCATTTGAAAATCATACCTCTGATAAGGTACTAGCATATTACAAATACTTCTTACAACTCAGTAACAGAAAGGAAAATAACCCAATTAAAATATGGGCAACAAGGAGTTTCCGGTTCCAAATGGTGGCATAGAAGTAAGCTGGCTTCACTGCTTCCCAATAGAAAACCAAAAACCAACATACAGCAGCTCCAAGATTATCAGCAGCAATATCCCGGAACTCAAATATGAGGATCAGACAGCTCCCATGGCAACAGACACGTGAAAAAACTCTGAACAGACAGTAAGACAACTGGACTTTCATATCTGTGACACCCCTCTCCATAATGTGCCCAGCACCAAGCATGAGGAAAATTTCCCCAACTCAGTTTCTACACTGGAAAAAGTCAGATGGAAGTGAACAACTACTGTCCCCACCTTCTTAGGCTCCCTGGCAGAAGACCTGTCCCTGCTTCAACCCACGGGAAGCACTGTTAAGTACCTGAAGGGAAACTATCCCTGAGGATAGCCAGAGGCAAAGTGGGGAAGCAGAACCACTATTCCCAGCCCTGGAAACTCTGCTCTGTAACTTGGCCAGAGAAGACACCAAATCAGACTGGTCATTCAGCAGATGCACACAGTAGAAGGTATGACCCACAGGTCCCCTGGGCACAGACACCTTGCCAGTATTCCCACACTGCCAGGTTACCCTCTTTGTGACCTCCCCCATTCGGGATGGGCAACACTCTGATGGTTTTCTACAGCCAAGGTAAACCTGGGCTTAAGGCACCATCTAGTGCCTATAAAGAGGCAGCAACCTTGCAGAAAAAAAGGAAGGAATTCAACAAGTAAATTACAAAGAATCTCTAAGGAAACACATCCAATAAAAACCAAAATAACCCAGACAGACAAGACTGGAATAAATACTCTTTCAATGCAAAGACATAGACACATACCCATAAGAAACAACAGGAAACAGGGAACCATGGCCTCCCCAAACAGACAAAGCAAGGAACCAGTGACTGTCTCCAATAAGATGGCAATATGCGAGCTCTCTGACCAAGAATTCAAAACAGTAGTTTTAAGGAAATTCGGTGGTTTCCAAGATAACATAGAAAAGTAATTCAGAAATTTGTCAGAGAAATTTAATAAAGAGGTTGAAACTTAAAACAATCAAACTGCTGGGCACAGTGGCTCATGCCTGTAATCCCAACACTGTGGGAGGCTGAGGTAGGGGCCTTGGGGCCAGGAGTTTAAGAACAGCCTCAGCAACATAGCAAGATTCCATCTCTACAAAAAACATAAAAAATTAACCAAGCACTGTGGTGATCACCTGTAGTCTTACCTACTCAGGAGATTGAGGTGGAAGCATTGCTTGAGCCCAGGAGATCAAGGTTGCACTGCACTCCAGCCTGGGTGACAGAGCAAGATCCCATCTCTAAAAAATCATCATTATCATCATCATCATCATCATCATCATCATCATCATCATAACAGAAATCCTGGAACTGAGAAATACATGTGCTGAACTGAAAAATGTATTTGAGGCTCTCAACAGTGGAATGGATCAAGCAGAGAATCACTGAGCTCAGAAACAGGCTATCTGAAAACACACAGAGGAGAAAAAGAAAAAAACCAAAGGAGTGAAGGTCACCTACAAGATATAGAAAATTACCTCAAAAGACCCAATCTAAGAATTATGGTGTTCAACAAGGCGATGAGCAACAGTAAGGAGTAGAAAGCTCATTCAAAGAAATAACAGAAAACTTTCCAAAACTTAAGACATAAATATCCAGCTACAGGAAGACCACAGAACACCAGAGTCAACTTAAATAAGTATACCCAAAGGTACATAGTAATCAAACTCTCAACATTCAGAAATAAAGAGAGAAACTTAAAAACAGCAAAAGAAAAGAAGCAAGTAACAAAGGAACTCCAATTCATCTGGCAACTTCTCAACAGAAACTATACAGACCAGGCCAGGCACAGTGGCTCATGCCTGTAATCCCAGCACTTTGGGAGGCCAAGGCAGGCAGATCACTTGGTTAGGAGTCTGAGATCAGTCTGGCCAACATGGTGAAACCCCGTCTCCACTAAAAATATAAA
>NW_012117154.1:7202003-7204463 GCF_000951035.1 Colobus angolensis palliatus
GGAGTCTGAGATCAGTCTGGCCAACATGGTGAAACCCCGTCTCCACTAAAAATATAAAAATTAGCCAGCCATGGTGGCACATGCCTGTGGTCTCAGCTAGTCAGGAGACTGAGGCAGGAGAATCACTTGAACCTGGGAGCCGGGGGCTGCAGCGAGCTAAGATTGTGCCACTGCCAGCCTGGGCAAGAGAGCAAGATTCTGTCTCAAAAAAAAAAAAAAGAAGAAGAAGAAGAAGAAACCATATAGGCCAGGAAGGAGTGGGATGATATTTTCAAGGTTCTGAAAGAAAGAAACTACCATATAAGAACACCATATCCAGTAAAGCCATCCTTCAAATATGAAGGAGCAATAAAGTCTTTCCCAAACAAAGACTGAGAGAATTTACCACCAACCAGACCTACCTTAGAAGAAATGCTAAAGGAAGTTCCTTAGTCTGAAAGAAAAACACACTAACATGCAGAAAGAAAAAAAAATGAGGGTATAAAACCCACTGGAAAAAGAAATACTTAAATAAACATATAAAATAAATATAAAGCACACGGGTACACAGACAACCCCAGAATACGCTAATACTGCACTCATGCTGTGCGATCCAAGAGAAACTCTAGCATGAAGCCTAGAAATGGAAACAATCAGAGCTACAGCGAGCTGTTAAAAGATGGGTAATATAAACAGGCAAACTGACATAACAAAAAGTCAAAATATGGGAGACGGAGTTAAAGTATAGGGGGGGTATTTTTACTTTTCTCTTTGCCTCTATTATTTTTTGTGACCAAAGATAAGTCGTCATCTCTTTAAAATAACTTGTTATATCTAAAGATGTTTTTTGTAAGCCTCATGGTGACTACAAAGTAAAAATCTGTAATAGATGCACTAAAAATAAAAATCAATGAACTAAAACACACCAGAGAAAATCACTTAACCATAAAGGATGACAGTAAGAAAGCAAGAAAAAAACAGAGGAGTCACAAAACAACCAGGAAACAAGCAAGAAATCAGCAGTAGTAAGTCCTTACTTATCGATAGTAACACTGAATATAAACAGATTCAATTTTCTAATTAAAAGAAATATGGAGTGGCTGAATGGAAAGAAACAAGACTCAACTACATGCTGCCTACAAGAACCCACTTCACCCATAAAGGCACACACAGGCTGAAAGTGAAGGATGGAAAAAGATATCTATGCAACTGGAAATTTAAAAAAACAGGAGTAGCTACATCTATATCAGATAAAACAGACTACAAGTCAAAGACTGTAAAAAAGAGACCAAAAGTCACTATATAATGAAAAATGGACCAACTCGGCTAGAGGATATAACAACTGTAAATATCTATGCACCCAACAGCAGCACCCAAGTATATAAGTCAATCATTAGTAAATCTAAAGGGAGAAATTGACTGCAGTACAATCATAGTAGGGACTTCAACATTCCACTCTCAGTAATGGCCAGATGATCCAGACCAAAAAAAAATCAACAAAGAAACATCAGAGGTAAATTACACACTAGACCAAATAGACCTGACTCTTTACAGAACATTTTACCCAACTGTTACAGAATATACATTATTTTCATCAGCATAAGGAACATTCTCCAATACAGACAACATCTTATACCACAAAACAAGTCTCAACAAATTCAAAAAGTAGAATCATATCAAATAGCTTTTCTTTTTTCTTTTTTTTTTTTTTCGTAGAGATAGGATCTTGCCATGTTGCCCAGGCTCGTCTCAAACTCCTGCCCTCAAGCAGTCCTCACACCTCAGTCTCTCATAGTGCTAGGATTACAGGCATGGGCTACTATGCCCAGCTCAGGTATCTTTCTGACCACAATAGAATAAAACTAGAAATTAATAACAAGAGGAACCTCAGAAACTATATCAACACATGGAAATTAAACAACATACACCTGAACAACCAAATGGGTCAATGAAAAAAATTGGGAACAAATTTAAAATTTTCTTAAAACAAATGAAAATGGAAATACAACATACCAAAATCTCTAGGACACAGCAAAAGCGGTGCTAAGACAGAGGTTTATAGCAATAAATGCCTGTATCAAAAAAGCAGAACGACTCCAAATAAACAATCTAATGATACACCAAGGAAAAGAAAAGTGGGAACTAAACTCAAAATTATTAGAAGGAAAGAAATAATAAAGATCAGAGCATAAATATATGAAATGAAAACTAAAAAAAAACCAGAAGATTAATGAAACAAAAAGTTGGGTCTTTTTTTTGAAAAGATAAACAAAATAGGCAAATGACAAGCTAGACTAAGAGAAAAAGAAGAGCCAACCAAATAAAATCAGAAACAAAAAAGGAGACATAACAACTGAGACCACAGAAATATGAAGAATTATTTGGCCGGGCGCAGTGGCTCAAGCCTGTAATCCCAGCACTTTGGGAGGCTGAGACGGGTGGATCACGACGTCAGGAGATCGAGACCATCCTGGCTAACAC
>NW_012117154.1:7204689-7218610 GCF_000951035.1 Colobus angolensis palliatus
AAAAAAAAAAAAGAATTATTAGACACTATTAGGAAATACTATAGGCCAACAAACTGAAAAACCTGAAAGAAATGACTAAATTCCTGGGCACATATAACCTATCTAGATTGAATAATAAAAAAAAAAAAAATAGAAAGCCACAACAAATCAATAATGAGTAACAAGATCAAAGCTGTAATAAAAAGTCTCCCAGCAAAGAAAAGCCCAGGACCTGATGGCTTCACTGCTTAATTCTACCAAACCCTTAAAGGAGAATTAACACGAATTCTACTCAAACTATTCAAAAACATTTGAAGAGGAGCGAATACTTCCAAACTCACTCTACAAGGCTAGTGCTACCCTGATACGAAAACCAGACAAGGACGTAACAAAAAAAGAAAATACAGGCCAGTATCAATGATGAGCACAGATGCAAAAATCCTCAACAAAATACTAGCAAACCTAATTTAACAACACATTTAAAAGATCATCATTAAACGATCTTTTATGTATCCTATGTATCCCACAGATACAAGGATGGTTCAACAAATATATTTACCATAAATGTGATACATCACATTTAAAGAACCAACAACAAAAACCATATGATCACTCAGCAGATGCTGAAAAAACATGTGATAGAATTCAACATTCTTTTATGATAAAAACTCTCAACAAACTGGGTATAGCAGGAACATATCTCAATATAATAAAGTACATACATGACAAACCTAAAGCTAACATCATATTGAACAGGGAAAAATTCAAAGCCTTTCCTCTAAGATTTGGAACAAGACAAGGATGCTCACGTTCACCACTTTTGCTCTGCATAATACCAGAAATCTTGACCAGAGCAAATAGGGAAGAAAAAGAAATAAAAAGCACCCAAACTGGAACAGAAATAGTCAAACTAACCTTATTCACAAACAACATGACCTTATATTTAGAAAAACTTCAATACCACACACACAAAAAAAAGACACTAGAACTGATAAACGAATTCAGTAAAGTTGCACAGTAGAAAATCAACATGCAGAAATCAGTAGCATTTATATACTCCAGCAAACAATCTGAAAAAGAAATCAAGAAAGCAATCCCATTTACAATAGATATCAAGAATATATAATACCTAGGAAGCAGTTTAACCAAAGTGAAAGATTGATACAAAGAAAACTATAAAACACTGACAGAAGAAATTGAAAGGAACACACACAAAAAAAATGGAAAGATATTCCATGCTCACAGATTGGAAGAATTAATATTATTAAAATGACAATACTGACCAGGCATGGTGGCTCATGTCTGTAAACCCAGCACTTTGGGAGGCTGAGGCAGGAGGATTGCTTGGGCCAAAGAGTTCAAGACCAGCCTGGACAACACAGTGAGACTCCATCTCTGTGACTGACTAGTTGATTGGTTGATTAAATAAATACATAAATAAGAAAAAAATGACAATATGACCCAAAACAACTTACAGATTCAATGCAATCACTATAAAAATACCAATGAATTCTTCACAGAAACCGAAAAAAAAAAATCCTAAAATTTATATGGAACCACTAAAGACCCCAAACAGCCAAAACAATCCTCAACAATAAAAAAAAAAACAAAGCTGGAGGCATCATACTATCTGACTTCAAAATATACTACAAAGCTATAATAACCACATCAGCATGGTACTAGCACAGAAACAGACGCACAGACCAATGGAACAGAATAGAGAACCCAGATATAAATCCACACATTTACAGTCAATTCATTTTTGACAATGGGGAAAGAATAGTCTCTTCAATAAATGGTGCTGGGAAAACTGGGTAACCATATGCAGAGGAATAAAATTAGACCCCTGTCTCTCAAAAATCAGCTCAATTGTGCTTGGTGTGTTAGAAGAATAAAAAAAATTAAAGTTAAAAAAAAAGATGAAAAAAATCAACTCAAAATTGTTTAAAGACTTAAATTTAAGACCTGGAATCACAAAACTACTAAAAGAAAACACCTGAGAAACATTCCAGAGCATTGGTCTAGGCAACGGACTTTTTTGTGTAAGACCTCAAAAGCACAGGCGACCAAAGCAAAAACAGACAAATGAGATTACATAACCTAAAAAGCCTCTGCACAGCAAAGGAAACAATCAACAAGGGAAACAGACAACCCATAGAATAGGGGAAAATATCTGCAAACTATCCATCTGACAAGGAATTAATAACAAGAATACATTAAAGAGCTCAGACAACTCAATAGCAAAGAACAAACAATCCAAATAAAAAATGGGCAAAAGATCTGACAGACATTTCTCAAAAGAAGTCATACAAATGGCCAACAGGTAAATGAAAACATGCTCAAGATCATTAATCATCAGAGAAATGCAAATCAAAACCACAATGAGATATAATCTCACCTCAGTTAAAAAGGCTTGTATCAAAAAGACAGAGAATGAATGCTAGTGAGGATGTGGAGAAAGAGGAACCCTCATACATTATTGGTGGGAATGTAAATTTAATACAGCCACTATGGAAAACTGTATGGAGGTTCCTCGAGAAACTAAAAATAGGACTACCACATGATCTAGCAATTCTACTACTGGGTTTATATCCAAAAGAAAGGAAATGAATATATTGAAGAGATATCTGCATTTCCATGTGTACTGCAGCACTATTCACAATGACCAACACATGGGTCCAACCTCAGTGTCCATCCATGCATGAATGGGTAAAGAAAATACGGAAAACACACATATAGTGGAGTACTCTTCAGCCACAAAAAATAACACAATCATGTCATTTGTAGCAAGGTGAACAAAACTGGAGGTCATTATGTTAAGTGAAATAAGCCAGGCCCAGAAAGACAAATACCACATGTTCTCACTCATATATGGGAGCTAAAAAAGTAGATCTCACGAAGACAGAGAGTAGAATGGGAGCTACCAGAAGCCAGGAAGGGTGGCTGGGAAGGGGATGAAGAGAGGCTGATTAACTGGTACAAATAAACAGATAAAGAAATAAGACCTAGTGTTCAACATATCTGTAGGGTGATTATAGTTAACAACAACTAATGCACATTTCAAAATAGCTAGAAGAGAATAATTCAAATGTTCCTAGCATAAAGAGAGGATAAATATTTAAGGGAATGGATATACCAATTATCCTGATTTGATCTTTATACATTATATGAATGTATCAACTTATCGCATGTACCCCCAAAATACATACATCTATTTTTTTTAACGAAAAAAATAGGCAATGGACTTGGAATAGACATTTATCCAAAGAATATATACAAGTAGCCATAAGCACATGAGAAGACGTTCTCAACATCACTAGCTACCATGGATATGCAAATCAAAGCCACAACAAGATACCACCTTACATCTATTAGAATGGCTATAATCAAAAGGACAGATGATAAAAAGTGTTAGCAAGAATATGGAGAAACTGGAGCCCTCACACATTGTTGGTGGAAATGTAAAACGGTGCGGCCGCTGTGGAAAAAAATTCTGACAGTTTATTGAACAGTTAAAGTCCTACCATATGACCCAACAATTTCCCTCCTGGCCATATATTCAAAAGAAAGGAAAACATATGTCAACACAAAATGTGTACACAAATGCCTATAACATCATTATTCATAATAGCCAAAAAGTGGAAACAACACATATGTCTACCAACTGATGAATGGACAGTGTGGTGGATCCTACAATGTAATAGGATTCAGTCAGGAGAGGGAAGCGAGCACTGACACATGCCGCAGCATGAACGAAACATGAAAACATCATGCTAGGCCGGGCACGGTGGCTCAAGCCTGTAATCCCAGCACTTTGGGAGGCCGAGGCGGGCGGATCACGAGGTCAGGAGATCGAGACCATCCTGGCTAACACGGTGAAACCCCGTCTCTACTAAAAAGTACAAAAAAAACTAGCCAGGCAAGGTGTCAGGCGCCTGTAGTCCCAGCCACCTGGGAGGCAGAGCTTGCAGTGAGCCGAGATCCGGCCACCGCACTCCAGCCTGGGCGACAGAGCGAGACTCCGTCTCAAAAAAAAAAAAAAAGAAAACATCATGCTAAGCAAAACAAGCCGCACACGAAAGACCAGAAGGACTACATATTATGATTCCATTTACATGAAATGTCCGGAACAGGCAAATCCATACACATAGAAAGTAGACTGGTGGTTGCCCAGTGCTGGGGAGATGCCAGGATTGGTGGGGGCAATTTCTAGGGTGAAGAAATTTTTAAAAATTGACTGTAGTGATGAATGCACTATATGAATGTACTAAAAGTCATTGAATTTGTCACTTTAAATTGGTGAACTGTGTGGTATGGGAATCACATCTCAAGCCACTAAAAAGTAGAATAATAATAATAACGGGGACACAATTTTCATGCTCAACAGACTACAAGTCCCTATTATTCATCCTAGACCCATTTTCTATAAATCTTTTATCTGCAACACTAACGCTGCGCTTGCAGTCTTTCAAAGAAACATGAGCAACTATGTAAACTTCCTCCAACATTAATATTACGACCTGTTTTATTGTTTGGTTTTTGTTTCTTTGCATTTGCCTGGGCTGGTGGTGGTAAATTTCTTACCAATTGAATCACTTGCCTGTCAGGGATGGGAGACAGGACCAAGGGCTGTGGGTAATCCCAATCTGGGAACTCTGCCTCTGTGCTCTGCGGAAACCTCCTCAGAGCTGGAAGGCCGGCCCAGTTCTGCTGGACAATGGCTCCTAGAATTCCGTTTCTTTCCTACTGTGGGTGATCTGGCTTCTATGACAAAAAGTCAGACTAGAGAGAAGCCCCTATAACCTGAGGGCTATGTGAGAGAACTGAACCTACTGTCCTCCATTTGCTGCTGTTAGTCTATAGTGGCCTAGCGACTCCCAGGGAGGCAGTCCCACCTTCCTTAAACCCTGCCAATGCCTTTGCCTACAAAACCTGCCTCCACCAGCTTAGGTAAGGTTCCACTGTGGAGTGGCCAATGGTAGGAAGGCCAGTCATAGAAAAATCAATGGTAAGCAAACAGTGACACAGCTTCACTTTTAGCCAAATTCTATGACCTGTTGATCCACCATGAAGAAAACAGCTCCTTACAAAAGTTTCATCATTCCTACAGCTTATCTACAAGCATAGTCCCTGCGCTTCCAATTTGTTCAGAATTTCTCCCTCAAAAATATTGCACTCTCAAAAAAGGAAGATTCCCAGCACCTCTCATCTCTCCCAACCTGTAACTGTTACTCTGGGCCATTATTAGAAGAATATTTCTTCCTTCTCTGGGACACAACCCCTGCAACATTTAATAGATACAAATTTATTTTGCAAATGGAATTTGCAGATAAACAGTACTACAGAAAGATGATTTTAAGAAATTACAGAAAATTCTCAAATACACAAAGTATAGCTGATCTGAACGTTAATTTGCCCACACTACGTATGATTCAAGAAATAACCGAAGATTTAACTACGGTCCCAGAATCCCTACGAGGAAAAGATTCTATGGACATACACGAATAACTGGAGCAAAGCCCAAAAGAGTCCAGATGGAGTCTTCTACATCTTTACCTAAACTACTTTGTTGTTATTGTTAAGAGACAGGGTCTCACTCTGTTGCCCAGGCTGGAATTCAGGTGCAATCACAGCTCAAGGCAGGACTGAACTCCTGGGCTCAATGGTCCTCCCGCCTCAGCCTCCTGAGTATCTGGGACTAAAGGCATGTACCACCGTGCCCAGCTTGCCTGAACTACCTTGAAACTGGCACCTTCTTCTTCCACAGGCAGAGTCACACAGTTCTAGGACTGGGATACCATAATTGTCATCTAGTGTCAGACTCTTCTCAGAAGACAAAAACCGAAGGTCATATATTCAAGAATACAGGGTTAGTCAGTGGCAGAAGCAGCAGTGGACACGGGGCCTCAAGCCCCACCTGGCCTTTTCTGCACACCACATACCTCCATGTGTTGGTGTGAGTGTGTGGAGGAGGAAGGACTGGCAGATCAAGAACAGCCATGGTCACTGACACAAAGGTGCTCTGCTGGTAACTTTGTAACTAGGAAGGTCCCTGGAAGACTAAGCTGGATCCAGTCCTGCCCCCAAAGTATCAATCATCAAAAAGTAATTTTGATGCTGCAGTTATTATCTAATATTATTTGAATACATAAACCACAGACAAGGAATACAATCATGATTTTCAAATCCCTGAAAAACAGAAAAACCATTTAGAAAAGTTTTCACTAGCAAGTTAAGCAGTTAATCTTCACAGGACTGTGAAGATTTCCATCCCTTTCATGCTCTTCATTTGCCCTCTTATCCAAGTTACTGGAAACAATCACACTACTGTCTATGTGCTATCGTTTATCACGATTCAGTAGAAGATTCACAATATGTAAAGTAATTAGAGCAGATGTTACTATTCCACCCTGCAGATGTCCAGAGAACTGACATCCTAGGAAGCAAATCTGCTGGGCCAAACCTCCTTCGCACTACACTAACCTGTCACCAAACAACAGTGACTACAGTTGGGTGAAAATTTAACAATTTCAAGTTTACATAAATTCCTGATTTCCAGCTTTAGCTTAGGACACAGAAAACTGGTGACAGCTACCCCATTCTTTCTGGGGGCAGAGGGAGAGATAATTTACCAAAATCACAGGTTTTCTTGAATACACTAGAGAGCTAAGGCTGGACACAAGCCAACCAATCTGAAAAATGAGGAAAGGCAGCAGCCTCCAAGCAGATACATGAAGCAAGCACTTGCTCACCTGGGGCATATGCTGGACACCATACAAGGTAGAAAAAAAAAAAATCCAGCTAAAATACTGAACAAATCACAAAATCAGTGGTTGCCTTGGGCTGGTGATGAGTGGAGACCTGGACTACAGAGGGATGGGGTGCAGGCAGTCTGGGGGAAGGAATAGGAGTTCCATAACCTAATTGTGGTAGGTAAATGACTGTACACTTTCGTAGAAATTTATAGAACTGCAAAAAGGTTTAAAAAAAAAAAAAACTAAAGAATGAATTCACTGTATGTAAAATTTTAAAAAGAACATTTGTTTTAGAAGGAAAAGAATCCATTTGACAGCTAACCCATGGTCTCTATTACCTACCCCCACAGAATAGTCTTGGTATTTGAGACTCATAAGCCCCCAAGGCCTCTGCAAATCAGCACTTTAATAAAACATTCTTCCCAGTCAAATTCATTAACGCGCAAATACAAGTGCCCACTATCCAACTCTTCATAAGAGTTCCTATGTAAACCACCACAAGCACAGGAAAACAAAGCCACGCTGAGCTTGAATGCTGGGCAACAGAGCAGCTTCACGCTCAGCCCACCGCCTCACCAGCACGCCAGCCAGCAATTCAGGCAGCTCAAACTCACAACCAGCAAAACGACAAGTCGCATAGGTCATAAGCCTTTGGGGTCACTTGCAAAGAGAAGAAAACGCAAAGCATTAAATTTGCAAATGCCTTCTGTTAAAAGACAACCTTCAAACAATTTTTTTTACAGGGAGGGCAATGCAAGCCTGCTACAACTGTAGGTGCCAAGATGAACGTGCAGAATGCTGCCCTGCACTGGAGTAAGAGCCAGAAAACATCACAATCTCAGCAGCCACCCCGCAAGAACTATCATCAAGTTTTAAGGGATTAAGAAACAAATGTCTACACAGGACCTGCCCCATTAGGATTTCAATAAAAGAAGGATAATACCATAAGGAAAATAAAATTTTCTCTCTCTTTAACAGCAGAGAATTTTCTTAAGAACAGCATGGGAAAATAATAATAAAGCAGAGATTAAAGATCAATGTAAAAAAAAAAGTCTGAAATTAAATAATTCAAACTTAAAGCTGTTGGGACTTTAAATTATCTCAACCCTTGTGAGGAATGTAGCTATGCAGCTGCAAATTCTGTCTTTTTCTTTCCTGTAAATAATTAAGACCACACTGCTGGAGATAAGACTTCCTCAGATAACCCTCCTTGGAATGTAGCAATCTGTAAACAGTCAAATCACTGTGGCACACACACTAGTCTTGTATGGAAAATGTTCTAATCCTGCTGGAACTTCTCTGTCTCTGCCTGTTATCAGTGAAATCTTCACCTTGGAACCCTGACCCCATTGGTTTGAAGTTGGTGTTTCTGAGTGGCCACTGTCAAGCTCTGTGCACAAATAAACTGTACTTAGTCTTATTTTCTGAATCTCATTATTTAAGGCTAAGTCACAGCAATGTATTGAACCATTTCACTGACTTCAGAACAAAGAGTCTCAATACTCACTAGCACATTCCACCTTTCTATACCAATTTTTTTTTTTTTTTTTTTGAGACGGAGTTGTGCTCTGTCACCCAGGCTGGAGTGCAGTGGCGCGATCTCAGCTCACTACAACCTCCACCTCCCAGGTTCAAGCGATTCTCCTGCCTTGGCCTCCCGGGTAGCTCAGATTACAGGTGCCCACCACCACGCCTGGCTAATGTTTTTGTATTTTTAGTAGAGATGGGGTTTCCCCATGTTGGCCAGGCTGGTCCCGAACTCCTCGCGACTTCAAGTGATCCACTCACCTCAAGCCTCCCCAAATGCTGGGATTACAGGCATGAGCCACCGTGCCTGGCCCCTATACTAAGAAATTATTTAGTCCCTGGACTTTATCCCTTATGACAGTTCTGATACGGAATTTTATCATAACTCTCAGGGAAAGGTTTACTTTATTATCTTTTAGGAGAATTTTACTGAAGAAGCAATTTAGGTTTTTGGGATTATATAATTATTATACTAAAACAATAGCAAAGAGCTCAGTTTCAGCTTAGTTTACAGCTTTTACTTTAGCTAGCTAGACGGTAAAATTATGATTCTGAATAAAAGCAGCTAAACTTAGTTGTTTTTTTCTGTCAAGGTACATAACTACGCAGAACACGCAAACTCATCTGTTTCCTTCAGATCATTCATTCTTAATAACTGGTATTTATCAGAATCACCTGGGGTGATTTTCCAAACTAAACACACCTGGAACCTATTGGTACCTATCCCAGATCTATGGAATCAGATTCTCCAGGGTGCTCCCCAGCGTTAATATCTGAAAACACTCCAGAGATGTTTACACACTCTCAACCCTGACTGTAAACACCAGTCTCTACAACAGTCACTACAGCTGAAAATGATTACAGGCACACTTCATTTTACTACATTCACTTTATTGTGCTTTGCAGACACTGTTTTTTTACAAATTGAAGGAATGTGGCAACCCTGCTCTGAGCAAGTCTGTTGGTGCCATTTTTCCAACAGTATGTGCTTACTTCATGTCTCTGTGCCACATTTTGGTAATTCTTCCAATAGTTTAAACTTTTCATTATTATTACATCTGTTATAGTCATCCATGATCAGTGATCTTTGATGTTACCACTGTAATTGTTTTGGGGCACCATGAACCACACCCACGTAAGACAGCAAATTTAATCAATACATGTTACTAATCTTCTGACTGTTCCAATTGACTGGCCATTCCCATCTCTCTCCCTCTCCTAGGACCTTGCTATTCCCTGAGACACAACAATATTGAAATTAGGTCAGTTAATAACCCTACAATGACCTCTAAATGTTCAAGCAAAAGAAAGAGGTACACGTCTGAAAGAAAAAGCTAGAAATGATTAAGCTGAGTGAAGGAGGCATGGCCAAAGCTGAGACCTGCTGAAAGTTAGACTTCTTGCACTAAACAGCCAAGTTATGACTGTAATTGCAAAGTTCTTAATAGAAATTAAAAGCTCTATTCCAGTGAACACATGAATGATAAGAAAGCAAAACAGCCTTATTGCTGATATGGAGAAAGCCCAAGTATTCTAGATAGAAGATCAAAAATCATCAAAAATCCCTTAAGCCAAAGCCTAATCCAGAGAAAAGCCCTAACGCTCTTCAATTCTATGAAGGCTGACAGGGGTGAGGAAGCTGCAGAAGAAAAGCTGAAAGCTAGTACAGCTTGCTTCATGAGGTTTAAGGAAAAAAGTTGTCTCTATAACATAAAGGTACAACGTGCAGCAGCAAGTGCTGATGGAGAAGCTGCAGCAAGTTATCCAGAAGATCTAGCTAAGATCATTGCCGAGGGTGGTTGCACTAAACAAGAGATTTTCAATGTAGACAAAATAGCTTTCTATTGCAAGAAGATGCCATCTAGGACTTTCACTGCCAGAGAAAAGTCAATGCCTGACTTTAAAGCATCAAAAGACAGGCTGACTCTCTTGTTAGGGGCTAATGGTGCTGGTGACTTTAATTGAAGTCAATGCTCATTTAAAGTCAGTGCTCATTTAACCATTCTGAAAATACTACAGCCCTTAAAAATTATGCTAAATCTACTCTTGACTATGCTCTAGAAATAGAAAAACAAAGCCTGGATGACAGCACACCTGTTTACAGCATGGTTTTCTGAATATTTTAAGCCCACTATTGAGACCTACTGCTCAGAAAAAAAGATTTCGTTCCAAATACTACTGTTCATTGATAATGCACCTGGTCAATCAGAGCCATGATGAAGAGGTGCAAAGAGAGTAATGTTGACTCCACGCCCTGCTAAAACAAGATCTATTCTTCAGCTCATACATCAAAAAGAAATTTCAACTTTCAAGTCCTATTTTTTTAAGAACTACATTTCATAAGGCTACAGCTGCCACAGACAGTGATTCCTCTGATGGATCCGGATGAAGTCAACTGAAAACCTTCTAAAAAAGATTCACCATTCTAGATGCCATTAAGAATATTCATGATTCAGCCAGGTGCAGTGGCTCATGCCTGTAATCCCAGCACTTTGGCAGGCTAAGGTGGGCGGATCACCTAAGGTCAGGAGTTTGAGATCAGCCTGGCCAACATGGAGAAGCCCCGTCTCCACTAAAAATAGAAAATTAGCCAGGCCCGGTGGCACACGCCTGTAATCTCAGCCACTCAGGAGGCTGAGGCAGGAGAATCACTTGAAACAAGGAGGCAGAGGTTGCAGTGAGCCAAGATCGCACCATTGCACTCCAGCCTGGGCAACAAGAGTGAAAATTCCATCTCAAAAAACCAGAAAAAAAAAAAAAAGAATATTCATGATTCATGGGAGGTCAATATAACAACATTAACAGGAGTTTGCAAGAAGTTGATTTCAATCCTCATGGATGACTTTGAAGGGTTCATGACTTCAGTGGAGTAAGTAACTACAGACGTGGTGACAGAAACAACGGATGAGCTGCTTCTTATGGAAGAACAAAGAAAGTGGTTTCTTGAGTTGGAATCTACTCTTGGTGAAGATGCTAAGACATCATTAAAATGAGAACAAAGGATTCAAAATATTACATAAACCTAATTGACAAGTTTGAGAGGGCTGACTCCAATTTTGAAAGATGTTCTGCTGTGGAAAAAATGCTATCAAATAGCATCACACATGACATAGAAATCTTATATGAAAGGAAGAGTTAATCGATGTGGCAAACTTCATTGTTGCCTCATTTTAAGAAATTTCCACAGCCACCCCAACCTTCAGTAACTACCACCTTGATCAGTTAGCAGTCACCAATATCACGGCAAGACCCTCCACCAGCAAAAACTTGTAACTTGCTGAAGGCTCAGATGATCATTAGCATTTTCAGCAACAAAGAATTTTCTAATTAAAGTTTGTACATTGTTTATTAGACATAATGCTATTGTACATATAACAGACTACAGTATAAACATAATTTGTATATACACTGGGAAAACAAAACAATTCATGTGACTCGTTTGTTATTGCAATATTTCCTTTATTGCAGTGGTCTGGAACCAAACATGCAGTATCTCCAAGGTATGCTTGCACTTACTTGTTACAATTCCAGCCAGAGCAAAAACAAACTGATTTTCATCTGAATCGAGCTCCTTGGTATCACCATCCAGTGACTTCACAAAACTCTCCATTGTTTGACCAGTGATGCTGAAAAACTTCAGAGCTTTATCCTGAAAGTTTGGAAATCAAAGTGTCATATCCTTCTACAGACACTAGTGTGAAAACATTTTAAAAGTTCAGGATACAGAAGATTCTATTTTTAATTACAGAATATTATAAAATCTATTCCCTCATTAAAAGTTCCCATTAAAAGAACAGAGAAAGCAGCTTGAGGCATGCAGGAGCAACAAAAACTACCCTGAAGATCGGTGGGCTCTTCATACACAGATACATGAAACAGGACAAACGTACGTAACGATGAAAGAAAACGGGAAGAATTCACTCAAAATGTAATTAAAAATATACTCGAAAAACATGCTATTTGTTCTGGGCATTAAACCAGAGGTGTTCAAACCTTGAGCATAATTTTTTTCAAAAACAAAATCTTAATGGAAACATGTAAAAGAGATAAAGACTGGCTCCTCTGGTAGTTTAAATCTTCATCACTTGGCAAAAAGCATTTCCAGGTTTGAACCTTTGTGATACTTCCTTTGGGGTGCTAGAGTTCTGAAGAAGAATTTTAAAACCAATGCACATTTTAACCCAGTTTAAAAAATGGAAATATTTGCATTTACAAATGATACAAGAAAACTTCATGGATGATCAAATAATCTAAAACTGGGTTGTGGAGATGGTTAATGCAACTCTAGAAATTTGCTAAAAACCACTAAATTGTATATTTATAATCTTACAGCATGTAAATTAAACCTAATAAAGCTCAACAAACTTTTAAAAACACACTTAGTCTTTCCACCTAAAGTCAAACACAACTGTTATTTCTATTAGCAGTAAGTAATTTCCCACTGGTTTCCTGCCACACACACCCCCTTCACCTTCATTTCCAGTCATGATCACGCCGTGCTCCCAGAGTCAAACACCGATCTTTTTTGGCTCCTCTTGTCCCCTCCAGGTACACACTCTGCCCGGCCATCACATCTGCCTCAACTGCCATGGCTCTCATACATGCTCCTTCTTTCTCATCTCCCCTGCAGGGGGCCGAGCTTACTCCAGCCAGACCAGCTAGAATGACCACCTCATCAGTCACCCTGTCTAGACCCGATGTGCCACAACCCCACCTCCTAATCCATCCTTACTCACTGTCAGGTGAATCTTCCTAAAATTCTGCTCTTATCCTATCACTCTTTTACTGAAAAACCCTTAGGGAAAAAAAAATCCAGTCTTACCACCTACGGGATGAATCATCAACCCGCTATTCAAGGTCCCAAAGTCACATCCCCAACCTACGTCTAAGCTTTATCTCCCCACTACTCTACTACATTAACTCTCCACTGTGTCAACTGACGTACTTACTGTCCTAAAACAAACCCACCCATTTTCTGCCATTTCCACCTATTCATCAAGGCCCATTTCAAATGTATCCCCTTCCATGAAGTTCCCTGATAAACGCCTGCACGCATGCATACATGTGCGTGCACATGCTCACACACACACACGCTCCCCCCACACACATGCACCCACACACACGCTCCCCGACACACTCCCACCCACCCACACATGCTCCCACACACACACACACATATGCTCCCACACACAAACACACATACGCTCCCCCACACAATGCTCCCACACATACACGCTCCCACACACACATGCCCACACACTCCCACACACATGCTCCCACACACACGACCACACACACACGGTCACACACATACACATGCTCCCCCACACACACACAGGTGCTCCCACACATGCTCCCACACAGACACACGCTCACACACATGCTCCCACACACACTCCTCACACACATACACGCTCCACATACACACACACGCCCTCATACACACATACGTTCCCACAAACACACCCACACACACACGTTCACACACACACAAGCTCACACACACACCCTCATACATGGTCACACACAGGCTCCCAGTCTCTCACACACACGCTACCACACACACACGCTCACACACACACACGCTCACACACTCACACACACACATGCTCACAGTCTCACACACACGATCTCTCTCACACACACACACACAGTTGAAC
>NW_012117154.1:7219330-7227445 GCF_000951035.1 Colobus angolensis palliatus
ACACAAGCTCACACACACACCCTCATACATGGTCACACACAGGCTCCCAGTCTCTCACACACACGCTACCACACACACACGCTCACACACACACATGCTCACAGTCTCACACACACGATCTCTCTCACACACACACACACAGTTGAACCTTGAAAACAAGGGTTTGAACTACACAGGTCCACTTACACAAGAATTTTCTTCAGTAAAAGTTACACTGAGTGTGTCTGCTACTCCAGCCTCCCCTTCCACGTCCTCCAGCTCTACCACCCCTTAGACAGCAAGGCCAACCCAACAACTCTTCCTCCTCCTCTTCAATCTACTCAGTTTGAAGATGATGAGGGTGAAGATCTTTATGACGATCTAACATACAAAAAATGTGTTAATAAACTATTTATGTTATCAGTAAGGCTTCCAGCCAACCATAGAGTCAAAAGTTCTATGTGGTTTTCGACTGCACAGGAGGTCAGCGCCCCTAACCTGCATGTTGCTCAAGGTTCAACTGCATCTATATGTATGTGTGTGTGTGTGTACAAACACACACATCTACATACATGTATATATGTTAGAGAACATATATTCAATAAATTAAATACTATATTAACCATGAGATAATATATATAAAAGCACTTTTGATCTTGTTAAACACATATAAAGCATTAATACTGAAGTGGTAATATGTCCACATATACCACAAGGTCTCCTGGAGAGAAGGGAGCTTATTTCATTCACTTTGCGTCAGGTCACAATGAACCACATATGATAGGTATTCAATAACTAACTGATGAACGAACAAAAGAAAATGGAAAGATAGGGGCTTAGTCTTTAAATGCCTTAATAAGCTATATGCTCTAAGTTATACAAGCATTAATCAACAGTATCTAGAGAGCCCAGTGACCATACTTACTCCTCCCAAAATGGCCTTGACGACTTCCTCACTGCTGGAGACACCCCACAAGAGGGTACAGGCTGCTGCTCCCATTTCTGTACAATACTCTGCCTGCTGCAGGAGTTGCTGCTTCGCTTCATTCAGCTGCTGTCGAAGAGCCAGTTTCTCCTGAAAGCAAAACAAAATCGAAAAATAAATAAGAGCATTCAACCTTGACGTATCTTGATTACATTTCCTCTTTCACAAAGGTATTTATTAAAGAAATGCATGTATAATTATAGAAAATAGCTGCAAATGAAAGCCAGTCCTAAGAGAGTCATAATCTATATCTACAGAAGAAATTTCAAAGGCAAAAACATTTGAGAAATATCTGAGGCAAGAACATACTACTATATTGTGGTTGATAAACTCACAGAGCTGAATTCATCTACTTTAAGTAACTACATGAAATATCTCAAGCCCCAAGTGACTATACCCAGAACCAGCACCAACCGAGGCTTCTGAACACAAACAACCTCACAAAGCAGTTTACCCAGAGAGCAACATTTCTAAGACAGGAGACTGCCTCCTCCAAATGGCTCACTCCATTGAAAAAACACCATCTGCCAGAGGCAGACGCCAAATAAAAGGCACTTGGACATCAGGATTTGTAAAAAAAGAAGTACTTTAGAAAAACTCATTCTATATAAACATATCCTTAAGTCCTCATGAGAATATTGCCACAAGTGCCAGTAAATATAAAATATAATCTGTGAAGCTAAACAGGGAAAGAAAACCTAAAACCTAAGACCAGATAGGAAAGATGGGAGGAGCGGCAAAAAGAATTGTGAAGGCTGGGAGTCCTATTCATGCCCTGGTGCAGCAAGCCAGTGCCAGTCTAACAAGAAGATGGAGGCTAGGAAGAGTTTCCTACTCTCCCACCAGCAGTGTCTGAGGTGACCTGTAGCTGGGTGAGTCTCTGCCATGGCTCTCCTCACAAGGGAAACACAGGGAATGGCCATCCTGACGGCCCACCTGAACAACACAAGCACACTTTGAGGGTTCACCTTGAGTGCACTACTGGAGCGAGGTGGGGCTTTCTGTCCTCTCCAACCACCAGCACCAGGTACCTAAAATTCCCTTAAAAGGTGATCATATTTCCTGATTTAATAACACAAAAACTGAAAAATACAAAACGCTAGTCAAATTCATGTATACCAAATGTAATGAGTTACATAAACCACAAAGTTAAAGTATATTAAATGTTGTAGATTTTCTTTTAGCGAGATGAATACAAGACAAAATAGAGGGGGCTTTTCACCCCCTGGAGGAAAAAGAGAGCTTTGGGGCCACAAATCAATACTGTTGACCTCGTAACTTGGATTAGGGTGGCTCGCTCATAGTTACCTGGAGACAATGCATTTGGCACACAGAGATTCATCCACATTCATACATATATACACACATGTATTTAAGAAAAAAACGGCCACTGAACCTCTGGCACATGCTAATACTGCATCATGTGACCTGTCAACGCTGAGTTTTCAATGTCTTCATTATAACAACAATCTGGACTCCTAGATTCATCCTTCCAGTGTATGTAGCTGAACACAAATCATGGTGACACATGAAGAAAACTACGTCACAGCACTTCCTTTTGGAATTCTAGCTTTTCTCACAACTTAAGCAGTCTGCATCTCAAGTAGTCAGGGTATGGTAGTTTTTCTGCATGACCACAAAAAGACTACTGAGAATAACAAGGCAGGACTTTCCTCACTACAGTCACATTTGGTAGGTGCAGGAGGATATTCCCCAATGCAGGGTTCCACACATAGTACAATAATATAAAAAAAAAAAAACCTCAAAATCATAGCATTCCCAGTAACATCAAAAATAAGAATAATTTTTTAAAGTGCAAGACCTATACAATGAAAACTACACAGCATTACTGAAAGTAAAGAAGAGCTAAATGGATATACCATGTTCAAAAATTGGTAGGATGTCAATTTGTCCCAAACCAATCAACACAATCCCTATCAAAATCTCAGCTGACTTCTGTACAAAGTGATAATCTGATTTTAAAATTTCTATGGAAATGCAAAAGACTCAGAATATCTAAAAAATTGTCTGAAAAAGAAGAACAATGTTAGAAGACTAACAGTGCCTGATTTAGAGGAAAAAACAAATTATAAAACTACCAAAATAGAACCAGTGTGGCATTGGTATAAGGATGGACGTATAGATCAGTGAAACACTGAAAAAATTGATTTTAACAAAGGTGCCCATGCAATTCAGTGGAAAAAGGATAGTCTTTTCAACAACTGATGCTAAAACAACTGAATATTCATACACAAAAAAAAAAATTAATTCAAAATGAATCACAGGGTCGCATGCAGTGGCTCACACCTGTAATCCTAGCATTCTGGGAGGTGGAGGTAGGTGGATTGCTTGAGGTCAGGAGTTCAAGACAAACCTGACAAACATGGTGAAACCCCGTCTCTACTAAAAATACAAAAATTAGCTGGGCGTGGTGACACACACCTGTAATCCCAGCTACTCAGGAGGCTGAGGCAGAAGAATTGCTTGAACCTGGGAGGTGGAGGCTGCAGTGAGTGGAGATCACACCACTGCACTCCAGCCTGGGTGACCGAGCAAAATCCTGTCTAAAAAAAAAAAGAAAGAAAAGAAAAATGAAAACATATGACCACAGAAAAACTTGTACACAAACGTTTGTAGTGGCATTATTCATAACAGTCAAAAAATGGAACAGGCCAGGCAAGGTGGCTCACACCTGTAATCCCAGCACTTTGGAAGGCCAAGGCGAGCAGATCACTTGGGGCCAGGAGTTCGAGACCAGCCTAGCCAACATGGCGAAACCCTGTATCTATAAAATAAAAAAGAAAAAGAAAAGAAAACTGCAAACAATCTAAACGCCCATCAACTGGTGAATGGATGAAGAAAATGTGATACATCTATCCAATGGAATCTTGTTTTGCAATAAAAAAGAATAAATGATGTATGCTACAACACGAATAAACCTTCAGAACAGTATGCCAGACGCAAAAGACTACATATTATATAATTCTGTTCCTACAAAATATTCAGAAAAGGCAAATCTAAAGAGACAGAAAGTGGATCAGTGTTTGCCTGGGGCTGTGCAAGAGAGCAGGGACTAACTGCCACAGATATGTAAGGGAAATGTTCTAAAAGTTTATCGGACAAAATCCAACACTCACTCATGATAAAAAAAATAAAAAAAAAATTCTTAGTCAGGACCAGTGGCTCGTACCTGTAATCCCAGCACTTTAAGGAACCAAGGTGGGAGGTTCACTTGACAAGAGAGAGGAGGTGGAGACCAGCCTTGGCAATACAGCAAGACCCTATCTCTACAAAAACTTTAAAAAAAAAAAAAATTAGCTGGCCATGGTGGCATATGCCTACAGATTCAAGAGGTTCAGGCAATTGGATCCCATGAGCCCAGGAGTTCAAGGCTGCAGTGAGCTATGATCACACTACTGCACTCCAGCCTGGGCTGCAGAGTGAAGCCCTGTCTCTGGGGAAAAAGAAAAAAGGAACTCAGCAAACTAGGAATAGAGGGGAACTGTCTCAATTTTTTTTTTTTTTTTTTTTTGTGAGACAGAGTCTCGCCCTGTTGCCCAGGCTGGAGTGCTGTGGCCGGATCTCAGCTCGCTGCAAGCTCCGCCTCCCGGGTTTATGCCATTCTCCTGCCTCAGCCTCCCAAGTAGCTGGGACTACAGACGCCCGCCACCTCACCCGGCTAGTTTTTTGTATTTTTTTTGTAGAGACGGGGTTTCACTGTGTTAGCCAGGATGGTCTTGATCTCCTGACCTCATTACCCGCCCGTCTCGGCCTCCCAAAGTACCGGGATTACAGGCTTGAGCCACTGCACCCGGCTGACTTTCTCAATTTTATAAATGCATCTGAAAAACCTACAGCTAAAATCATAATTAATGCTGAAAGACTGAATACTTTCCTCTGAGATCAGGAATAAGGCAAAGACATCTACTCTCACCACTCTTAATCAGCACAGTGCTATAGTGCTGGAAGTTCTGGCCACGCAAGAAGGCAAGCGGAAGAAATAAAAGGTATACAAAGCAGAATGAAGAATTAGAACAGCCCCTATTTGTAGATGACATGATTGTCCATGTAGAAAATCTCAAGAAATGTATAAAAGAACTCCTAGAAGTCATAAATGAGTTCAAAAAGACCATAGGGGCTGGGCGCAGTGGCTCACGCCTGTAATCCCAATACTTTGAGAGGCCAAGGCAGGCGGATCACTTGAGGTCAGGAGTTCGAGACTAGCCTGGCCAACATGGTGAAATCGTGTCTATACTAAAAATGCAAAAATTACCCGGGCACGGAGGCGTGCACCTGTAATTCCAGCTACTCAAGAGGCTGAGGCAGGAGAATTGCCCGAACCTGAGAGGCGGAGGTTGTAGTGAGCCGAGATCACACCACTGCACTGCAGCCTGGGGGACAAGATAAACAAACAAAAAGCAATCACATTTCTATGTACTAACTAAAAAATGGAAACCAAAATTAAAAACACAATACCATTTACAGTTTCTCCAAATAAAATTAAATACTTAGGTAAAAATCTAATACAAATGTTTATGCTGAAAATAACTAGGTAAAAATCTAACACAAATCTAGATGCTGAAAATAATTATAAACTGCTGATGAAAGAAATTAAAGACAACTTAAAGAAATGGAGAGACATGCTATGTTTATGAATTGGAAGATTCAACATAGTAAAGATATCAATTCTCTACAAACTGATCTACAAATACACCACAATTTCTATTAAAATTCCAGCAAGGCTTTTGCAGACATAAACAAGATTACTCTAAAATGTATGTGGAAAAGCAAAGGAGCTAGAATAGTTAAGGCAACTCTGAAACAGAGGAATGAAATGGGAAGAATCATTTTATCCAGTGTTAAGGCTTACTATGTCACTACAGTAATCAAACCAATGTATCATTGGTGGAGGAACAGATCAAAGCACATGAGTAGAGAACCCACAACAGACCCAGGTCGGTATGAATTTTGACAAAGGTGCCAAAGCAATTCAATGAAGGAGAGAGAGTCTTTTTGAGAAATAGTGCTGAAGCAACTGGACAACGATAAGCCAAAGAAGAAAATATTAACCTGAACTTAACCCTCTTACCTTCTACAAAAATTAACTCAAAATAAATCATAGACTTCAATGCACAATGTAAAACTGTAAAACTATTAAGAAAAAAGAACAGGAGAAAATTGTGGGGACCTAGAGCTATGTGAAAAATTCTTAGACATAACAACAAGAAAATAGTCCATAAAAAGGAGAAATCAGTAAATTGGACTTCATCAAAATTTAAAACATTAGCTTTTTGAAAGAAGCTGTGAAGATGAAAAGACCAGCTACAGACTGGGAGAAAAGACTTGCAAAACATGTATTCAGCAAAGGACTTGTGTCTAGAATATATCAAGAGCTCAAACGCAAAAGTGAAAAGGGAAAAAATCCAATTAAAACATAGATAAAAGACATGAAAAAAACATTTCATAGAAGAGAATACACAGACAGAAAATAAATGCATGAAGTGATATTCAACATAATTAGCTATTAGGGAAATGCAAATTAAAACCAAAACACACCTATCAAAATGACTAAAATTCAAACTAGAGATAACACCAAATGCAGGTTAGGACATGAAGAAAGTGAATCACTTATACATTTTTGGTGGGAATATAAAATGGTACAGCCACTCGGGAAAACAATTTGGCAATTTCTTCCAAAACTAAATGTGCACTTACCATACAACCCAGTAATTGTACTCTCAGGCATTTATTACACAAAAATAAAGACACACATTCATGCAAAAATCTATACATGGATGTTACTAGTGTCTTTATCAGTAGTAGAAAAAAAACGTAGAAACTATTCAAACTTCTTTCAGTGGAGGAATTGCAACATATTGCAAACAAATTGCAACATATACATACCATGAAATATGAGGCAATAAAAAGAAACAAACTAACAATACATGCAACTTGGATGTATCTGAGTGAAAGTCAGTCTCTGCCAGACACCTGTGGCTCATGCCTGTAATCTCAGCACTTTGGGAGGACAAGGCTGAAGGATCAATTGAGCCCAGGGGTTCAAGACCAGCCTGAGCAACACCGCGAACCTGTCTCTACAAAAAAATTAAAAATTAGCTGGGTATGGTGGCATGTGCCTATGGACCTAGCTACTTGGGAGGCTGACATGGGAGGACTGCTTGGGCCCAAGAGGTTGAGGACGCAGCAAGCCATGATCCTGCCACTGCATGTCACTGCCTGGGTGACACAGTGAGACCCTGTCTCAAGGAAAAGTCAATCTCAAAAGGTTATTGCACATTATGACATTCTTGAGATAACAAAATTAGAGAGATGGAAAATGTATTAGTGATTGCCAGGGGCTACGCAGAGGGAATGGGGTGGATGTGACCATAAAGGGGTAGCACCAAGGAGCCTTATGGTGATGGAACAGTTCTGTGAGTGTGGTGGTAGCTACATGAATCTACAAATGTCATAAAATTGCACAGACCTACATACATATGCACACACACAAATGAGTACATACAGAAGTGATGAAATACAAAGAAGTCCAGGTGAAAACTGGTGAAACTTGAAAGCTCTATTAATTGTACCAATTCCAATTTCCTGGTTTTTATCTTCTACTACAGTTATGCAAGATGTCACCACTAGAGGAAACCGGGTGAAGGGTATAGGTAACTTCCCTGGACTTTTTGCAACTTCTAGTGAATCTGTAAGTATATACAAAAAAATTTTTTTGTTTCCAGTGGGATTGGACCAAAAAATTTTAACCAAAAAAAAAAGTCGTATAAATTTACTAAAAACTATCAAACTATACAATTACAATATATACAATCACAATGGAAAAAAATTTTGTGGTACAAAATATACCTCAATAATCCTGCTTTAAAGAAACAATAATCAAACCTGATATATTTTCCTGTTTAATGGAATACTCATACATAACAGTTTAGCAAGCACAAAACTCCCAAGATTTCTTCAATATCTTTCTGTAGTTCATTTCTTATTTTAGCTTAACCACAATTTTTCTTTTAAAAGTTTCTTGGCTCACTGTATGCTCCGCCTTCCGGGTTCACGCCATTCTCCTGCCTCAGCCTCCTGAGTAGCTGGGACTACAGGCGCCCACCACCACACCCGGCTAATTTTTTGTAATT
>NW_012117154.1:7228201-7231622 GCF_000951035.1 Colobus angolensis palliatus
AAAAAAAAAAAAATTGTTTTAAAAATTATACTTTAATAGAACTGTTCCTGTAAAAAATAAAAATTAATTAATTAATTTAATTTAGCTGGGTGTCATGGCACATCTCTGTAGTCCCAGCCACTCTGGAGGTCAAGGAGGAGGATCGCTTAAGCCCAGGAGATCGAGGCTACCGCAACTATTATTGCACCACTACACTTCAGCCTGGCAATAGAGCAAGACTCTGACTCAAAAAAAATAAAAATAATAAAATAAGTTTCTAGAGTCCCTCCTTATGATCTGTACAGGCCTGGACAGAGACTACAGCAAAGGCTATAGATAAGGCAGCTGCTAGAAGAGAAACGGCCTTGTTACAGCAAACTTTTGCAGGAGCCTCCCTCTGTATCCACCTTGCAGGGGTTTCCCTCTGTGTTCACCTTGCAGGAGCCTCCCTCTGTGTTCACCTTGCAGGGGCTTCCCTCTGTGCTCACCTTGCAGGAGCCTCCCTCTGTGTTCACCTTGCAGGGGCTTCCCTCTGTGTTCACCTTGCAGGGGCTTCTCTGTATCCACCTTGCAGGGGCTTCTCTGTATTCACCTTGCAGGAGCTTCCCTCGGTATTAAATTGGACTACTGAACAAGATTTTTAACTATAAATAGGGAATCGTTGGGTAAAATATTCCCACATTTTAAGGTCAAAGTTCCAGGGCAACAAAACCCTAGTGATTTCAAGCTACTTTACCATGGCTGTTTCCTCCTTCTCAGTATGTATTTACTGGAATGGCTTCTTTTTTATTTTTTTTTTGAGATGGAGTCTCACTTTGTCATCCAGGCTGGAGTGCAGTAGCACGATTTCGGCTCACTGCAACCTCCACCTCCCGGGTTCAGGCAATTCTCCTGCCTCAGCCTCCCAAGTAGCTGGGATTACAGGCACCTGCTACTATGCCCGGCTAATTTTTGTATTTTTAGTAGAGACCGGTTTTGACCATGTTGGCCAGGCTGGTCTCGAACTCCTGACTGCAAGCGAACTGCCCACCATGGCCTCACAAAGTGCTGGGATTATAGGCTTGAGCCACTGCATTTGGCCTGTTAGTACTATTATTATTCAAAATAAAAATATATCCAGGCCCCAAATTTTATAAAGAGTGTGGGAATAGTTCTAGTTGTATGGAAAAGGAAGTTATGCCACACAAAAAGTTAAGCAATTATTAAGAAATATTAGTTTCTCTAATATTTATATAAAATATAACTGGTTAAAATATAATAATCCCCAAATTAATTACACGTACTTCTGATTTAATACATCTATCTCCAACTATAAGATATTATGTACATTTTTTCCCTCAAGATTCTTATTGCTATGGTTTGGATGTGGTTTGTCCCCATCCAAACCATGTTGAAATTTGATCCCCAATGTGACACTCTTGAGAGGTGGGGCCTAGTGGGAGGTGTATGGGTCATGGGAGTGGATTCCTCATGAATCGATTAATGTGCTCTCTGGAGGGTGAGTGAGTTCTCGCTCTCACAGGAATGGATTAGTTTCCCTGAGAGCAGGCTGGTAAAGAGTCTGGCTTCCTCAGTTTCTCTCTCTTGCTTTCTCTCATCATGTGATCTCGTCACACAGCCTGCTCCTCTTCTGTCATGATTTGAAGCAGCCTGAGGCCCTCACCAGAAAAAGATGCCCAATCTTGAACCTTCCAGCCACCAAAATCTCGACAAAAATAAACCTCTTTTCTTTATAAGTTACTCAGTCTCAGATATTTTGTTATAGCAACACAAAATGAACTAAGATAATTATGAATCTTATGTTGTAGGGCAGATTTTTAAACATAAAAGTTAAAAGATACCAAGTGAATAACCTACGTGTTAAATGGTTATAAAATCCATCTGTTCAACTACATTCCAACACACTCAGAATACACACATTTACAAATACAACTGATGGAGGATTAAGAGTAAAAAATTCAGACCCACTGCTTATCGTAAGTGAAAGGCTGTAAACCAACCCCACTTTCTGGCATGGTGAGAGCCTGTCCCTGAGCATGGTACCTTCTTGTCTCTTATGCTGTCGGCCTGCACGGTTTCCAGGCGGGCTTTAAAGTGCTCACAATCCATTTTCAGCTGCTCTAATTCTTGCTCTTTCCTTTCCAGGTCTAGGAGAAAGAGACGTAAAATTACTCAAGATATTTCAAGTCACTAATCTCTCCCTAAGCATCTATTTTGCCCAGTCTTGACTTAGTAAAACATGCACTGATTACTTAGGTGAGAACATCTGCATTTCTTGACTTCTAACCTGTCCTTGAATAACCAATATTCTAAAAGTCTTGTTCTCTAAGTTCATCTCAGTTTTTAGCCCACAGCACAAAGGACTTTGGTTTTCTGTTCTGTGTTTTTAAGGCTTCGCTTTACTGCCAGACAGTACTCAAGGCTTCAAGAAAATGTGTTATTTAAAGGATTGAAGGCAGAGCTGAGAAGCCCGACTGTCTCATGGCACAGACTTGTCGCTACTCCATGAAAAGCAGAAGGCAGCTCAGCGAATGCACGGCGCCAGCACAGGCTGATTCACAAAGCTAGTGTCACCCACTGGCAGACTGACTCAATGGGAACAACTGCAGTAGTCGGCACTGGAGGAGGGAAATAACAGTGATAAAAAAGAGAAAATGCTACAGTGAAACAGTGGGAACTACATAGCACTTCCTCTCCACTACACTCATTTAGTTGATGAGTCAACAACAATCAACAAAAATCCCAAAAAAATCCATGTCAATAAACCAAGCAAAAGCATTATCAACTTTAAATTTAAAATATTATGTTGCAGAAATACTGACATTCAAAAAATCAAATACATAATACAAAGTTTTAAGTGTTTGATCTCAAGAGCTGGGAAATTATCAGTTTTTATGCCAACATATACCAAGATTTGAGGGTGCTATGAGCTAATGGTCTAACTTCTCTGATTAAAGTAGCGATGCTTTAGGACAGTGATTCTCAAACTCTAGTGTACATCAGAATCCCTGGATGACCTGATAATACAGAGTCAGCTGGGTCCCATCCACAGAGTTTCCAATTTGGAACAGCTGAGGTGAGCCTGAGAATTTACATTTCTAACAAGTTCCCAGGTAAGACTTACGCTGCCTGTCTGGGACCCACACTTTGAGAACTACTTCTGGGCAATAACCTGGTCTCTCATCACCAATAAAATAAAATGAACATGCAACACATGACCAGCAACAGCAAACAAGGGAATCCATCCACGGGAATGTGAAAGAGCAAAGAAAATGGAGACTAATGGAAGGCAGCTCTAATATTTGTCACATGAAGGAATTTCACTTTTTTTTTTTTTTTTTTTTTTTGGCGGAGTCTCGCTCTGCCGCCCGGGCTGGAGTGCAGTGGCCAGATCTCAGCTCACTGCAAGCGCCGCTTCCCAGGTTCCCGCCATTCTCCTGCC
>NW_012117154.1:7231672-7239603 GCF_000951035.1 Colobus angolensis palliatus
AGCCAGGATGGTCTCGATCTCCTGACCTCGTGATCCGCCCGTCTCGGCCTCCCAAAGTGCTGGGATTACAGGCTTGAGCCACCGCGCCTGGCCAAGGAATTTCACTTCTTTACACATTCCCTCTCCTAATCCTTGAACCGAGAAAAACACAAGGCAACTCTGCTTATCTGTCTCATTCTTGTACTCTCACTTGGGATGAGTGAGAAAGCCTCAAAGAGCCAGGCGCCTGGAAAACGGAACATTACTCCACCCTAGAGGAGAAAAAGCTCACAGACACTTCCTCAATTATGTGCAAACAAACAACAAGGGGTAGGGCTTTCGAATCTAGGGATCCAAGAGGACAAGAGGAAGCCCGAATAAGAAAATTGTGGGGACTGCTTAGAACACATGTATCCCCAAAGTCCTAAAGGAAACTTTAATAAAGGGAGGAAGAAATAAAGCTAGTCTCTAAATTTTCTAGAGACCCTGTCCTAGAAGAAAGATTAGAACCTAAAAGTAAATATTCAGACCAGTTAAACAGTATAAAATTGGCTGGCAAAGCTTCTTATAAAATGTGTTTCTCAGGGGCCAGGCCCAGTGGCTTACGCCTGTGTAATTCCAGCACTTCGGAAAGCCGAGGTGGGAGGATTGCTTGAGGCCAGGAGTTTGAGACCAGCCAGGGTAAAAACACCATCTCTCAAAGAAAAAAAAAGTGTTTCTCAGAAATAGAGCAAAGTGCCTTTGGACTACATCCTCTCCCTCAAATCGCAGTTTCATTTTCTGCTTTTTTAAGAAATATTATGTCACAATGAATTTTACTGGAATTCTTGATTTTATCCTAATCCTGGCCAAAAAATCAACTAGCAAGCACTATGCTTTAAAAACTACATACTTGCATTATTTGTAACAATGTCAAATGGAAATACATTATTTATACACATACACACTACAATCATCATGTATGAAATACCACCTACGGTCATAGACAAAAAAGAACAAACTGAAAAACTAAGATGAAATTTCTGTGATTTAAAATTTTTCTTTGCATTTAACTGTTAAATTTGGCTTCTACTATTAAACTATATACTACTCAAACATGGTAAAGGAGATAGGAAATCTCTACAACCCTTATTATGTGTAAAAACCTGTGGGAAGTAACTTTGACCACCCAAAAGAGCTCTCTTGCATTATGGTAATTTTATAATCACTTGTTCTAGACAGCTGTACGCAACCCTAGCGTAAGTTAACATACCAAAAGAACAGGGTTAAAACAGCCGACTCTAGGATTCCGGTCAGTCAGGGAGGCCACACCCATCCACGCCAGGCTCCTGGGGAGGTGGCAAGTGCCCTTCTGCTGTATGAGGCCGCCGCCTTGTGGCCAGACGGGAGCATTGCTGCTGCCTTGGAACAGAACTCTGACCTTGCACTTTCAACTTGGCCCACTGCGTGCCTGCTACCTAAAAGCATCCTGAAGGCAGGGATTTGCATGTTTTCTTCTATGCCTACCCTCCAAATGTCTATATGGAACACAGTAGGCAGTACATAAATATTTGTCACATAAATTTATTTCACTTCTTTATACATTCCTTCTGCTAATCTTTGAACCAAGAAAAACACACAGCTACTTTGGTTATTTATATAGACATATACAGACATATAAGTATGTCTCATTCTTACACAGTAAGAATATATTACTTTTGTAATTTTTTTAAACCCAGAGACAGAAATAATATGAACAGCGAATATTACAAACAAACTAAATCACAGACCATTAAAACATCTATGTATCTTCTGAAACAATTTTTTTTTTTTTTTTTGAGACGGAGTTGCTCTGTTGCCCAGGCTAGAGTGCAGTGGGGAGATGGCACGATCTCAGCTCACTGCAACCAACATCTCCCAGGTTCAAGTGATCCTCCCAACTCAGTCTCCTGAGTAGCTGGGACTACAGGCGCCTGCCACCACGCCTGACTAATTTTTGTATTTTTAGTAGAGATGGGGTTTACCATGTTGGCCAGGCTAGTCTTGAACTCCTGACCTCAAGTGATCTGCCCATCTTGGCCTCCCAAAGTGCTGAAATTACAGGCGTGAACTGCTGCACGCAGCCAATAATCATTTCTTAATACAGGTCTAATAACATGAGAATGGCTGTATCTCTTAATACTCAACTTATTCACAGGGAGGGTACAGAAAGCTAGAAATGAAAAGGATTTCTAAAACACTAATCAAAGAAAACTGCACAAACGGCGTCAATTTATCTTACCACTTCTTAATCACCTGGTATGTGAGGCCGGGAGTTCAAGAGCAGCCTAGACAACACGGTGAAACCCCGTCTCTACTAAAAATACAAAAATTAGCCCAGCGTGGTGGTACACACCTATAGTCCTAGCTACTCGGGAGGCTGAGGTGCGAGGACTGCTTGAACCTGGGAGGCGGATGTTGCAGTGAGCCAAGATCATGCCATTGCACTTTAGCCTGGGCGACAGAGCAAAACTTCATCTCATAAAAACAAAAACAAAAACAAAAAAAAACTAAGATCAATCTTGAACTCAAATTAATTCTGTTGATTTCCCAAACCAGAGTCAGGAAACTCTGCTTTTCATTCACTGAAACACATACATGACATGAATAGTAGGGTGGTCAGGGGTGATATTCAAACACTACACGCCTCCTCCCCCTCCATCTTGACCACCTTTCCACCTTCTCTGTTCATAAGCTCCCCAAGTGTTTTTTTCTCTACTTTCCTGTGTTCTAGACAATCTTCACCCTGATCTGTGCCCCAAGAGGCGGATGTGAAGTCCCATAGCAACAGGGCTCCCTCGTCCTACGGCTTCCTGTTGGATGCAGTAGCAGCCCTGCAGGAAACTGGAGGACAGGAGGAGATGACTAAGGGTGGGACATGTCTCCCCACTCCATCCTCCCTGCTGGGCTTCATCCTTCTGGGTGAGGCCACAGGTGCAGTCAAGCATCTTGTCCAGAGCAACGCCTCTCACCAAGTTTGGTACCTCTCTCCCTTCTCCTGCTCCTTCAACCTAGGGGAGGCCGATGGCGCTCCACTCGTTAGTTCCCGGATGCTTCTTTCTCCAGGCACTGGTTCCCTGAACCCTGATCACACTTTAATCTCTTCACTTTACTGTTTACTCCTTTTGTTCCCCGCCAGGATATGGATGTGACACACTCTTGGTGTTCTTTCATTTGGGCCACAATAAACTCTGAGTCAAAGTAATAATCCCTTCTTGGTGCTCACTCTTTGGTTCCACTCTTCATGGACATTTCTCAAGTTCTTATTTCTACAGACTACAAATAATTCTTCCCAGAACTGAAACGGGGGTACTCATATCAAACTCTGTAAATTAATCTCAAAATATCCTATAAACACTTTAGAAATAACATAGTGCAGTGGTTTTCAAATCCTACCACTAAGAATCTAAGAGTACCTGGGGAACAATTACAGTCTCATAAACATTTAATTAATATCTCTATTTTACAATGTTATTTAAACTTTTTCTTTGGAAGTAATTTCAAATTCACAAAAACTAATACAGAAAAAAAAATGCCCATATATCTCTATACCCAGACTTACCTACTATTAACATTTTGTTTGCCTCATTTGCTCATCATTTATTTATTTCATTTAAAAAAAATTTTTTTAGAGATGGAGCTTCCCTCTGTTGCCAAGGCTAGAGTACAGAGGCACGATCTCGACTCACTGTCACTTCTGCCTCCCGGGCTCAAGCAACTCTCCTGCCTCAGCCTCCTGAGTAGAGTAGCCGAGATTACAGGTATGCTGATCACACCTGGCCTTTTGTTTGTTTTTGTTTTTTCGGGAGTTTGCTTTTTTTCTTTTTTTGAAAAAAAATGTTAAATACAAAAATGAGCCGGGCATGATGGTGCGCACCTGTAGTCCCAGCTACTCGGGAGGCTGAGGCAGGAGAATCGCTTGAATCAGGAAAGCTGGGGTTGCAATGAGTCAAGATCGTGCCACTGCACTTCTAGCCTGGGTGACAGAGGGAGATTCCATCTCAAAAAAAAAAGAAAGAAAAACCTGTTGGTCAAATATCTCACCAGCGTATCATGGCTGCACTAGTTTGCATTCACTGCTGATATTTTCAATGACCAAAACAAGGCTGGCTCACATTAACATAAAAATAAATAAATAAATAAATTTTAAAAGGTTAAAATTATTTAACATTTGTATTATTTCAGAAATGAGGCCAAAATTTTAGGTGTGCTGTCAACATACAAAAATAACTTCAGCTCCTCTGAGACTGTCAGCGAATATCTGACGGCCACTAAGGTGCCAAACTGTTTTTTTTTCATTATATCATTTAACACTTCAAATGCAACATAATGCATGAAAAGTGTTTTCTGTAAGACAATGAAGATTTAAACGGACTGAATGGCTTTTTTATTATTTCTCTCCAAAATGAACAATTGCCAATCAAGGGAAGCAAGGAATTGCTAGATCTTAGTGATCTAATTGTAAAACAAAAATATCTGACTCCTCTTATTTCAAGCATCTTATCAGTTGAATTAGAAAGTGTCTTCATGTTGCTAGGTGAACTATTTGAAAACTTAACCACCTGCAACTCCTTATCTGTGGGATTGTGTTTTCCTGCTACTTCACATGCAAAACTAAAAACTGGAAGCTGAAAATGATCATCCAAATATCTTCCAAAATCCCTGATACTAAATTTTTGTTTTCATCACACCACCTTCATTGTACATACTGATTTTATAAGTAAATGTTCTAAAACTTAATTTTAAAAATAAATATCCAGAAAATACAATTTTCATCTAGTTTACATATAGAACCATCATATACTATTACATAATTTTTTTTTTTTTTTGAGACCGAGTATCGCTCTGTCACCCAGGCTGGAGTGCAGCAGCGCAATCTCGGCTCACCACAAGCTCCAGCTCTGGGGTTCTCGCCATTCTCCTGCCTCAGCCTCCCGAGTAGATGGGACTACAGGCACCCGCCACCTAGCCTGGCTGATTTTTGTGTATTTAGTAGAGACAGGGTTTCACCATGTCAGCCAGGATGGTATCGATCTCCTGACCTCATGATCCGCCCACCTCGGCCTCCCAAAGTGCTGGAACGACAGGCGTGAGCCACCACGCCTGGCCCATAAAATTTTATTTTTAAAAAAATAGGATTTTCCTAGTTTTAAACAAATTTTTGATACCCACTGATTTATTCACCACTGTTGGATGAATAAAGTACAAGAAGGGATGAGAGAAAACAGAGGGTGATGTTTTACTAAGTACTTAAGTGCCACTACCTTAACAAGTCAAAGGGAGATGCCTATAGCGTTTTCAGGCTTGATTTTTTTTTTTTTTGAGATGGAGTCTCACTTTGTCACCCAGGCTGGAGTGCAGCGGCATGATCTGAGCTCACTCCAACCTCTGCCTCCTGGGTTCAAGCAATTCTCCTGCCTCAGCATCCTGAGTAGTTGGGATTATAGGTGCATGCCACCACACCCGGCTAATTTTTGTATTTTTAGTAGAGATGGGGTTTCACCTTGTAAGCCAGTCTGGTCTCAAACTCCTGACCTCAAGTGATCCGCCAGCCTTGGCTTCCCAAAGTGTTGAGATTATAGGTATAAGCCACCACACCCGGCCCTATTTATATCTCTTGCAAACATAGGTGAGTCTTACTCAAACCTCCCTAAACTTTTCCCAAACTCATGAAATGACAATGACGGAGCCAGAAGCGAAGCTGCTGGGCTGTGAATTGGAGTCTCTCTTCATTTCCCCAAGGGTCCACTAGTTTCCCACACCATCTGACGAGGTGCTGCTTACTGAGGACTCCCATGAGCCAGGCACAGTGCACACACCTTACAGAGCTTATCTCAGTTTAAGCTTTGCCATAGCCTATGAGGACAGCATCACTGTCCCCATTTTGTAGACACTAATCATCAGGCAGTATATAGATGATCCTGTATCTCCATACTGTCACTGCCAATCGTAAATCATGACACTTCATCCTGACTTCACCACCGAGACTAGTCAAACATCCCTTCCGTTCCATCCATACAGCCACAGTCCCACACACTAAAGGAACCCATGACTTTCCTTGACGAATGCTCTAATTCATCTTCCACCCAATTCCTCAGACCTATCCTACACTCACCTATAAAAGCCACTCCCGGCCGGGCGCGGTGGCTCAAGCCTGTAATCCCAGCACTTTGGGAGGCCGAGACGGGCGGATCACGAGGTCAGGAGATCGAGACCATCCTGGCTAACACGGTGAAACCCCGTCTCTACTAAAAAATACAAAAAACTAGCCGGGCGAGGTGGCGGGCGCCTGTAGTCCCAGCTACTCGGGAGGCTGAGGCAGGAGAATGGCGTAAACCCGGGAGGCGGAGCTTGCAGTGAGCTGAGATCCGGCCACTGCACTCCAGCCCGGGGCGACAGAGCCAGACTCCGTCTCAAAAAAAAAAAAAAAAAAAAAAAAAGCCACTCCCCTAAAAACGTCATTTAAATCACTATTTTGATGGTTATTTCCATGTGGTAATTTCCAGTTGCCTCTCATCACAAATTAAAAACAATCTATAATTGTCTTCTATAAACCGCTCATTTTCCATCCCTAATTCTGCTATACCCCAATCCTTACTCCACACAGCAAGCAAACACTAGCTGATGAACCTGCAATCAGTCCTGCTCAATCCCATGTGTGACTTTCACATGCCACGACCCTGGCCTAGAACATCTCCCCTTCTCCTCCTAACAAACCATGCCTCTCCCCAGTGCCCATCAATTCCCTAAGACTCTCAAGCAACACCTTCGTCAGTATTATTGCAAACGGCCACTTACCTTGCCCAGTCCTCCCAAAGGTAGATGCTGTGCTACAATCAAAATCAAGCCCTATTCGCTACTCAATCCTCTAGCTGGCTTACACGTTACTTTATAGCCTAAGCCCATCCAAACAGAACTATATCCACATTCTAAAAGAAACTTCTCAAATCAGGTCTACTCCTTCCCTGCCTGCATTCATTCCTACCTTCAAGTTGCCTTTTGTCACTGCTTAAGATTGGAAGCACATGGTGACTCATGCCTGTAATCCCAGCACTTTGGGAGGCCAAGGCAGGCAGATCACTTGAGGTCAGGAGATTGAGGCCAGCATGGCCAATATGGTGAAACCCTGTCTCTATTAAAAATACAAAAATTAGCCAGGCGTGACAGTGGGTGCCTGTAGTCCCAGCTACTCTGGAGGCTGAGGCAGGAGAATCGCTTGAACCCGAGAGGCAGAGGTTGCAGTGAGCCAAGATCACACCACTGCACTCCAGCCTGCGTTAACAGAGCAAGACACCATCTCAAAAAAAAAAAAAAAAAAAGACTGGAAGAGCACACTAACCTCTAGAAGCAAAAGGAGTGGATACTGGACCATAGGGCTAGTGGGAGAGTAGAAGAATCAGTTTGTCAAATGGCTCTTGCTGCCACAGTACAACCGTGAATTTCCTCTGCAGAGCTCTAATCTTAGAGTCATGTCTAACATGATGACTCTAGGAAGACAGGCTCCTGTGAAGGCTTGGGGAGGGCCATCAGATCTAGGCCTCATAAAAAGAAGAATTTTTATTTTTCTTCATGTTGCCTAAATGGTAAGAACTCAAAAGCCAAAATTAGATAAAAGATGCCTTAGGAGGCCATAGTAATCCTCCTGGAACCAGCCCAGCCCAATCTGATGCTTCCTTTCTCTTAACACCACGTTTCCTGGAGCACATGTGAGTTTCATGAGACAGCACTGCAAACTAAAAAGGAGGGCATGCGGGCCGGGTGCAGTGGCTCATGCCTGTAATCCAGTGCTTTGGGAGGCCGAGGCGGTCAGATCACCTGAGGTCAGGAGTTCAACACTAGTCTGGCCAATATGGTGAAACCTGGTCTCTAATTAAAAATACAAAAATTAGCCGGCATGGTGGCACACACCTGTAATCCCAGCTACTCGGAAGGCT
>NW_012117154.1:7239823-7251351 GCF_000951035.1 Colobus angolensis palliatus
AAGGAAGGAAGGAAGGAAGGAAGGAAGGAAGGAAGGAAGGAAGGAAGGAAGGAAGGAAGGAAGAGAGAAAAAGAAAGACGGTCATGCAGAGGCAGTAGGGTGCTCCCTCAAGACCAAATAATCAGCCAGGGAGATAATGATAGACAAAATCAGCGGCCCTGCACTCCCAACAACTTATAAAGTAAAATGGAAATAAAACCATGTGTCTGAAGGAGAAGTACAGGGTACCATGACAACATTTCAAAGGAAGATGGATCACATCAAGGTAGTCAGATTAGGCAGTGACTCTGGGCCGAGGCTGTGCCCAGTAATATAAAGGTTTTTAAGCTGTAGCATGGTTTTGTGTAGGTTTTTGGATGATAGTGAGTTTGGGTGGGTTTTTTAGGTTTTTGTTCTTTATCCTAAAAACAAAGAGAAGCGTCTGAAGACTTACGCAGGTGAATAGCATCATCAGATTGAACTGTCAGGAACTACTCAGGCTACAGTGTATCCGAGTGACTGGAGAGTGGCAGTGAGGAGACTGCCAGTAGAAGGCAGAACACAGCAGTGGAGACAGACGCAGGCTGATGATTCAGGATGCATCCATGAAGTAACACTCACAAGACTCACCAGTGGACAGGTTTCATGGGGAGTAGTGAGGAAGAGAGACAGGTAACAAGGAAGACTCCTGGGTCTCTAGTCTGGGTGGGGTGCTCTGAGGAGACTGAGACAGGCCAGTGTAACATAGGGGCAGGGGATGGATAGCATGAGGCAGATATGACAACAGGAAGTAAGCATTAGCCTGCACCGAGAAAGCAAAAGTCTGTCCTGACTTCTGTCAGGCTGGAATAACAAACACAGATAAAGTCAGGTGCCAAGTTAACAGAAAGTATCTCTCAAAGACAATGCAACTGTAAAGTGTCATAATGACCTCTTCTTTGAGTGACTGCCTACTTCTTATTCACTGAGAAGCCTGATTCTGTTTTTTTTTTTTTTTGAGACGGAGTCTCGCTCTGTCTACCAGGCTGGAGTGCAGTGACGCGATCTCTGCTCACTGCAAGCTCCACCTCCCGGGTTCCCGCCATTCTCCTGCCTCAGCCTCCCGAGTAGCTGGGACTACAGGCGCCCGCCACCGCACCCGGCTAATTTTTTGTATTTTTAGTAGAGATGGGGTTTCACCGTGGTCTCGATCTCCTGACCTTGTGATCCGCCCGCCTCGGCCTCCCAAAGTGCTGGGATTACAGGTGTGAGCCACCACGCCCGGCCGAGAAGCCTGATTCTGTAAAATCCCAGACTCGCAGAAATTTTGTTGTTTGAAATTATACAAGAAAGAAGATCCCACTCTTGCCTGCAGGATCTAAGTCACTGTGACACAGAAAAGAACCCTATTTCCAGCTACTGCAGAGCTTCAAGTAAGGGATTTCTAGAACAATGTTCCACGTCTATTTGAACTTTGTAGTTTTCAAGGAAACAGGACCTGGGTCCACTTCACAGTCAGACTTGATATTGGTCCCTTTAGACACAGTTCTATTTTGCTTCATTTACGCTTCACCGAATACCATGCTGTCTCTAAGTCCTATAACAACTCTATCCTCTTCTCTGTTGAGATGCCCCCCAGTTTCTTGGTGTTCTGGTGTGGTCTTCCTCACTGCAAACAGTCATAAACCTCACTCTGTCAGACTGTGGGTCTGTTCCTGGTGGCCTCAGACTGATTAGGCTAGGACAAACATTTAGAATTTGAAATAATCATGAAACAAGCAGGAAGAAATGCCAAGTAGGAGTCAGGCACAAGGCCATGAGCTTGGAGAGTTCTGGGCTAGAGACTAAACCCAGCAGCCACTGGCATCAAGATGGTAACTGAAGCTATGAGTATACATGAGACTGCCTAGAGAGAAGCCATGGGGTGAGGCGAGAAGAGGGGCCTAGGCCTGAGCCTCAAGCCCCATTTGAAGGCTGCTAAACAGAGAAGGATAAATTTTAGCAAAGGGGAATAAGCAGCAATTGCCAGAGAGATTATGGGGGAAAAGGTGACTGTGTAGCCTGGGGGAGGCCAGGACTACGAGATAAGATCTCCCAAAGTCAGACTGTGATCAAGTGACCACAGATTTGTTTGTGGCCCTCGCTCAGTTTGATTTTGGCAGGGGGACTGATCACTGAAGACACTCATATTAACTAACTCATGAGACCCTGATGCATTTTTCAGAATGCCAGTTTATTAATTTACAGTGAGAATATAACATGCACTGCTACTGCTGTGTGCCTATTTACCTTCCTTTCCTGAAGACAAATGCACAAAGAATGACTAATCTCAGAAAGTTGCTGGATGAGCATGAAATCAAAACTAGGGAAATTAAGAAGTCAATGACCTGACATTTTGGCAACCAATGACATTACATATATCTGGCAGGGTCCCAGCGGGAAAGAGAAATCAACTTAGATGTTGAGACTTTTCTAAAAGGACCACTTACAGAGGGGAGAGCAGAGATAACGGAACCATCAAGGGACACTGAGGTACCCAGGGACCAGCAACAGCCCTACAGCCAAAGCAGTAGGGGAAAAAAACAGCATTCCTGGAGTCCAGCAAGAGATAGGACTATGCAGGAGGCCTCCAGACAGGAGTATTTGCTCTGGAGGGATGCGGCTACTGCCACAGAACAAGTAGCAAAGCAGGGAGGGAGCGGGAAGAAACACTCCAACCTCTCTCTCTACCCAGCAGTACCTTCCATTGGTGAGCCCCACTGGCAGCCAGCAAGGGAACCAGGGAAACCCCGTGTGCAGGACTCTACTTCCCAGAGCACACCACGGGGCAGAGAAGAATGGATCCGAGGACTTCAGAGAGAATACAAACAGGGCCGAGGCACTGTGGTAACCATGAGCACTGTCCCTTCTAACTGGATATGGCTGACCCACTGACCAGATACATTTGCACATGCCACAAACTCATATTCTTGGGGTGACCTATCTCCTTGTCTGGATGAGTGCTAGACCTACCTGGGCCCCCTGGATGCACCTTTTCTACAGGGCACACAGTGAGGGGTAACAACCAAATGTCATGCAGCAAATTGGCCTTAACCGTCAAAGGCTGATTTAATTGTGACTTGGCCTCAATCAGGCAAGTGCTGAGACAATCTCAGAATATCTCCAGGAACTTCAATAGGCTCCTAAACTGGTATTCAACATAATGGCTCAGCTCAAAAGTCTGAATGGACACCAGAAAGCCTAAACTTCAATCAGTTCTAGAAACTGGCTCACCCATCTACCTAAAGATAAATGAATACACTTCCAGCTATCTGTACTGACAAGTAAACTCCATGCAAGGTTTCCAGATGGCAAGAACCTTAACTTACGACAGTAAGTACTTAATTTTCAGAATAGAGCTTTTCAGTTACCAAAAGTATAAAATTCTTCTGCCAGTGAAGACAGTGAGAGAGAAATAGAAGCTGATAATAGATGCTCAGGAAACTGGCCACCAACTTACACCAACTTACATATGTCCAAGTCACTACATTGAGGAAACCTCCCTTTCTTAGGTCATCAGACTCTCCCAAGTATCATCGCAAGGACTACGAGAGTACCTTAAAATTGGTTTACAATTATTTACCTAAGGTAAATCTGCTAGAACAAATTACCATTACCACCAAGGACTGCTGAAAATAAAGACTCACTTTTTTCTACAATCTTTAATTTCTGGAAGCTCTCCAGCACCTCTCCATTTAGTATTCTGGGTAAGAAGTCCCGTATTTGCATCACTTCAGTTGTCAGCCGTTCCAGGTCCTTCTTTCTGACTTTAACAAATTCCTCTTTAGTACCTATGTGCTAAAAGAACAAGCAGATCTTATATTTCTCTTCACATGATAAAAAAAATCAGCCCAAGTGAACGTGCTTTTCTTTCACGCCTCTTATGTTCATCGTTATTTCAAATCATGTCTCTACCTACTGTATGTTCTGCTATAGATCTATTTTATGTATATATAAAAATTTTGAAAGCTGAAGCTTCAGCCTTCAAAAAGGGAGACACATGTTAAAAATAATAAGGGCAAACAGGCCAGGCATGGTGGCTTACACTTGAAATCCCAGGAATTTGGGAGGCCAGGAGTTCAAGACCAGTCTGAGCAACATAAAGAGACCCTGTCACTACAAAAATATGAAAACGTGCCCAGGAGGCCGGGCGCGGTGGCTCACGCCTGTAATCCCAAAACTTTGGAAGGCCGAGGTGGGTGGATCACCTGAGGTCAGGAGTTCAAGACCAGCCTGACCAATATGGTGAAACCCCATCTCTACTAAAAATACAAAAATTAGCCGGGCGTGGTGGCGAGCACCTGTAATCCCAGCTACTCAGGAGGCTGACGCAGGAAGAAGGCTTGAGTCCAGGAGTTGGAGGCTGCAGTGAGCTATGATCGTGCCACTGCCCTCCAGTCTGGGCAACAGAGCAAAAACACGAAAAACGAAAGTCATACAAGAGCTCTATTCCTAAAAGTCAAAGAAAACGCCTGCAACTTTTTATCACTGCAGCACCAAACTAATCAGGAGAAAAAGGAAGTCATCTAGACTGGTTTCCCACTGGGTTTGCTAAGCCCTCTGCCCGTGATCTCAACCCCAAGCCTCTAAGATTGTCCAGCTGGAAATTAAGGCACGGGAGCTTGGTGACTCTCAATGCAGCACAAATAATAAGGAGTGGAAGCAGGATGTGAACACGAGTCTGGCCCCAGAGTCCAAGCGCCTTCTCCATCGCATGCAGTTAGTTAGTTATTAAATCGATGGAGGGCAGATTCTCTCTGAGAGTGACGCTAAGTCTCGCTAAGTCCCGGAGCAGGGGGCCAGGGCCTTCGGAGGGGAACTGGGCTTCCACAGGGCAGAGAAGAGTGACCATCCATCCCACGCTCCCATGCCCACTTTGGCACCACTGAGTGCCCCCACCGCGCGCAGCCTCACAGACCGAGTCCCCGCGTGGGTTTGGAGGCGAAAGTCGCCTCCCGCCCACGTCTCCGCCCCGCTCCGGCCCAGCCCACACTGTTCGGGGAGGAAGTCTCCAGGCCTCCCCCAAGCACACGACAGCGGGCCATCTCCGAGCGCACTGGGAGCGGCCCTGAGTGGAGCGAATGGCGACGGCTCAAACACGCTGGCGGCGGCCAGGGCTTCCTCACTGACCCTGCAGGCCTCCTCAGCGCCGCTCGCTTCGCCCATGGCAGCCGCGGCCTCGGCTCCGTTCTCCTGCGCGGCGGCGTGCCCTCTGACCCCTGACGCCAGAAAGCGCGGGAACGTGTCCACGCCGGGGGTCGGCAACGGAGAGGCGCGAGGCTCAAACCTCGCAGAATTTGCGCAGTATTCTCGGCCGAGAGAGCGAGGAGTGGTCTTGTCGAGGTCCCACTTTGGCTCTTCTGGCTTAGCCGGGGTTTTAAATTTAGCCGGGGTTATCTGCAAAGCAGAAGTAAAGTAAGCCCCTGATGTAGGTGTCAAGCAAAATAAATGGGATGGGTCCTTTCCTGTTTGGCGAGGAATGCTACACTAAGGGGGACTGTTTCAAACTGGCAGTCTTTGCTGGAAACCTCGCCTCCGCGGTTCGCCTTCCCTCGCTCGGATTCAGGCCCTTTTATGTTAAGGGTTGAATTTTTGTGTCAACAGGCATCTCGGGAGGTCGCCCAGATAACTGAGCGGAGCAACTGAGATAACCCCCGCTACGTGTGGAGTGACCTAGTCCATTAACTTGCCCCGGCACGCCCGCTGAGTCCGCAAAATATAGGATGTCCTCGGGTTTTAGATGAACCCAAAGCTAAGATTTCTTCCCTCTCTGGAGTTAGCAAGCAGCCCGCCCTGCCCAACTCCCCTGGAAGCGCGCGTGCTCTCCAGGCTTCGGGACGCCGGCGCGGGCGCCCCAGCACTGGCACCAGGGCTCCAGAGTAAGGGGCGCGCCGACCTGCCCGAGCCTCTGCAGGCGCTGGCAGAAGGCGAGCCCTCCACCTGCTCAACAGGCCCCAGTGCCGACCTTTCCTTCCAGTCTCAACTCCACCTGGGAGCCCGGGGGCTCCACAGTTAAAAACTCCGTGCCACGGAGATCGCAGGTGAGGTGCTGGCTCAATGGGGTGTACTAAATGGGATTAAAGATCCTAGACTGTGGCTAGGCACGGTGGTTCAAGCCTGTAATCCCAGCGCTCAGGGAGGCCGAGGCGGGAGGATTGCTTGAGCCCAGGAGTTTGAGACCAGCCTGGGCAACATAGCGAGATCCCGTCTCTACAAAAATAAAAAGTTGTGGGGCGTGATGGCGCGCGCCTGTAGTCTCAGCTACTTGGGCGGTCGACATGGGAGGATCGCTTGAGTCTGGCAGGTCGAGGCTGCAGTGAGCCAAGATCGCGCCCCTGCACTCCAGCCTCGGCGACAGAGGGAGACCCTGTCTCAAAAGCAAAAAATCCCAGATCGTTTACAAACAGCCGTCCGTCTCTTCCTGGCCAAGTCCTAACCCTGGCTAACCTCGCAGTGTACAGCCTGAATTTGGGCAACCGAAAGGCAGCGCCGGCGCCACGCGCACAAGAGATGGGCCGCTCCCCGCCTGCTGCCAGGGCCACGACCGCGCTCACTCCCAGAGCGCGCTGCGAGCGGCGGCGCCTTTGTGACGCCATCAGCCCGCGCGCCGTCGCCGCCTTCTATGCAGTCGCGGCCCTGGCGGACGGCGACTGGCTGCTCCGCGGCGCTCGGCTGGCGGCAGCTGCACCGCGGGTTGCGCGGCCGGGGATGCTCCAGCGGGCGCGATGGCCCCCGCCATGCAGCCGGCCGAGATCCAATTTGCCCAGCGGCTGGCGTCCAGCGAGAAGGGCATTCGGGACCGGGCGGTGAAGAAGCTGCGCCAGTACATCAGCGTGAAGACGCAGAGGGAGACAGGTGGGCGCACGGCGGCGGTCAGCCGCGCCACATGGCGGGCCGGGGGCCGGGGGCTGGGGCTAGGGCCCTGGCGCGGAACGCGGCTTCCACGTGTTGTCGTGACACCCAGCGTGTGCTTAGGTTTCCGCGCTGCCGGAACCGCTTCTTGCTGTGTCTAGTGCCTTTTTACACTTGAGGAAACGGGTTGAGGGGGTTCCGTTACTTGTGAAAGTCACAGTAAGCGGGGAAGCTGAGAAAAGACCCACATGGGTCCGATTCCCCAGCCGGCATCTCGAATCACTGGGCTGCACTCATTTGCCCTGGTGTCCGGTCGGTGATTGCCGCCTTTCTTTGACCAGCACCTTTACGTGCCGGAGCTGGAGGAGAGAAGACAGAATCACTACCCTCGAGGATCTGTTAGTAATAAAGCAAGGAGGCAAACAGGCAAATAAAGTAGACCTTGTGTAAGTGTAGTAAACGAAATGAAAACCAGGTAGTAGGCCGGGCGCGGTGTCTCACGCATGTAATCCCAGCACTTTGGGAAGCCGAGGCGGGCGGATGACCGGAGGTCGGGAGTTCGAGACCAGCCTGGCCAATCCAACATGGTGAAACCCCGGCTCTACAAAAAATACAAAATTAGCCGGGAATGGTGGCGCATGCCTGTAATCCGAGTACTCGAGAGGCTGAGGCAGGAGAATCGCTTGAACCTGGGAGGCGGACGTTGCGATGAGCCGAGATCGCGCCATTGCACTCCAACTTGGGCAACAAGAGCGAAACTCCGTCTCAAAAAAAGAAAGAAAGAAAGAAAACCAGGTAATAGCAAGAAGTGAAGGAGGTTGCTCTTCTTGATAGACTGTTCTGGGAAGGCCTCTCGGGTGATGTTCAGCTGCGATCTGAAGAGAGATGAGCGGAAACCGCCTATGCAGAGGCAGGAAAGAGCTTCACGTGCCCCAGGAGTGGTTTGAAAGACCAATTAAGTTGTGGGTGGGCGGGGAGAGTGTGATGAGATGAAGTTGGAGATTGTAGGCAGTGGCCAGATCACACAGGGCTTTGTAGTGTAGATTTTAACGGCACTGCTGTTGAATGATTTCATTTACCTGATCCAAGAATATTTTCTGTAAACTCTTGAGTGAGCCCACACGATATGAACTACAATGTGTGACAGAGGTTTTAAGATAAAGTTTGATTTAGTTACTGATGGTACTAATACATTTAGAATCTGCTTAAAAGAACAGATATTATCTCCCCCATTACTGACATTCTCAGTTTAAGAAAAATCACCAGAATACCCAAAAAAAGAAAATAAACTTTCCTGGGAAGTCTGGTAGAAAAAGGAATGAAGACCAAAATTCCTGACTTTGGTTCTGTTAGGGATCTCCCTAAGAGATTTTGTTTACTCTCACAGTTCCAGGTACCCCATATATGCTGGTAGTTTCTAAACCTAAATTGTTGACCCAGCGCTTTCCTACTTGCAACTGGGATGTGCCTTGCTAGCCTGGCTTCTCTACCTGGCACCTCACACTCAGGATGCCAAAAAGCGTCATATTTTCTTTCCCCGAAATCCTATTGTCTGCTGCTGCTCCTCTACCACCTGTTTTCTCTTCTTTTGGTTGCTAGTTCCCACCCGCCATTCGGATTCCAGCTGGACACATGGGATTGTCCTGGACTCCTCTGCCTTCCTCATCCTCTTCCCCTGGCCCACATCCAGTGTCCTCAGCCCTCCCTCCTTCGCCTCCTGATGAAATAAATTCTCTGACCACAGGCCCTTTGCATCTCACCCGAACTTCTGCACCTGCATATTCCCTAACTGGTCTCCTTAACTTCATTTGTGTCCCCCCGAATCTGTCCTCCACAGACCAGCCCAGGGTCATCTTCCTAAAACAAATCTGATCCCACATCACCAATATTTTTTGAAATTCAGCGTCTGCTAGTCATGTTCTGTCCTCAGGTGCTCTTCCTCCCTAAGCCCCATGTGACTGCTTCATGTTCCGTCAACAGAACCAGTCATGGGTCTTGGTGTACAGCACACAATTTCTCACCTCTCTGCCTTTGCTTCTCCTGTTCACTCTGCAGAGATTCCCACACCTTCTTCACTCCCAGCATTCGGTTCAGTATCACTTCCTTCAAAAAGCCTCCCCTAGCATCTCGCCCGACTCCTCCAGGGTCTAAAACGTCCATTGTGTCTCTGTTGTAGCACTTAGCTACATTGCTTCTTAATTATCAACGTGCCATTCTACTCCCAAAACAGTGTAAGCTTCTGTCTGTTTTCTTAGCCAGAAGTGGGAGTACATGCAGCCATGAAAGGTCTTGGCCTATACAAAAGTAGAAGACAAGAAGCAATACTTATGGTGCTAAGACAGCCTAGACAGAGCCTTTTGCTCAAACCCTTTGGTGAACCAGCCCAGGATTTGCAGATGCTGAGGTTATGCAGGGGCCTAAGACCAGTTTACACCAGTGCTCCAGAGTCCTCTCTGGTTAGTGCCTATCACACCCAGAGTTTCTTGTCTTGTACATCTTGTTCACCACCACATGGCATGGAATACAGTGAGCCTTCAAAAAATAACTCTGCAGCGTGAACGTCATGGACAGTGATAATGGGACAAGAAAACACAAGGTCTCTGCCACAGCTATGGCCCATCACAATTAAAACAAGTTTGGAAATAGCTTGGCCTGACATTTGACTCCCGTTAACAGGCTCAAACTTTTTTGCATCTTGTCTTAGGCATCATAAAGGAAATCTGAGATTTCACTCTTCCTGAAACATGAGCTGTTCTGCAGCAACATAAATAGATAGCTTTGTAATTTTAAAAATAAATTGGGCCGGGCGCGGTGGCTCAAGCCTGTAATCCCAGCACTTTGGGAGGCCGAGACGGGCGGGTCACGAGGTCAGGAGATCGAGACCATCCTGGCTAACACTGTGAAACCCCGTCTCTACTAAAAAAAATACAAAAAAACTAGCCGAGTGAGGTGGCGGGTGCCTGTAGTCCCAGCTACTCGGGAGGCTGAGGCAGGAGAATGGCGTAAACCCGGGAGGCGGAGTTGCAGTGAGCTGAGATCTGGCCACTGCACTCCAGCCCAGGCGACAGAGCAAGACTCCGTCTCAAAAAAATAAATAAATTAAAAAAATAAAAATAAAAATAAATAAATTGGAAATCTTTGTATTGCTTTAAGTAACAGAATGTTGAGCTCCTGCTTTAACTGTTCGAGTTGGGTACTCACAGTCCTAAAATGATCACTCTCCATGGCTTTCATTCATAAGAGCTTATTTGTCCCAATTCATTCATTCATTCATATATTTAGCAAACATTTATGGAGTGCCAACTGTGTACTATTATGTACGCTATTCTTGGCACTGGGAATATAGCAGCGGACAGAACAATCCCTGCCTATCTTATCAGTTCTGTGACTTTAAAAATATTGACTAAAATGGAGAGGCATCCTAAAATCAACCTGGTGACAATTGAATTTGCATCATTGCTTTCTTTTTGGCAACATAAAAAATAACAGTACATCTTATGGTTAATGCTATATTAGATTCAGTAAGAAAATTTTTTTTAATGATGGGGTTAGGGTTCTCTCCGCCCAAGAGTTATAATAAATAGGAGTTGTGGATGTTCTGACCCTGAGGTGTGTTCAAGTATAACACTTTACCCCCATCTAAAATGGCTCCTGGGCTCATTACATGGTGAGTGTAGCTGTTGGATTTGCTGATTTCAAAACCTACTGATATTTCACATGTCTACATGTCTCACTTTGATGTTCACCTCATTTGTTTTGTGTGTTTTTGTTTTTTGAGACAGAGTTTCGCCCTGTCACCCAGGCTGGAGTGCAATAGCGCGATCTCTGCTAACTACAACCTCCACCTTCCAGTTTCAAGCGATTCTCCTGCCTCACCCTCCTGAGTAGCTGGGAGCACCCACCACCACGCCTGGCTAATTTTTGTAATTTTAGTAGAGACAGGGTTTCACCATGTTGACCAGGCTGGTCTTGAGCTGCTGACCTCGTGATCCGCCCACCTCGGCGTCCAAAAGTGCTGGAATTACAGGTGTGAGCCACACCGTACCCAGCCTTTGTTTTTGTTTTTTTGAGAGACAGAGACTTGCTCTGTTGCCCAGGCTGGAGTGCAGTGACACAGCCTCGGCTCACTGCAACCTCCACCTCCCAGGTTCAAGCGATTCTCCTGCCTCAGCTTCCCAAGTAGCTGGGACTACAGGCGTGCACCACCACACGCAGCTGATTTTTGTATTTTTTTAGTAGAGATGAAGCTTCACTCTGTGTTGGCCTGGCTGGTCTTGAACTCCTGACGTCAGGTGATCTGCCCACCTCGGCCTCCCAAAGTGCTGGGATTACAGGAGTGAGTCACTGCACCTGGCCTACCTCATTCATTTTGAAATAACTGAACCTATATTGTGTTGTTGTAAAAATGTAATCGTATTAAGTTTCAGAAATTTAGCCCCAAGAAGAAAATAGAGAAGAAAAGACTGGTGAAACCAAACTGCTTCAGATAATGTACTTTGCCTTTCAGAGTTTTGAAAGTAATTCAGTAATGAGCATTTCTCTCTTTTACTTTGAATACTTCAAAAATTGGTGGCTTGTTTTTATTAAATTCCTAAGTGAACGCACACACACACATAGACAGACATAAATGGAAAATAGATATTTTAAAAGGGAACCAAGGCCGGGCGCGGTGGCTCAAG
>NW_012117154.1:7251596-7266142 GCF_000951035.1 Colobus angolensis palliatus
GCACTACAGCTCAGGCGACAGAGCAAAACTCCGTCTCAAAAAAAAAAAATAAAAAAAAAATAAAAGGGAACCAAATAATGCCGGGCGTGGTGGCTCACGCCTGTAATCCCAACACTTTGGGAGGCCAAAGCGGGTGGATCACCTGAGGTTAGGAGTTCAAGACCAGCCTGACCAACATGGAGAAACTCCGTCTCTACTAAAAATACAAAATTAGCCAAGAACGTACCATTGCGCTGCAGCCTGGGCAACAAGAACAAAACTCCATCTCAAAAAAAAAAAAGAAAAAGAGAAAAGGGAACAAAATGTAAATAGACCCTAGGAATAGAAAGTGAGACAATTATTATTGTAATATCTCACCAACTGAATAGTGCTTTATCCTTACAGTGTTTCACACGTCTTGGGCTTGACCCTAACGATAAATCTTTCATATGGTATAGGTGGTAGAACTGAGGCCCAAAAGTCAGTTGACAGTTTTCTGATACTGGGCACTTGTTGGTAGGAAGCTGGGGCCTGAGCCAAGGTTTGTTTCCGTGCTACTGCGTTGCCTCCTAGAAAAGAGACAATCAGAATATCTTTTCTCATTGTATTAGCCTGTTCTTACGCTGCTAATAAAGACACACCGGATACTGGGTAATTTATAAAGGAAAGAGGTTTAACGGACTCACAGTTCCACATGGCTGGAGAGGCCTCACAGTCATGGCAGACAGCAAAGGAAAAGCCAAGCAAAGGCACGTCATCCCTGGCAGCCGGGTGAGAGGGTATGTGCGGGAGAGCTCCCCTTTATGAAACCGTTAGATCTCATGAGACTTACTCATTCTCATGAGAACAGCATGAGGAAAACCCATCCCCGTGATTCAGTTACCTCCCACTGGTTCCCTCCCACCACATGTGGGGATTATTACAATTCAAGGTGAGATTTGGGTGGGGACATAGCCAACCCATGTTACTCACCCAGTCCACTTTGCTGCCCACTGTTCAGGGTCTGTTGTCACTGGCAGAATCTACTGTTTTCGCCTCTGTAGCGCATCATACTGTGCCTTTGCCTGTTATAGGTGTGGACTGTCCATAGTAGAATCTGGGCAGACCACATTATCACTTACCGTTGGCTTGACCCAATGGTCTACTTACAAAACCATCTGGAGATAAATGTGCTGTTTTTAAGTGAGAAAGACCAGAATACACAATATTAGGCCATTTAGGTCACACACACAACTGTGCTTTTCTGCACTACATGTAACTGTTCTGTAAATAAAGGCACAGGAAAGATCTGGAAAAATGCACATCAGATAGGTTGCATCAGTCCCTCTGGTTCAGAGCCTGGAATTCAGGAGGCAGGGAACAAGACAAGCTTGTGATTATATCACTTTGATGGTGGTAGGGTTCTTTGCAATAAACTTGTTTTTATTAGTTAGGACTCTTTCAGTTGCAACTGGACAGAGCATCCACACCACGCTAGAGTTATTTTATTTTATTTATTTATTTGTTTATTTTTTGAGATGGAATCTCGCTGTGTCGCTCAGGCTGGAGTGCAGTGGTGCGATCTTGGCTCACTGAAACCTCTGCCTCCTGGGTTCTAGCGATTCTCCTGTCTCATGGAGAATCTTGGTGCCATTCTCCTGGGATTAAGTGAGTGCTCACTCCTAATTCCTGTGTGATCTGACTGTTAAAGAGCCTGGCACCTTCCTCCTCTCTTGCTATGTGACATGACAACTCCCCTTCCCCTCCAGCCAAGACAAGACGCTCCCTGAGGTCCTCACCGGAAGCAGATGCTGGAGCCATGCTTGTACAGCCTGCAGAGCCCCGAGCCAAATAAACCTCTTAGCGTCAGGTATTCCTTTATAGCAATGCAGCAGACTAAGACAATGATGTAACTGGAAGGGCAGGAGCGTTAATCAACTTAAACACAAAAAGAGGATTTAAAGGACCCAGGTGACTGTGTGGGGTCAGGCTCAGGGCACTCCTTGTCCTTGCTGGGCAGCCACATTGTGATTCCTCTCCAAGGCTCTCCGCCTTCAAGCAGGGTGCAGAGGGACTCTGTGGTCTGGGTGGGGCTTACCCCACATGGAGAGGAGGCGGCTTCCGCCAGTGCAGCAGAATTCCCTTGGCCACGGACAGGTTCAAGGAAAGCCAAGCGACCCTCTGCAGGTAAAAATCTTGCTCAGTCCTTAGGAGTCTCTAGCTCTCTCCTTACTGGACTTGAAGAGAATACACTGTACCTGCTCCCAGCCACCTTGTAACACAAGTAGATCCTGTCTGAGAATGGAGATAGTCTTTGGGGCAGCAGAGGTTGCAGTGGAGAAAAACAAGGTTCTGGGCCCAGCAGTTGAGCTCCTGCACAAAGCTGTGCTTCACTTTCCCCCTTAAAACTAGTGTGGCAGCCAGGCGTGCTGTTTCATGCCTGTAATCCCAGCACTTTGGGAGACCGAGGTGGGCGGATCACGAGGTCAAGAGACTGAGACCATCCTGGCCAACATGGCAAAACACCGTCTCTACTAAAAACTACAAAACATACCTGGGCGTGGTGGCAGGTCCCTGTAATCCCAGCTACTTGGGAGGCTGAGGCAGGAGAATTGCTTGAACCCAGACGGCAGAGGTTGCAGGGAGCCAAGGTTGCGCCATTGCACTCCAGCCTGGGTGACAGAGTGAGACTGTCTAAAAAAAAAAAAAAAAAACCTTAATGGCATGAAATATCCAATCTGTTCAGTTTTTCTCATCATCTCAAATGTTTTTTATGACCAATCCAAATGAGGACCACCTGTTGCATTTGTTTAATATGTCTGCCAAGACGCTCTTAAATTCTAACAGTTCTTACCATCTTTTTTTTTCTGTACAGTTTATTTGTTGGAGGACATGGGTCATATGCTTTGTAGAGTTTCACATATTTGGGGTTTGTTGACTGCGTCCTGTTGTCTCACTTACCATGTTCCTCTGTCCCCTGTATTTCCTATAAACTAGTATTAATAGTTAAGATTTGACACAGTTGGGTTTTTGTTTTTTTGTTTTGTTTTACTTTTGTAAGAATACTTCACAGGTTGGTGCAGCGTTCTTCCTGTCGGCATCACCTCTGGCATCTGATGAGTGATTGCCTGTGCATGTTAATGATCGGTCAGTGGGTTTGGGTGTTGATGGTCTGACACATCCATTTTCAAGTTTCTTAATACTGTTTGTTTGTTGGTTGGTTGGTTGGTTTGTAAGACAGAGTTGCTCTGTTGCCCAGGTTGGAGTGCAGTGGCACGATTATAGCTTACTGCAGCCTCAAATTCCTGGACTCAGGTCATTCTCTCACCTCAGCCACCTGAGTGCTTGGGACTGCAGGCACATGCCACCATGCCCTGCCAATTTTTTGGTTTTGTTGTTGGGGTGTGTGCGTGTGCGTCTGTGTGTGTGTGTTTAAGACAGGGTCTTGCTCTGTTGCCCAGCTGGAGTACAGTGTTGTAGAGACTGGGTTTTGCTGTGTTGCCCAGGCTGGTCTCAAACTCCTGAGCACAAGTGAGCCGCCACGCCTGGGTAATATCTTTTCATCTAATGTTTTAGCAGCCGTTTATGATCCTTGCCCAAAGCCTTTAATTCACTGGGAATATATGTGGTCTTTGAACATGATTAAATATAAATACAGGTCACTGTGACCAAGAAAAAAAGTTATTGCAATCATGACCACAGTTGGCTCAGCTCTACTGGGGTTATCACTCATACCATACTTACATTAGCCGTGTGAGGATCCCCAAGCGTGATTTGTTCATAACAAGAGGGCAAGAGAACCAGTTGGTACATCTTCTCTCCAACTGCGAAAGGAAATATACTTGAATAAACTAGTTTAATGTTAGTTTCTGATATCTTGGTTTTACATGGAAAACTATGAGAATCAAAATGCAGGCCGGGCGTGGTGGCTCACACCAGTAATCCCAGCACTTTGGGAGGCAGAGGCCAGTGGATCACCTGAGGTCAGGAGTTCTGGACCAGCCTGGCCAACTTGGTGAAACCCTGTCTCCACTAAAAATACAAAAAATTAGCCAGGTGTGGTGGCGCACGCCTATAATCCCAACTACTCTTGAGGGTGAGGCGGGAGAATCGCTTGACCCCAGGAGGTGGAGGTTGCAGTGAGCCTAGATTGTGCCACTGCACTCCAGCCTGGGCAACAGAGCAAGATTCTGTCCCAAAAAAAAAAAAAATCAAAATGTACCATTATAAAATTGTTGATGGAAGAAAGACCTTTAGTAAAGTGGAAATCAATACCTATAAATTAAGGTAAATGCACTCTGAATACACTAAATAAACTTTGGTCCATCAAAAAAGGTCTTTTTGTCACTTTTTTTTTTTTTTTTTTTTAAGAGACAAAGTCTCGCTCTGTTGCCCAGGCTGGAGTGCAGTGGCACAATCTAGGCTCACTGCAACCTCCACCTCCTGGGGTCACGCCATTCTCCTGCCTCAGCCTCCAGAGTAGCTAGGACTACAGGTGCCCGCCATCACGCCTGGCTAATTTTTTTTATTTTTAGTGGAGATGTGGTTTCACTGTGTTAGCCAAGATGGTCTCAAACTTCTGACCTCGTGATCCGCCCACCTTGGCCTCCCAAAGTCCTGGGATTACAGGCGTGAGCCACTGTGCCCAACCCTTTTTGTCACTTTTTAAGCATCTTTTGGAGTATTAAGATCACATTGATTCTAAATATTTGTTTGCATTCATCTAATTTATAGCACTTTGTTGCTCCAAAAGATTTCTCCTAGGATCTCCTAGTAAAATCCTCATAAAGACCAATTTTAACACACAGCAAGACTTGAGGTTTCTGTTTGTGTTCTAATTTCATGGTCCATGGGCTCGGAAACTCCAGGAGTGTACACCTACCTTATCATTTTGTGATTCTTTATGTCAGTCAGCAAATACTTTATGACACCTGGGATCTACTCAGGAGGTCTAAGGCTGAACGAGACTGGTCATTTAGTTATAGATCGTGAAGGCAGAGGTAGATCCCTAAGCAGCTAGAGTCAGAACAAAGCCAACCCTGGTGATGCCGCAGTAAATGATCACCGTTACAGGGAGGGTGATTGGGAGGCAGCCACTTTCGACCTCATACTAGGATCCTTAAAAGGTCATTTTTGCAAAAATGTTCCAAAGTAGTGTCAGCGTCCCCAGGCCCTTTCCTAGGCCTTTGACTTTCAGATGTACTGTTCGGAGCTCCTGTGTCCTCAGCCTGGCTGGTTTTCTGTTCCTCGGAAGTGGGGCTGCCCTTTGCTGGGGCTTCATATAAGCAAATCCCCCGCATCTCTTGTAAGATTTGCAGTTTTACTTCACAAGACCAGCGAAAATGTCAGTGTGCAGGATGGCTGCACGTGGTGGGCAGGGAGGGCCTTGAAGGGGAGCTGATTTCCTAAGTGGCCGCTTTGTTCATGAATTTTGTGTTGTGATGACATTGGCTTCCTCACGCTGAGGCCAGGCCACCACTGCCACCCTACCCTGTAGCTGATAAAGCTGCAGGTACAGTAGTAATTTATTTGTGTTTCTTTTATAATAATAACAAAATGTTTACTTCCATTTTTTAAAAAGACGTGCAAATGAAAGAGAATTAAAATGTATGTGATACTTCACTACTTTCTAAACTTTAAGAAAGGAGATGCATAGATTCTAAGATGTTTGTGCTGTTTTGCCTTCCAGGAGGTTTCAGTCAGGAAGAACTTCTAAAAATCTGGAAGGGGCTCTTCTACTGCATGTGGGTGCAGGATGAACCCCTTCTACAGGTAACATGCGTTCCCTTTGTCATGCTCCCTGGTTCTTGCTGTGTCTGGATAAGAGACTTGAGCACTCACGCTGTGCCAGTCCCCCAATACACTGATGCACACTGACGGTCATGCTTCAAGGAGTCATTTTCTTACCTCTTGTCCGTACAGAAAGGGATGCAGTGTCAACGCAGTTGGGTGAATTGTCTTTTCAAATAAAATGAAAGATGTGCATTCGTTGTCAATTTACTATTTCTCTGTAAAATTTCATAGGTTCCGTGCTAGGTTTTACATTACTTAAAGTTTCTCTCTTCTGGTAAGTTTATTTTTTGTGGTCAAGGATGGCATGACAGGAGCACTAACTAGTGAAGACCCTGTGAAACCCAGGACAAGGCAGCCGCTTCGCTGGGCTTCGGGTTCCATGGAGAGCAGGCGGTAGGCGCTCCGCGAAAGCCTCCCTGTTAAAGCCGAGTTGCCTGCGCAGTCATCCAAACATGCAGCAGGCTCAGTCTCTCTCTGCAGGGCCTGCTGAGCCCACCACCAAAGCCAACACTAAAGAAGTGACTTTCACTTTTTAAAAGCTTTGTTCTGACCCATAAATGTAGATCAGATCTGCCTCTGTAGAGGTAGAGGAAGCTTGTCTACCCGCGAGCCACATGCGGCCCAGGACAGCTTTGAATGCAGCCCAACACAAATTCGTAAACTTTCTTAGGACCTTGTGAGATTTTTTTTTTTAAGCTCATCACTATCATTAGTGTTAGTGTGTTCTGTGTGTGGCCCAAGACAGTTCTTCCAGTGTGGCTCAGGGGAGGCAAAAGACTGGACACTCCTGAGGTAGAAGAACCAGCCTTGAGGAGAAGTGCTTGCAAGTCTCTGATGCAGATGACAAGTCCCCAGGGCAAGATTTTACTTCTCTGGGTTTTAACGTGCAGCCTTGCCATTTCTGCCATGCTGCGTAATAACTTGTTTTAATTTATTTTTATTTTACTGAACATATTTTGAGTAGGAGCAGGGCAAAATATTTCTATATTACATTCAGAAGTAACAACCAACAGCTTTAGTGGAGGAAGAAAACCAACGGACAGGAACCTCATTCTCCCACAAAGGAAAACAGACCGGGTGCCGTGTGAGTGAGACCGATGAGGAGTGTGCTTTTCTCACGGAACCTCAGGAACAGGGGGCATCTCCCCAGAGTGAGCCTGCTGCACCTCAGCAGAGCATGCTTTTCCAGGGACCCCTTCACCCAGGACAGAGCCCAGAAGGCTGGGTTTACCTTCACGTTCCACCTTGTCTCTGACCAGGCGGGGGGAGGCCTTTCCCATGGTGTGCAGTGATCCCAGCATCTAACCTCTGTGGGGTCTGCCCTGCTGTCTTTGTGTTTCACAGGATTTCTGGGATTATGATGAAGTGGTTTTTTTGTTTGTTTTTGTTTTTGTTTGTTTTTATTTTTGGTTTTTTTTTTGTTGTTGTTTTTTTGACAGTCTCATTCTGTTGCCCAGGCTGAAGTGCAGTGGTGCAATCATGGCTCACTACAGCCCCAGCCTCCCTGTTGCTCAGCTGATCCTCCTGCCTCAGCCACCCGACTAGCTGGGACTACAGGTGCATGCCTCCGTGCCTGGCTAATTTTTGTATTTTTTTGTAGGGACTGGATCTCATTGTGTTGCCTAGGCTAGCGTTGAACTCCTAGACTCGAGCGATCCACCTGCCTTGGCCTGCCAAAGTGCTCGGGCTCCCATTACGGGCATGAGCTGCCATGCCCAGCTTAGATGTGGGTTTTTTGGTTGTTGTTTTGAGACAGAGTCTCTCTCTGTGGCCCAGGCTAGAGTGCAATGGCACGATCTTGGCTCACTGCATCTTCTACCTCCGAGTTCAAGCAATTCTGTCCCAGCCTCCCGAGTAGCTGGAACTAGAGGCACACGCCAGCACGCCTGGCTAATTTTTGAAGTTTTAATAGAGCTGTAGGGGTGCCATCTTGGTCAGGCTGGTCTTGAACTCCTGACCTCAGGTGATCCACCTGCCTCGGCCTCCCAAAGTGCTGGAATTACAGGCATGAGCAACCGCACGTGGCCAGATATAGTTATAAAGCCAAGAACTGATAACTAAATTATTTAATCTCTAGTTCATTTGAACTGATAACTAGAGATGCTTTTTTAAACATGTAGCTTAACACAGTTCTTGCAGACATACCAAGTTAGCATAATAGTCCATCAGTATTGGAAATTACACGTTTGATAAAATTCAGATATTCGGATACATACTTCTTAGTGGAAGTGACAAGAGGCGCAGACCTTCCCGCCAGCAGAAGTGGGAGGAGGAAGTAGGCCGCGGCACGAGCATCTCATGTTGGCCCACAATAACCCCCATTTTTCTCCCCAACCCCACCTCTGCAGGAAGAGCTCGCCAACACCATCGCACAGCTAGTCCACGCTGTTAACAACTCAGCAGCTCGTGAGTCCTGTTGTTTCTTCTCCTTCCTTCCAAGTTTTCCGACGTGCTAGTTTAATGGGAACCTTGTGCCGGTATTGTATAGATGTCAGTGGGCAAGCCGTTCCTGTTTTTAAAAGCTGTGATAAACTTAGTCATTGACTTGGTGAGAGGGCGAAGTGTCTTGGGGAGAATCGATTTGACATCTCAGAGATTTCAGAAAATGCTTCTAGAAATAATCCTCCAGAATCTTCAAATTCTGAGTTACTTTAACTTGCAGCCTGGAGAGCCAGATGCAGGGTCCATGGTGACCTCTGGATGCCAGGTTCATCTTCCCCAAGAACAGAGCTGTCACTGGTAGTAAATAAGTACACAGAAGACACCACTCCTGGTGTCTCAACCAAAGAGAAAAGAAATTAGTTAGGGCGCTTCTGTGTCAGGCATTGATTGCTTACAAAGGAAGAAAAAGGCAGCAGACTTCGTTTGTTCTGCTTAACGCTCTTCGGAAAACCATCCTAATGATTTTAACAACCCCCAGTGATGCTCTGAATATTAACTGACTCATATTGAACAAAATTCTACATATGATATATAATAGATTTGCAAAGATGAAAAAAGAATTGTGCACAAAGAAAGAAAACCAAAAAATCAACAAAAATTATTTTTGAATAAAAAAGTGCCAGTTTTGTGGGTCAGAAGAGAAAAATTGAGTGCTTTGTGCTGTAGCTCACCCAGACGACACCTCTCATCAGACAAAAATATGAGTTTCTATATGGATTATATACGTGTCAGAATTAATGGTTTTGGACTGATTGTTAGGTACCAATGCAGTAGGAAGAGTCACTAGAAGTAGAACAAGGAATCTTTTTATTTTAAAAGGAACATGGCTTTGCAGTGGGTAAAGGAAAAATGCTCCAGAGAGCATTCAAATCTAACATTAAAAGGTTGCCAGCCCTTCCTATTATTCTGTTTTTATTTAAATGCAAAAGATCAAGGCCAGGCGCGGTGGCTCATGCCTGTAATCCCAGCACTTTGGGAGGCCAAGGTGGATGGATCACCTGAGGTCAGGAGTTTGAGACCAGCCTGGCCAACATGGTTAAACATCGTCTTTACTAAAAATATGAAGATTAGCCAGGTGTGGTGGTGCTCACCTGTAATCCCAGCTACTGGGGAGGCTGAGGCAGGAGAATGACTTGAACCCAGGAGGCAGAGGTTGCAATGAGCTGAGATCTCGCCATTGCACTCCAGCCTGGGCCACAGAGTGGGACCCCGTCTCAAAAATTAAAAAATTAAAAAGTAAAAGATCTACACAGTCCAAGTGATGTTTAAAAATAAATGTAAAAGAAATGATTATTTTTAATCATTAAACATTTTCTTGCTGCCCAAGAATTACTGAGAAAAGTGAATAATAAATAATGCTAGTTTGTTCCTCTTCGTTATTTTCTTGCTATATGTTAATATGTTGATGTGGAAGCCAAGTATTTAGAGCCTTTTGTTCACTGCAGAACACCTGTTCATTCAGACCTTTTGGCAAACCATGAATCGAGAATGGAAAGGAATAGACAGGCTGCGCCTGGACAAATACTATATGGTAAGATCTGCCACAGTTACTTCAAAAACTCCGGGGAAGAAAAGAATGTCCTTTATCTTAAAAGCAATGGAAAGGTTTATTTGTGAAGCAAAACAAGCCACAGGCTTAGTGTGAAGGAAGAATTTGAATGTGTCCTGGAAAGCTTCTCTGTTTTAGCTTTTGCAGCCCTTAAGGATGAGTTTGGGGAGCGTTAGTGAATATGTTGGGTATTTTTTGAGACAGAGTCTCTCTCGCTCTGTTCCCCAGGCTGGAGTGCAGTGGCACGATCTCAGCTCACTGCGACCTCCACCTCCTGGGTTCTGGTGATTCTCATGCCTTGGCCTCCTGAGTAGCTGGGACTACAGACGCCCGCCACCACACCCAGCTAATTTTTCTATTTTTAGTAGAGATAAGAGTTTGCCATGTTGGCCAGGGTGGTCTTGAACTCCTGACCTCAAATGATCTGCCCACCTCAGCCTCCCAAAATGCTGGGGTTACAGGCATGAGCCACTGCTCCTGGCTTTGAATATGTGTTTTGATCTAGAAGTTAAATATGAGTGTTGTGAATATTTTTTTACTTTTGGGAACCAGGCTGTACCAATTTCATTGGTCCCCTCATTCTGCTGAGCTAATAAATATTTCTTACCTTTCCTTTTTTTTTTTTTTTTTTACAAAAATTGCCTATCTTTAGCTGATTCGTCTGGTCCTGAGGCAGTCCTTTGAAGTCTTAAAGCGAAACAGCTGGGAGGAAAGGTCAGTAAACTATTCGAGTTAGCATCTGGTAGCCTTAAAACTTAAAAGGTAGTAGAGTGTCTCAAGTTTTCTGAACTTGTAGAATACCATGAGACGCTCGATGTATTGTTACCTACAGAGAATTGAAATCCAGTAGAAGGCATAAAATAGTTAAGTATATATGACAATTAACATCTTATACTGATTTAAGTGATTGCTTTTTTCCTTTTAAAATGATTTCAGTCTTGCATTGATTGTTATGCTATGTAAGTACCAGACCGGAGTATTTTTGTTTCTCTTTGGGAAGTGAGAAGTGTTGGCGTACTGTCATTAACAGAAGCATGTGTTTGGTTCTTTAGCCGAATCAAGGTTTTCTTGGATGTCCTGATGAAGGAGATCCTGTGTCCTGAGAGTCAGTCTCCTAATGGAGTGAGATTCCACTTCATTGATATTTACCTGGATGAACTCTCCAAAGTTGGGGGGAAGGAGGTAAGCAGCTGCCGACAGGCTGCCCATGGGGTGAGAGGGCCACCAGTGTTTGCAGTAGTTGCCAGTGAATTGCTGTGGGGTGGCACTTCGCATGACCGGCGACTGTAGCAGTGTGAATTGCTTCAGTCCTGTCTGGGAATGGGTCCTAAGCAGCTGGTGGGGCGGGATTTGTGCACTGAGGATGTACATGACAGTCTTACCTGTAAAATAGAATTGAAAGCAAGCTACAGACTCCAATGAAGAACTCACTAACACGGGGGAGTGCTCAGGATCTAGGGAGCTTTATAAAGCTGTAGGAAAAGCTATGCAAATGGCAGACATTTTTAAGGTATATACTCATAAAGAGACAAAAGGCTGGAAAGGAAACATACATTTTTTAGTATGCAGATCATTCTCTGGATGTGGGAATATGCACAGATTTTGCTTTCCTTTCACAGATGTTTTGCAGGGAACAGGTTTTTTTTTAATTAAAAGAAAATATGTTATATTCAAAACAATAATTCTTTTGTCTCACACGTGGAGGCACTGTCCCTGTGACCCCTCTTGTAGAGGAAGTGTACGTATGTCCTGTGTCAGGTTTATCCAGCCTGCCGCCTGAGAGCTGCATGGGGCCCAGGGCAGCTTTGTTTTTTTTTTTTTTTTTTTTGGGACGGAGTCTCGCTCTGTTGCCCAGGCTGGAGTGCAGTGGCCGGATCGCAGCTCACTGCAAGCTCCGCCTCCCGGGTTCACGCCATTCTCCTGCCTCAGCCTCCCGAGTAGCTGGGACTACAGGCGCCCGCCACCTCGCCTGGCTAGTTTTTTTGTATTTTTTAGTAGAGATGGGGTTTCACTGTGTTAGCCAGGATGGACTCGATCTCCTGACCTTGTGATCCGCCCGTCTCGGCCTCCCAAAGTGCTGGGATTACACGCTTGAGCCACTGCATCCGGCCGCCAGGGCAGCTTTGAATGTGGCCCAACACAAATTCATAAACTTCCTTAAAATATTATGAGATTTTTTTTTTTTTGCATTTTATTTTATTTTTAGCTCATCAGCTATTGTTAGTGTTTGTGTATTTTATGTGTGGCCCAGGACAATTCTTCCAGCGTGGCTCGGGGAAGTCACAGGATTGGGCACCCTTGTTCTGTATGTTGGGCAGATACGATCGTGCAGGTTGGGCTGGGTGCCTTTCTCCAGCCACTGCACTGAGATACCAAGTAGCTGGAGGGCGGCCTCGATCTTCAGCCTGGCTCCTGGCTTCTGTGGCGTTCCCTAGGGGCGCCTTGGGGCTGTGTGAGACAGGCATTGCTTCGTCTAACTCCACCTTTGTCAAAGATGTGAATGGTCCCTTTTTCAAGGACATGTCAAGAAGGGCAAGGCTGTTTCTCAATTTTTCCCTTTTTCTAAACTACAGCTTTTAGCAGATCAGAATCTCAAATTTATCGATCCATTCTGCAAGATCGCTGCGAAGACTAAGGAGTAAGTGATCCCCATGTTGGTTCCCACTGCTCCATGGCACTTGGTCCACACTGCTCCGGGCACTTGGTCCACACTGCTCCGGGCACTTGCTCATGGGGATTTGCTTGCCATCGTGCATCTTGGCGCAGGGTACCCAGGACACTGCTTCACAGCAGAGAGCAGCTGGAGAAGGCGGCTGAAGCTTTGAGCAGTGATTTGGCTCTTCTAGCTTCAGTATTTGACTCACTCATTCCAAGAATGCCCTCCCACGCCCAAAGATCTGACTGCTGGGCGTCCCATGCCTGTCGGGTGGCACTTAGGCAGTTCCTCGCAGATGCTTGCTGGCCCGGAGGGGCCACTCCAGACCGCAGCCGCGTGTGCAGGGCTTCCCTCTGCGCTCCTGAAGCCAGACGGCCAGGCCGCTTGTTCTCATCACATGCTCTTCGCTGTGCTTCTACCCGCAGCCACACCCTGGTGCAGACCATAGCTCGCGGCGTCTTCGAAGCTATCGTCGATCAGTCTCCTTTTGTGCCTGAGGAGACGATGGGGGAACAGAAGACAAAAGTGGGCGATGGTGACCTCTCTGCTGAGGAGATACCTGAAAATGAGGTGTCCATGAGAAGAGCTGTCAGTAAAAAGAAGACAGGTAGGAGGATGTTCTTGGTCAGTCTAGCTTTCTTTCTGGTAAAATCCTCCTCAGACAAACAGTTTGTAATATATTTGTTGGCATCTTACTGAAGGCAGCCTAGAGTTGATGACTCTGCCTCAGCCCTTCCCAAGAAAAGCAGCAGAGGTAGGTTCTTTGTGCCTGGAGGGTGCCTAGCGGGGCTGTAGGGAGACCTGAGACCTGTCCCATGTGGCATACACATATTTCTGTACCTCCCAGGATCTCAGGACTGTCCTCAAGGATTTTACATTGTCACTGCTAGTGCTTTCTGGTGCTTTTTGTTTGCTTTGTTGTTTTGTTTGACGTATTTCAACACCTTAGCGTGGCCTCATTCCTACAGGTTACTCGAGGGACGTATGCTTGTTTCTGTGGCTGTCCTTTCTCAACTCACGACTTCCTTCAAGGTTCTTTTTCTTGGGATGTTTACATGCCCGCTGTGGACTGGCATCATTCTTACTACTGTTTTGTGTCTGCAGACTTAAGGTAGAATATGCTTTTGAAGTTGCAGACCCATCCAAATTCTCAGTGCTTTATCTGAATGCACAAAATGAGAGGAATGGTTAGGTCACAGTTTACCTGCTTTTGAAGTGTTATATAACCATTTAAAAGCAAAGTTCCTAAAAACTAAGGACCAAAGGAAAATTAATATACATATATATGTGTTTTTTAAAGCACGGCACCAACTCTGTGGAGAAGGAACCTGATTTGTTGTTTGGGTTTTCTTTAATTATTATGGCTATATAATAGTTGTGCATCTGATTTGTTTTTAAACGTTTATTTGTGCTTTTATTTTTTTTTCATAAAAGGTTATTTTATTTATTTTGATAATTTAGGGGGAACAGGTGGTTTGGGTTACATGGATAAGTTCTTTAGTGGTGATTGCTGAGATTCTGGTACACCTGTCACCCGAGCAGTGTACACTGTACCCAATGTGTAGTCTTTATCCCTCACCCACCTCCCACCCTTTCCCCTGAGTCCCCAAAGCCCATTGTATCATTCTTCAGCCTTTGCATCCTCATAGCTTAGCTCCCACTTTTAGGTGAGAACATAAAATATTTTGGTTTTCCATTCCTGAGTTACTTCACTTAGAATAGTGGTCTCCAACTCTATCCAGGTTGCTGTGGATACCATTATTTCATTCCTTTTTATGGCTGAGTAGTATTCCACGGTATATATACCACATTTTCTTTATCCACTTACTGATGAATGGGCATTCAGGCCAGTTCCATGTTCTCACAGCTGTGGATTGTGCTGCTATAAACATGCGTGTGTAAGTGTCTTTTTCATATAGGGACTTCTTTTCCTCTGGGTAGATACTCGGCAGTGGAATTGCTGGATCAATGATAGATCTACCTTTAGTTCTTTAAGAATCTCCATACTGGGCCGGGTGCGGTGGCTCAAGCCTGTAATCCCAGCACTTTGGGAGGCCGAGACAGGTGGATCACGAGGTCAGGAGATCGAGACCATCCTGGCTAACACGGTGAAACCCTGTCTCTACTAAAAATACAAAAACTAGCCGG
>NW_012117154.1:7266652-7290572 GCF_000951035.1 Colobus angolensis palliatus
TTTTGAGACGGAATTTTGCTTCTTGTTGCCCAGGCTGGAGTGCAGTGGTGCCATCTCAGCTCACTGCAACCTCCACCTCCCAGGTTCAAACGATTCTCCTGCCTCAGCCTCCTAAGTAACTGGGATTACAGACACCTGCCACGAGGCCCAGCTAATTTTTTGCATTTTAGTAGAGATGGGTTTCATCATGTTGGCCAGGCTGGTCTCAAACTCCTGACCTCAGGTGATGCACCCACCTCTGCCTCCCAAAGTGCAGAGATTACAGGCGTGAGCCACCATGCCCAGCCACCAACATCTATTATTTTTTGATTTTTTAAATTATGGCCATTCTTGCTGGAGTGAGGTGGTATCTCATTATGGTTTTCATTTGCATTTCCTTATGTCTGCTGACCATTTGTATATCTTCTTTTGAGAATTGTCTGTTCATGTCCTTAGCCCACTTTTTGATGGGATTTTTTTTTCTTGCTGATTTGTTTGAGTTCCTTGTAGATTCTGGATATTAGTCCTTTGTTGCCTGCATAATTGGCAAATATTTTCTCCCATTCTGTTTTATTCTGCTGATTATTTCTTTTGCTGTGCAGAAGATTTTTAGTTTAATTAGGTTTCATTTATTTTTGTTTTCATTACATTTGCTTTTGGATTTTTCTTTTTGGAGACAGAGTCTCACTCTGTCGCCCAGGCTGGAGTGCAGTGGCGCGATCTCGGCTCACTGCAAGCTCTGCCTCCCGGGTTCACGCCATTCTCCTGCCTCAGCCTCCCGAGTAGCTGGGACTACAGGCGCCCACCGCCACGCCCGGCTAATTTTTTGTATTTTTAGTAGAGACGGGGTTTCACTGTGTTAACCAGGATGGTCTCAAACTCCTGACCTCGTGATCCGCCCGCCTCAGCCTCTCAAAGTGCTGGGATTACAGGCGTGAGCCACCGCGCCCGGCCGAGCTGATTTTTCTATAAGGTGAGAGATGAGGATCCAGTTTCATTCTTCTACATGTGGCTTCACAATTATCCCAGCACCATTTTTGAATAGAGTGTCCTTTCCTTACACTTTGTGTTTGTTTGCTTGGTTGAAGATCGATTGAGTGTAAGTACTTGGGTTTATTTCTGGGTTCTCCTGTTCCATTGGTCTCTGTGCCTGTTTTTATACCAGTACCAATACCATGCCATTATGGTGACTACGGCTTTATCGTATAGTTTGAAATCGGGTATTCTGATGTCTCTGGGTTTTTTGGGGGTTTTTGTTTTTTTGGGTTTTTTTTGCAGGGCGGGGACAGAGTCTTGCTCTGTCAGCCAGGCTGGAGTGCAGTGGTGCGATCTCAGCTCACTGCAGCCTCTGCCTCCCATGTTCAAGCGATTCTCATGCCTCAACCTCACTAGTAGCTGGAATTATAGGCGGGCGCCACCACACCTGGCTAATATGTCTTTGTGTTTTTAGTAGAGATAGGGTTTCACCATGCTGACCAGGCTGATCTCAAACTCCTGACCTCAAGTGATCCACCAGCCTCAGCCTCCCAAAGTGCTGGGATTACAGGCATGAGCCACTACTCCCAGCCTCCAGATTTATTATTTTTGCTTAGTCTTGCTTTGGCTATGCAGGCTCTTTTTTGGTTCCACATGAATTTTAGGATTGTTTTTTCTAGTTCTGTGAAGAATGATGATGGTATTTTTATGGGAATTCCATTGAATCTGTAGATTGCTTTTGCCAGTATGGTCGTTTTCACAATATTGATTCTACCCGTCCGTGAGCATGTGATGTGCTTCTGTGTTTCCATTAGTTTGTGTCATCAGTGACTTCTTTCAGCGGTGTTTTGTAGTTTTCTTGTAGAGATCTTCTGCATCCTTGGTTAGGTATATTCCTAAGGTTTTTGAGGTTTTGTTGTTGGTTTTGTTTTTTGTTGTTGTTGTTTTGGTGGGGGGTTTTTTGCAGCTGTTGTAGAAGGGATTGAGTTCTTGATGTGATTCTCAGCTTGGTTGTTGGTGGTGTGTAGCAGGGCTACTGATTCGTATACATTGATTTTGTATCCTGAAACTTTGCTGAATTCATTTACCAGTTCTAGGAGCTTTTCAGATGAGTCTTTAGGGTTTTCTAGGTATATGATCATATCATCGGCAAACACTGACTTTGACTTCCTCGTTACCAGTTTGGATGCCGTTTATTTATTTCTTTTGTGTGATTGCTCTGGCTAGGACTGTTTGTGCTTTTAAAAAATCTGGAAGGATAAACCAAAATGTTTTATTTAGTTATCTAGAGACAGGGTTAGCCAGGTGTGGTGGCTCAGGCCTGTAATCCCAGCACTTTGGGAAGCCCAGGCGGTTGGATAACTTGAGGTCAGGAGTTCAAGACCAGCCTGGCCAATATGGTGAAACCAAGTTTCTACCAAAAAGGACAAAAATTAGCCAGGTATGGTGGCATGTACCTGTAGTTCCAGCTACTTGGGAGGCTGAGGCGGGAGAATCACTGGAACCCAGGAGGTGGAGGCTGAAGTGAGCTGAGATCGTGCCACTGCACTCTAGCCTGGGCAACCAAGCAAAACCCTATCTCAAAAAATAAATAAATAAACAGATAGCTAGATAGATAGATAGAATAAAGAATATATATTTTTTTCTTTTTAATTTTTAGACCTGGTCAACATGAAGTAATTTCAGGAAGTAACTTTATTTATTTATTTATTTTAATTTTTTTTTGAGATGGAATTTCGCTCCTGTCGCCCAGGCTGGAGTGCAGTGGCGCAATCTTGGCTCACTGCAACCTCCGCCTCCCGGGTTCAAGCGATTCTCCTGCCTCAACCTCCCGAGTAGCTGGGATTACAGACATGCACCATCATACCATGCCCGGCAAAATTTGTATCTCCCTGTTGGTCAGGCTGGTCTCGAACGCCCGACCTCAGGTATTCCACCCGCCTGGGCTTCCCAAAGTGTTGGGATTACAAGCGTGAGCCACTGTGCCCGGCCAAGAATCTTTAAAAGAAAGAAAAAATACTCTGGCCAGGCATGGTGGCTCACACCCATAATCCCAGCACTTTAGGAGCCTGAGGTGGGAGGATTGCTTGAGCCTAGGAGTTGGAGACCAGCTTGGGCAACATAACAAGACCCTGACTCTATAAAAATTTTACAATTAGCCAAGCATGGTGGCACATACCTGTGGTCTCAGCTACTCAGGAGGCTGAGCTGGGAGGATCAGTTGAACCTGGGAGGTTGAGGCTGCCGGGAATCATGATCATGTCACTGCACTGCATCCTGGGCAACAGAGCTACCAGCGACCCTGTCTCAAAAGAGAAAGAATAAAAGAAATAGTCTAGTCTGGGTGTGAGGGCTCATGCCTATAATCCTAGTACTTTGGAAGGCCAAGATGGGAAGATCACTTGAGCCCAGGAATTTGAGACCAGCTTGGGCCACATAATGAGACCCCCATCTCTAAAACAAAACAAAACAAAAAGAAATAGTCTGATTTTAAGTTTGATGTAGATAACAGAGTTGACTAAGGACCTGGAGCAAGTGTTACGTGGTCATGGGACCACATGGGAGTAGTCTCTGGGTCCCTCCGCCCCCCACATTTCTGTCAGCCTAACCTGGACACAGACTCCGTTCGAGTGCAATTCCAGACATTCCCTCCCAGTTACATCCATCAAATGCGTGCTGCACCTGCCCCATCCTCCCCAGGCCTCACCCTGATGCCACACCACTAATAAGCTTAGAGGGTTCCAGAAACAGTACATGTTTTAAGATAATTTTGAGTTCTCCTGAGTCTGTTTAATCTGCTTCTTCATCGGTTGTAACACTCTTTGAATGTTTTAAGTGCTAAAAGTTGCGTTAATATTGACTTGTGTTTCCTGAAGCATGCTCGTGAAGTGACTGTACTGCTGTGACAGGTTCTCACCAAGGTCCTAAACTGACCTGAGACTAGGGCCAGACTTCTGCATCCATGCTGGTGCAGTTCTGCATCACCTGGTGGTCCAGGGCGATGCAGTGTCCCATCCACTTGCCTGCATCCCTGAACAGGAGCTTCCCATTCACCACAGCCTTCGTCCTAACGGGACAGTGTGTGGGGGAGGGAATCATCGAAGGCAGCAGGGAATTGGGGTTTTATGGGTGCAAAAGGCAAAACATGTGCTTTTTCCCAGACTTACTTCCATTCCCATAGCCTGAACAATCAAAATGTCCTGGGAAATTATAAATGTCTTTGCAGAGTTTTTCTCCTGAAAGAAATTTTCTTTCGTTTTTTATTTTTTTGAGACGGAGTCTTGCTGTCACCCAGGCTGGAGTGCAGTGGCGCGATCTTGGCTCACTGCAACCTCTGCCTCCTGGGTTCAAGCGATTCTCATGCCTCAGCCTCCTGAGTAGCTGGGATTACAGGCACCCGCAACCACACCCAGCTAATTTTTGTATTTTTAGTGGAGATGGGTTTTCGCCAAGTTGCCCAGGCTGATCTAGAATTCCTGGCCTCAAGTGATCCACCCACCTCAACCTCCCAAGGTGCTGGAATTACAGGCGTGAGCCACCGTGCCCAACCTTCTTTTTTGTTAAGAGACACCTAACTAGACAGTGGCTTCTGTGGAGGTAGTCACTTCTGTGTATTTGATATGTCAAGAATTTGGTCTCGGTATATTTTGACAGCACTGGGCAAAAATCATTCCAGAAAAGATGGACTCAGTGATGAAAGAGGAAGAGATGACTGTGGAACCTTTGAGGACACAGGACCCCTTCTCCAGGTGGGTGGCAGTTGTTGCTTTTTATAGAATATGGATTTGCTGTGGAGTAGCCTGACTACAGAATTAGGGTCACAGCTAGTTAAGCTATAAGGCCCGAAGTGTAAATTCCTTTTTAATCCCTTCAGTCACTAAATGTCACCTTCCTGAGAATAACCTTATTGGAGACAAGGAAATGTAAATACGACGGGGTTTTGACAGAGATGGTAGCACTTACTTTGAATGGCTAAGCTTTGCTCTGTTTCCACCACAGAGCCAGCTCTAGTGGCACTTGTCAAATAAAAAAAAGTTTACCAAGTACAGATTGCAAATCTAGGTTAAGTTTAAAAAGAAGCACACCCTCCAGCCGGGTGCACTGGCTCACACCTGTAATCCCAGCACTTTGGGAGGCCTAGGTGGGCAGATCACCTTAGGTCAGGGGTTCGAGACCAGCCTGGCCAACACAGTGAAACCCCGTCTCTACTAAAATACAAAAATTAGCCCGACGCAGCAGCTCGCACCTGTAACCCCAGCTACTCGGGAGGCTGAGGCAGGAGAATCACTTGAACCCGGGAGGCTGAGGTTGCAGTGAACCGAGATCACGCCACTGCACTCCAGCCTGGGTGACAGAGACTGCGCCTCAAAAAAAAAAAAAAAAAAGCACACTCAGGTAAATTTTGTTGTGGGTACTCTATCACAATTTAAAAAAAAAAAAAAAAAGAAGAATTACTTACCCAGCTTCTCCCAAGAATAAACAGAACACGCATTTTTCAAAGGTACTGCTTGTGCTCCTGGTGGCCAAGTCCCAGCACATGCATATTTAGCCTGTCTGTTGCGAAATGCTTCAGTAGGGGCTTCTCTTACTAGCACATGTAAATGTCCAAGTCAGGCAGTGTTGTTTGGCTGCAGACTTATGTTTAGTTTCTCTTCCTGCCTAGTTTGACTATAAGGCTGTTGCTGATCGACTCCTGGAAATGACCAGCAGGAAGAACACGCCCCCCTTCAACAGGAAGCGCCTCTCCAAACTCATCAAGAAGTCAGTGACTGGAGGGAGGGTTCTGACATCATCCTTCCTTTAGTTCCCGTCTCCTGGTGTGGGACAAGCCATCTGCATGCTTATCTTTTTTCTTTCTTCTTTTTTTGTCCTTTAATGCATTTGTGTATAGCAATGTAATAGACACATGTAAACTGAAAAGCTTAATGGAAACAGCAGTCCCACCCCTCAGGTTCCATTCTTCCAGTGCAGCCATACTCATCTCTTTCTTAGCTGCCTTAGAGTGATGTGAAGTCTATTCATGTGTGAAATGAACCAACCAGAAACTGATGTGAAGCTGCTATTTAGGTGTCTTCTGCTGGTGTGCTACTGAGATAGATAGGGTTAATTCTTTACCTCTCCCCTCCCTCCCATATGGCTATGCCAAAAGTGTTAGTTAATTCAGCTGTCAGTGTTGACATCACTCTGACCATAGTGACATGATGACCTGGAATTCATGGAGGGCCTCATGCGTGGCTTGCTGTCATCAGTGACAGCTGTCTGATCACACTGTAGGAGCCGGGCACTGCTCTGAGCACTTTGCATACATTCAAGTATTCCATGTTAAGGCCCCAGAAAGTAGCTCCTGTAGTTCTGCCCATTTCCCAACTGGGTTCCCAGGGCACAGGGTGGTCCGAGCTTGCCCGAGGTCCCTGCCCTCCAGTGTCTCCTCCCCCGTGCACCTGCCCACACTGCGCTTCGATGCTTCTTGTTTGTTCTAATGCACAAAAACTGTGTAAAGCAAAACACGGCTTTGCCTTTCTGCACTGGAGAATTGAACATAAGCAGAGATCTAAGCTATTTCTGCCTTCCGAAACAAAAAATTGAATTTCTTAGTTTGATTTGGGGTGCCAAGGTGCATCTTTGGCCTGCCATGTCCTTGCTGGTATTGACAGTAACCGAGGGCGGCACTGGCCTTGAGCTCTTTGGCCTTTGTATTGCACCACCTTTCCCTCACGGAATTTCCTATCTAGCCTCCCCTCCTGGAGGAGAACATGAATTAGCAAATATTTAACTATCGCTTGTATTTTAAAAATTAAATACATGTCTACAGAAGACAGAAGGGATTTCTTTATGAACATTTGTTACTTGTTTTTAATTTTTTTTATTTTTATTTTTTATTTTTAGATTCCAAGACCTCTCTGAAGGTGAGGTGCGCCGAGAATCATCATTCACGGTGTTTTTCATGAATATGGACCCCACTGGGGGCGTTGATGCCAAACGCTGAGAAACAGGATTGAAAGAACTTTACTGAAAACCTCTAATAAGAAATAATAGTCCTTAGCCCAGGCAAAATAGCGAGGCCTCATAACTACTAAAAGTGAAAAAATTAGCCAGGCATGGTGGCGTAAGCCTGTAGTCCCAGCACTTGGGAGGCTAAGAGGGGAGGATCACTTGAGCCCAGGAGGTCCAGGGTGCAGTAAGTTGTAATCACGCCACTGCACTCCAGCCTTGGTGATAGAACAAGACCCCAACTTTTTTTTTGTTGTTTTTTGTTTTTTGTTTTTTTTTTGAGACGGAGTCTGGCTCTGTCACCCAGGCTGGAGTGCAGTGGCCGGATCTCAGTTCACTACAAGCTCCACCTCCCGGGTTCACACCATTCTCCTGCCTCAGCCTCCCAAGTAGCTGTGACTACAGGCGCCCGCCACCTCGCCCGGCTAGTTTTTTGTATTTTTTTAGTAGAGACGGGGTTTCACTGTGTTAGCCAGGATGGTCTCAATCTCCTGACCTCGTGATCTGCCCATCTCGGCCTCCCAAAGTGCTGGGATTACAGGCTTGAGCCACCATGCCCAGCCGAGACCCCAACTTTTAAGAAAGAAAGACTAGCCTTTACCTGGTCATACCACAGTACAGCCATGGGAAGTGACACAAGCCTAGGGCCCCCTGCAGCCTGCCTGCCTTCCTATCCTGGGCTCTCCCCTAACCGCCAAAGTGAGAGGGCGGACTGCTCTCGTGTGGGGTACTGCGATGGTGTGGTTTGGTTTTTATTGTTTTAACTAGATGGATTTGCAGTGGCCTAGGAAGGTTTTAATTGGATACTCTATGAAGGTAAAAAAGTAATTTCTCAGGATCCCTTTCATTTGCTGTTACGTTTGGACAAGTCAGTGAAGTCACCCCATACCCCTCATGCACTAGGGACACCTGGAATTGGGAAGGGCACCAGTGAGCTGGTTGGAATGCAGAGACCACATTAGCCAGGCCCCCAGAGTCCAGCCATGGAGGGTGTCACCGAGGGCTTGTGATCCCTTGCTTTGCCTTGGTTGAGATACCCACAAAGCTTTTTTAAGTCTGTAATTCCTGTGTCAGCGGCGCTCAGGTTTGGGCGGGAGAAACAGTGAGGAACGATGATGATGAGGCAGAAATTGGGAGGGGGCTCTTAGGCCCCTGGGGCCGAGCGCTGGGGAAGCTGACAGTGTGTCACTCTGGCATCTAGGAAGCAGTATATCTCAACTCAGTTTTGCGGAGGACATTTCTGCTGATGAAGATGACCAAATCCTGAGTCAAGGAAAGCATAAGAAGAAAGGAAATAAACTTTTAGAGAAAACTAACTTGGAAAAGGAGAAAGGTAAGCTGTAAAGCTGAAGAGAAGGGCCCTTCTCTTGAGGGCTCATGCCTGAGCCCTTGGGGAGCGGTGTGCACCGTGGAGGCGTCCGAGACTGGAGCTCGTGCCGTCACAAAGCATTAGCAGAGCCCAGAGCTTCGGTTTGTAATGGCTGAGAGGCAAAGGTGGTTTTCCAGGTGTTCTGCTGTTTCAGTGGAACCATGTCCCCACCTCACCCCGCTCACGTCCGCCTGCTCCCCAGGGCACCTCTGCAGGGAAGCAGGAGCTGCAAGGAGCACTAGGGGGCAGCTGTTTGATAACCAGTCTAGATCTATGGTTTTTACCTTTGGGCCCTAGAATTAGTGGAAATCGGACGATTTCAGTTCCATGTGTGTTTATAAATGGACAGACGGAGGGCTTCCAGTCACAGTTGGGAGTGGAGGAAGTAGGACCAGACGACAAAGGTAGTGGGCACACCGAGTACCTCAAGGGAGACAGAAACTCCTGGTGGTAGAATGTCAGGAAATTGTGTCTGCCGATCATACTGTCTCAGAATCACCAGCAGGACTCTGGCCCAGCCGGCACTGGGATGCTTATTGATGGGTTTCTGTCTTTTTAGGAAGCAGAGTCTTTTGTGCAGGGGAAGAGGACAGTGAAAGCAATCTTCAAAAGAGAAGAAGGAAGAAGAAGAAGAAGCACCACCTGCAGCCTGAAAGTCCAGGCCCAGGGGATGCAGCCCCGTCCCTGGAACAGAACAGGGGCAGGGAGCCTGAGGCCGCTGAGCCGAAAGCCCTGAAGGCACGTGTGGCCGTGCCAGGCGCAGAGGCCACGTCCAGCACCGGGGAGGAGAGTGGCTCCGAGCATCCTCCAGCCATCCCCATGCACAATAAAAGGAAACGACCGCGGAAGAAGAGTCCAAGGGCCCACGGGGAAATGTCGGAACCAGCAGTGTTGCCCCCAGAGGACATGTCTCAGAGTGGCCCCAGTGGCAGTCATCCTCAGGGACCTAGAGGGTCCCCAACAGGGGGAGCCCAACTCCTAAAAAGGAAGCGGAAGCTTGGAGTTGTCCCTGTCAATGGCCGTGGCCTGTCCACGCCTGCCTGGCCTCCACTGCAGCAGGAAGGCCCTCCCACAGGTCCCGCGGAGGGGGCGAACAGCCACACCACCCTGCCCCAGTGCAGGAGGCTGCAGAAGAAGAAGGCAGGGCCTGGCAGCCTGGAGCTCTGTGGCCTGTCCAGCCAGAAAACAGCAAGCTTGAAAAAGAGGAGGAAAATGAGAGCGATGTCAAGCTTGGTAGAGCACAACGGGGCGCTGGGGTCCGAAGCCAGGCAAGCCCAGGCTCTGGTAAGGTGGGAGCACCCGCAGGCCAGCTCGCCGCAGAGGCGCTCAAACGCGTCCAGGGGGTTCCACTGCCTCCTTAGGGGAAGGGTGGGGGCCAGCGGCCAGGCCTCTGGACTCAGCAGCAGTTAGAATAGGGCGTGTTCACAACAGCCTTCACTGAGGAGGAAATCACAGGTGACCAGCACTTCGGTTCTCCTCATCGGTCACCTTCACTCCCCCAGACCACGTGTTTGGGTTCAGGAGGGCCCGCTCTGAGCTGGGAAGGTTGTCCCATGGGCCAGGCACTGCTGCCCCAGCGTGTTCAGGCCAGTCTAGGCCTTTGTTGAAGGCAGGTCTGGTTTTCTTCATCAGCCCATGGCCAGTCCAGGCCCCTTTGGCAAAAGAGGAAGCCCAAAATTCTCTTGCCTCACTTACCTTACCTTCTTTTCTATATTCTTTTCTTTTGTTAGCTCCCCGCCCCCGACACTTCCCTGCCAAAGAAACTTCACTAGCCAGACCACTTATCTTCTTAATGGAGAGACTTTCCTTCCTCTTGGATCTCTAGAGCCAGATAGAAATGAGGAACCAAGCTGTTGATCTGGTTTTGGGTCTGGCTCTGTCACCCAGGTTGGAGTGCAGTGGCGCAATCTCGGCTCACTGCAACCTCCACCTCCCAGGTTCAAGTGATTCTTCTGCGTCAGCCTCCCAAGTGGCTGGAATTACAAACACACATCACCATGTCCAGCTAATTTTTTGTTATTTTTGTAGAGACAGCGTTTTGCCTTGTTGCCCAGGCTGGGCTCAAGCAGTCCACCAGCCTCGGCCTCCCAAAGTGCTGGGATTACAGGTGTGAGCCCCTGCACTTGGCCCTGATCTGCTTTTCACACCACCTGTGGGTGCACTGGGCTTCCAGGCCAGGGCCAGCAAACGCAGTTTCACTGGAACAAAGCCACATGCACTCGTGTGTGCAGGTCCATGGCCACTTTCACACTGCAGCGGCAGAGGCAAGCGGTAGAGACAGAGACCTGTGGTCTGCAAAGCAGAAAATAACTCTGCCCTTCACAGAGTTTGCACACCTTGGTCAGATCTTGCTTTGCAAACACCGCTTTGCGGAGGTTGTGACCTCTCCTTTGTTGAAGTGGACACGTGTGGACCTGGTTAAGTACTGGTTTGGGGCTAAGAGTGGCTGCAAGTGGCTAGTGAGTGAGTTTATGGTCAGGAAAGCCTTACCCAGGGGAAGCAGTGCAGAAAAACTGAGCCAGACGGCAGGAGGCCCATTTCTAGCCTCGAGTCTCTCCTACCTCACAGTGACTTCATCTCCTCCCTGGACTGCAGCCTGTCCCTCAGACCCTCAGTGCTGCTTCCTTACCAAGAGGTCCAGAGATACTGCCTTTTTTGCCGTCTTCTCAGGCCCCTGGCAGCCTGTTGTAAAGAGGACGGGGTGTTGCTCAGTCAGTCCCAGGGTCGAGGGAAGCTTTCCCCTGCCACCTCTCCTGGCGGAGGGAAGGCGCACAGGAGAAGCTCCTCGGGCTTCCCTGCCCTCCAGGCGGCACACTTGAACCTGCCGGAGCCACCCGTGTGTCGTCAGCGGCACTGGGTTTCCTGCACGTCTGAGAGCCCAGAACGAGACCCGGTCTCTCTCTGGGTGGCTGTGAGTCGCTGCACCCCCAGTGAGTGTCCTGGGCCAGGGCAGTGACGATTCAGCTACAAATGGGAGAGTGAATTATTCTCTAACAGATTGGCTTTGAAAGGCTGAAATCCTCAATTGAAGATGAAAAGTGGGTCCTTACTCTGAGAAGGCGTTTTCGTCGCCCCTCTTGGCATGGTGCCATGATAGGTGGTCGTGTTGTATGTGAAGCCTGAGCTCTGCCGAATGGAAGGGCTGTCTGCAAGCGCTGTGCAGAAAACTGCAGGCTCTGGGGTAGGCTGGATCCGCCATGGGGCTCTGCCTTCCCCTTCTGTGTGCATGGCCAACACAGCAGGCTCTGTTGTCTGACCCCTCCTCTCTGCTTCTCACCCCTCGCTCACAGGGAAGCAGTGGGACTTTCAGTTCCCTGAAGAAGCAGAAGCTGAGGGCAGACAGCGACTTTGTGAAGTTTGATACCCCCTTCTTACCAAAGCCCCTGTTCTTCAGAAGAGCCAAGAGCAGCCCTGCCACCCGCCCCCCAGGCTCTGCCATCCAGGTGTGCACCCTCCCCAGAGTGACACAGCACGTTTCACCACAAGGGCGCAGATGGGCTTGAGCTGACAGTGCTTCCCATGCCAGGCCTGGAGTCCCACTGTGGCCCTCTGAGCCTCTCCACAGCAGGCAGGTTCCACAGCCAGGGTAGCATGAGGTCTGGGTGGTCTGGGACCCACCCTGAGGGATCCCAGTCAGGAAGGGGACTTTGAGGGACGGTTGATCCACACATTCTGCCTCCCAGGACTTCCAGCTCAGGGTTTGCAGAAACCAGTTTTCTCGTGAAATGTCACAGTGTTAATACGTCAGTGGTACAGGTCAGCAGTAGGAGGTCCACACTTCTAGAAATGTGGGTCAGAGCAGGAACTTGAGGAAGTGCTTCCTAATGCAGGCTGGATCCGCTTCCGGGAATGTGAGCAGGAAAGAAGATCGTTGATGGTGCTGAACTGTTAGAATATGCAGATAGCTTGGAGTCCTTATGCACGAGAAGCTGGGAACTGTGTCCACTGTCCACTAAAGTGAGATTCCATTGTAGGCATCATCTCATCGATGTCATAGAGTCTTCAAGCTAGAACTTCAGAACTCTCCAGCAAAAGGCAGGGGAGTCTTGGCATTTTTCCTCATGGGTTCTCAGTGGTGAACTGTTTCTGGACAGTTCGGGCATCTTCACTGTTGCCTTTCTTCCCTGGATCGTAGAACCCTGTGGTGGTGATGAGGCTGTGACCACAGATGGGCCAAGAGAGCCAGCACCACTGACCCTGGGCTGGGGGAGGCGCGCATGGGACACTGGGAAGGACAGAGGGCGGTCCTGGTGAAGCCCAACAGCAGGATTGGTTTCAGTCTTGGTCGCGGTCCCTTTGGCCTCTCCCTATATGTGCCACTCAGTAAGCAGCAGGGTAGGCGACGTCCCCTCCAAGGCAGGTTCTCCAAAAAAACCTGACAGGGAGACTAAGTGCCTCTGTTGTACTTGCATTATTCCTTTTGTTCCTGTTATTTCTCTTCTGCAGCTAAACAAGACACCGTCCAGCTCCAAGAAAGTCACCTTTGGGCTGAACAGAAACATGACTGCAGGTAAGTGGGTTTTGCCGGCAGCAGGCTTCTCTGGAGCACAGCTGCGGCTCCTGGTGCGGCTCGCAGCCTGGTTCCACAGGCGCTGAGGGGAGAGGTGGGGGTCCGAGCTCCTCACTGCCCATTTCTTTTTTTTTTTTTTTTTTTTTGAGACAGAGTCTCACCGCTCTGTCACCCAGGCTGCAGTGCAGTGGCAAGATCTTGGCTCACTGCAACCTCCGTCCCCCACTGGGTTCAAGTGATTCTCCAGCCTCAGCCTGCCAGGTAGCTGGAATCACAGGCGCATGCCATCATGCCCAGCTAATTTTTGTATTTTTTCACCATGTCGGCCAGGCTGGTCTCAAACTCCTGACCTCAGGTGATCCACCTGCCTCGAGCTCCTAAAGAGCTGGGATTACACACATCAGCCACCGAGCCCAGCCCCTCACTGCCCATTTCTGAGTCAGAAGGAAGCAGCTGTGTGTCCCTCGTCCTCAAAGGGCTGTGAGTGGGGTGCCAATGGTGAGTGGGCAGCCAATTGCCTGGGACCTCTTAAGAGAGGCTACCTGGAGAGACGTGATCCAAAAAGCCGTTCTCCCAAGTGTCTTTCTAAATACTGAAAGCCGTCCCACAGAGAGGCCATTTGAGATTGTAGTGGTCCATCAGCTGTAGCTGTCTCTGCGAAACTTCGGAACAACTTGCTTCCTGGGGGACGGAGAAAGGTAACCCCTATCTTCCTACTTTTCATATTGGTGCCATCCATTCGAGTTGATTTACAAAGGAAACCAAAGTTTTAAAAAGTATTATAGGCCAGGCGCAGTGGCTCACGCCCGTAATCCTAGCACTTTGGGATGCCAAGGTGGGCAGATCACGAGGTCAGGAGTTCCAGACCAGCCTGGCCAACATGGTGAAACCCCATCTCTACTAAAAATACAAAAATTAGCTGTGCATGGTGGCAAGAGCCTGTAGTCCCAGCTACTCAAAAGGCTGAGGCAGGAGAATTGCTTGAATCCAGGAGACAGAGGTTGCAGTGAGCCAAGATCGTGCCACTGCACCAGACTGGGTGAGACTCCATCATCGCAAAAAAAAAAAAAAAAAAAGTAGTATAACGAGTTTAGGACCTGACTCTTGTTGGGAACTGCAAGTAATTGTGTATGTATGTGTGAGTGTGTGTACATGTGCCAGTATATGTGTGTGTGTGCGTGTGCATGCACAAGTGTGTGTGCGCCAGTATGTGTGCATGTCCGTGTGCCAGTGTGTGTGTGTGTGTGCATGCACAAGTGTGTGAGCGTGTGCCAGTGTGTGTGTGCACCTGCATGCACAAGTGTGTGAGCGTGTATGTTTAGGGAAAAGAGACTCTCGGAGAGCCTGAGGAGCTCACCCAGCCTTTACAACTGGAGAAAATGAACAGGACGAATCCTGCAGCTCCACAGAGCACAGATTTTTCCCAGACTCAAATGCCTAGTTCACTCATTGTCCAAAACACCCCACCCTCAATGTTCACCCTTTCCGGAGCCACCCGACCAGCAGCTCCCCTTGGTCTGGGCAGGCGGCCTCGGGAGGGTGAGTTGAGGCATGGGACATGGCCTCACTGCCCTCCTTCCCTCAGAAGGCTCCCAGGCCTGCTGTCTGCAGGACCTTGAGATGGCCCTGCTTTGTCCTAGCAAATGGGCAGGGTTGGCACCCAGACAGGACACTGTCCAAGCTGTTGAAGGGACAGCTGTTGGACCTGCTTAACATGGGGCGTTGCTCTCATTTGGGACAGAATTCAAGAAGACAGACAAGAGTATCTTGGTCAGTCCCACGGGCCCTTCCCGAGTGGCCTTCGACCCTGAACAGAGGCCCCTCCACGGGGTGCTGAAGACCCCCACCAGCTCACCTGCCAGCTCACCACTGGTGGCCAAGAAGCCCCCGACCGCCACACCAAGGAGAAGGCCCAGGGCTATGGATTTCTTCTGAGGGGCAGCAGAGCCCCTTGTAAAAGACTGCTTTTGTACAGAATACGCTATAAATTATACCTTTCAGAATGTGGGGCCTTTTTTATGATTTTCTAAGTTCCCGTAAGTTGTGTGTACGAGGTTCTGAACGTGCCCGCGGGCTGCTGCGTCCTGGCCCCTCTGTAGCGGCTGCGGGCGTCTTGGTTGAATCTTTTGCTACAAACCATGTTTGTGTTCGAGCTCTCCGGGATTTTACGTGTTTGGGTAACCCCGTGATTCCCATGGGTGTAGGAATTGAGACCCTCCCTGAAGCTGAGGAGAGCACGTTGATCGGCACTTTCAATCAGTCAGTGCTGTTAGTACAATGAAAGGTGGAATTGCACTTCCTGTTGAGCTCCCAGTTCTGCGGAATTTGGTACTCATGACTGTATTTGCTGTACTAAGCTGGTTTCTGTTAGTCTTAACAATCTGTTTTCTTTTCAAAGCATGTAGGGCTTCATTGCCGTGTTCTGTGGGTGTTTGGCAGGTTACCGATGGGGAAGATTCTTGTCACAGAATCAGCAATACCATAGTTTTTCTACATGTGCTCAGCTGGGGGTGTGGACAGGTAGGGGTGAGGAAAGAAGAGGCTCTGTGTTCTGGGGGCTTTTTCTTCTCCTCCCCGCTGCCTAGTTTCCCTCCCTGTTTTCCTACCTCTACGGCAAGCCCAAAGTGTCTTCTCGGGAGGCCAGCGCAGCCCCCAGCTCTTACCCAGGACCCCGCCCGGCGCTGAGCCCTCTGCTGAGGTCCCTGCGTGGAGCACACTCATTCCTCCAAGCCCTTGCGTCTCTCTCTCCGTCCACGTTCCAGCCCAGTCACTGCCTGACCGGCTCCAGGGCAGCTCCCCATCTTCCCTAGAGGCTGCCGTGCGTATCTGGAGCCTGCGCTCCCGCTCCGCGACCTTTCCTCTCAAATGCGGAAGCGAGCACTTAAGAGTTGAGACAATTCTCCTTAAGTTCGTGACAAACACGGGTGGAAGGCACTCAGGCTTTCGTTGGGGAAACAGAAATGAGGCCTTTTGAGCAGCGATTGCTCGATCTGTTGAGAAAGTGTCTGACCTGGGCCTGAGAGCTGGAGAAGGTGCAGATTCAGTGAGCGGCTGCTGAGGAGAGCCGCAAAGGCTGCGCGCCTTCTCCATGCTCCCGCAGCTCCCTCAGCTCCCGCTGCGCAGCAAGAGGGCACGGGCGCACGGTTTGGGCTGGCGTGCTGCTCTCCCAGCCAGCCGCGCTCTGCTCAGGCCTGGAAGTGAAACCGCCTCCCTCCCGTTATGCGCCCCATACAGGAGCCCCGGTTTTTCACCAAAAGCCGGCCAGTCCCCTTCTCCACTGCTGCCTCCCAGCAGAGGGCGCCAGGTTCTCCAAGGTCCCAGCTGTGGCTTTGGACAACGTGGCTTCAGTCCCTGGGGTTGCAGAGCTGCATTGGGTTTACCTCGGGCTCATTCGCTCACGGAGCCAAGGGCGGGGTTTCACCTGGGAACATCAGACTGACTTGCTGGCGTCAAGAGCAGTTGACTCACTGATGAAGGCCCTGGTGAGAAGAAAGCACTCACTCTGTTCTTCGCCTACTCTGTAATCGTTTTGTCATAATGAGCCATGAAAAAATTAATTAACTTGTGCTGTTAGATCGTCACTGTAATGAGGTCTTATGTACGACATACCTATGGTGGCTGCATGGTTTAATAGCTGCATTGGATAGGATCCTCACGTCACATTCAGAACCAAAACTGACACAGTGAAACAATTAAGGTGAGCACATATTTTTAACTTTTTTTTTTTTTTTTAGTTTCATTCCTCCTAGAATATTTTTCTAACAATTTTTATTTCAGCTTTAAAGATGGGTCATATAGCCAAAGGAGCCATATGATCCAACATTGCTGAGATGTCTTAAGACATTCTAAGGCAAAACTGGCACATTTGTTCTGCAGACTGTTGCAGGAATGTTTCTTCCTAGCATTTCTATATTACCTGTCCATTCTGAGGAACCAGTGAATGTCCTATAAACGCACCTCTTGTCAAAACCACGCCTGCGAGGTCCTGGCTGGGAGTGACAGGGGGCTTGGATTCTGCTGGTCCTTCTCTCATTCTCCGAACTTACTCCTTTTTATGAGTAAGTCAACTAGGTTTACAGTCCCTTGTTTTTAATGCCGAAGTTTTGACAGCAGGAAGAAAACAATTTTTTAAAAATTCTCACTACATAGACACACAAGAATATGTCACATAAAGAAAATGTGTTTAGAATACCAGTTTTCTATTTAAGCATGATATTTTCCTAAGTAAAATTGCCAAGTGGACTTGGAAGTCCAGAAAAGAAAATAATTTAAATTAATGCTGGTGATCTTAATAATATTTTGTAAAATGGTGCCTCCCCCTTCTCCATGGTCTGGTCAGTTTTGCACAGTTAGGCGTCTGACTTTACAAGTTTATTGTCCTTTCTAATTTTGACTGAACTGAAAGCACAAAGAAGACTGCACAGAAAATCTGGAAACAGTTGCAAGTGTCGGGAGGATGATGAAATCGAGCTGTCTTTTAACTTTTGTATGTGTTTTCTCAGAATTTGCTGGACTGTGCTGGCAAGGGCTTTGTTTACGATCAAATTGTACTAGTGTCTTCAGGGTTTGTCAGTACTCGTCAAAGCCAAGTCTAATTAAAAAAAAAAAAAAGTCTTTGCCCTCCAATTTGTGTTTGATGTTGACTTTCAGTATGCGTAAAAAATAGGCCTCTTTGGGAGCTGTTCCAGAGCAGCAGAGTTTGGAAGGTGTTGGTGTTGGTCGGGTTTGAAAACAAGACTCTGGGTACCATTCTCTTCATCACTATCTGTTGCTGCCAGAGTCGGTGGGGCACTGCTCGGTGGATCTTCTGCGAGTGCTTGAAGCAGGCCTGACTGCACACGTGTTCATCATTGTGTCTAAAACATCACCCACAGGCCTGCACTTGTGACAAGGAGTGGAGAAATGCCAGTGTCCTGGGTGGAGATCCCCCACTGCAGCCCGGAAACTGAGGCGGGCACAGGGGGGCTGCAGCCAGGGTGAGGCGGGCATGGGGGGCTGCAGCTAGGGTGAGGTCGGCACGGGTAGGCTGGTACCCAGCACACAGCCTGTTCCAGCTAGGGTGAGGCGGGCATGGGGGGCTGCAGCTAGGGTGAATTCAGCACGGGTGGGCTGGTACCCAGCACACTGCCTGTTCCAGCTAGGGTGAGGTGGGCACGGGTGGGCTGGTACCCAGCACACTGCCTGTTCCAGCTAGGGTGAGGTGGGCATGGGGGGGCTGGCACCCAGCACACAGCCTGTTCTGGGTGTTGGCAGTGGGTGTGGTCAGTGTCGGGCAAGCAGAGTACAGGCATGGCGCAGTCTTTATAGGCCCACGTTCCCTGAAACAACTTTTTCACCTGTACTTTGGATCGCAGACAAGTCCACAGACAGACACTGAACAAGCAAACAAACCAAAACAAACCCTGGGCCGGGCGCGGCGGCTCACGCAGTAATCTCAGCACTTTGGGAGGCCTAGGCGGGCAAGTCGCTTGAGTCCAGGAGTTTGAGACCAGCCTAGGCGACATGGCAAAACCCTGTCTCTACATTAAAAAAAATATATATATATAAATAACAAGGCGTGGTGGCGTGCACCTGTAGTCCCCGCTACTTAGGGGGCTGAGGCAGGAGGATTGACCCTGGGAGGTCAAGGCTTCAGTGAGCTATGATCATACCACTGCACTCCAGCCTGGGTGACAAAATGAGACCCTGTCTTTAAAAAAAAAGAAAAAAGCCCTAGGGAAAGAAGGAAATCTGTTGTATTATTTAAAATGTCCAGTTTTCAACAAAAAAAAGTTAAGACATTGAGGGAAACAAAAGAGTGTCACATACACAAGGAGCAGAGAGGCAATAGACCCTGGCTTGGAGGGTGCCCAGGTGCCGGTCTTAGCAGACAAACTTCAAACAGCCATTATTAATATGTTCACCTCACTGAAGGAAATCATATTTAAAGAAATACAAGATGGGGTCGGGCGTCGTGGCTCACGCCTGAAATCCCTGCACTTTGGGAGGCCAAGGCAGGTGGATCACTTGAGGTCAGGAGTTCAACACCAGCCTGGCCAACATGATGAAACCCCGTCTCTACTAAAAATACAAAAATTAGCCGGGGAGGCTGAGGCAGGAAAATCATGTGAACCTGGGAGGCAGAGGTTACAGTGAGCTGAGATTGCACCACTGCATTCCAGCCTGGGCAACAAGAGCGAAACTCCCATCTCAAAAATAAAAATAAATGAAAGATAGTATGATGACAGTGTCTCATCAAATAATACCAATAGATATTTTTAAAAGGAACCAAATAGAGATATAGATGTTAAAAAGCACAGTAAGAGAAATCAAAACTTCACTAGACTTGAGTCCCTCTAGTGAAGTTTTTATTTCAGTTACTGTAGATTTGAGGGGGTAGAAGAAAGAATCAGCAAACTTGTAGATTAATAGAAATTATGTGATTTGAAAAGAATTTTTTTTGATGAACAGAGCCTCAGAAATGCAGGATCGCCAAATGCCCCAGCGCACACACGGCAGGAGGACTGCAGGAGAAAAAATACTCAATGGCCAAAAACTTGACAGCTTTCAGTTTATCTTCCTTGGAGTGTGTGGAGTTTCTTAGATGTGTACACTGATCAAAAACTGCACACATCTAAGTAACTCCACACCCTCCAACACCCAAACACAGCTGAAATGATGACACCCAAAATGTTGAAAGACAAAACCTCAAAGCAGCCGGAGAAGAAGGACTCATCACATACAAGAGAACCCCAGTAAGATTAAGATTTTTTTTTTAAACCTGATTCAGGTATTTTTTCTGACTTCGCATCAGGGAAAAAAAAAAAAAAAGGCTGAAGGCGGGGATGATATACTCAAAATGCTGAAAGAAAAAAGCCAAGAACCTTTCTTAAATTGAGATGAAATTCACATAACTTTTTATTTATTTATTTATTTTCTGAGACAGCCTTTGTCACGCAGGCTGGAGTGAGGTGGTATGATCTCGGCTTATTGCAACCATCACCTCCCAGGTTCAAGCAATTCTCGTGCCTTGGCCTCCCAAGAAGCTGGGATTGCAGGCATGTACCACTACACCCAGCTAATTTTTGTATTTTTAGAAGAGACGGGGTTTTGCCATGTTGCCCAGGCTGGTCTCAAACTCCTGGCCTCAAGTGATCTGCCCGCGTCAGCCTCCCAAAGTGCTGGGGTTACAGGCGTGAGCTGCCATGCCCAGTGGCATAATCATTGTTTAAAGTGTACAATTCAGTGGCATTTAGTGTTGGGAAAAGGGCCTGTAGGGTACCTATATAAACTGGCCATAAAAAAATGGGACAGTAAGTTGTGGAAAGCCACAAGAGGCCTCTGAGGAGGAAAGCCTCCTAGTTGCCATCATGTTCCCATGCTCAGAGCGAGACCCGCTCTCTTATCTGTAAACACGGTGTTCAAGGAGAAAGCGTTGGAATGTGGACAGACGTGCAGGCTCCTGGTTAAGCCGCTCCCACTAGCTACTCTCTGATAAGTTAAAGATACGCTGTTTGAACACAAAGGAGATTCCTTTAAACCGCTATTGCTATAGATTACACCTGTGACGTACCGTTTCGCCCTGAACATCTGCTTCTTAGATCTAAGTGTACTCAATAAATAGTGTGGACACCAGAGCTTGGTGCCTTTCACAGCCTCCATTTTGCAACTGGCCCCCTGGCTCCCACCTTTATGAACTCTTAACCTGTCTTTTTCTCATTCCTTTGTCGCCACCGGACTTCAGGTACCCTACGGGTGGTCTTGAGGCTGGTCCCCAACATTTAGTATATTCACAGTGTTGTGAGACCACACCTCCATCTACGGCAGGCATTTCACCACCCCAAGAGAAGACCACTCACTGAGCAGCCAGCCCTGCTCCCCTTCCCGCCAGCACCTGGCAGCCAGCCCTTTGTGTTTCTAAATATTTCATGAGTGTGGACTCGTGCTCTGTGTGGATTCATGTTTGGCCAAACACGCCCCCTGTCCCCCCGGTGTAAGGATGTCTCAGGTTCCGGAGAGGCTGGGCTGACAGAGGATGTGCATGTTTCGTTTTAGAAGGTCCCGTTCCCGGCCACGTGCGGTGGCTCACGCCTGTGATCCCAGCACTTTGGGAGGCTGAGGCGGGCAGATCACAAGATCAGGAGATCGAGACCATCCTGGCCAACATGGTGAAACGCATCTCTACTAAAAATACAAAAATTAGCTGGCCGTGGTGGCACGTGCCTATAGCCCCAGCTACTCAGGAGGCTGAGGTGGGAGGATCACTTGAGCCCAGGAGGTTAAGGCTGCAGCGAGCCATGACTGCACCACTGCACTCCAGCCTGGGCGACAGAGCAAGACCCTGTCTCAAAGGAAAAAGTTTTAAAAGTTATGGACAATACGGCATTGTCCTCAAATACTCCAGCCTGCATTACCAGGTGACATTCCTCTCTCTAACCACATCACCATGGTGACAGGAAACCAACTCAGATCACGGACATCGTCACACAAGTTCATGTTCAAATTTCCCCCTAGTTCTCCAAACATTTCTTCTCACCAGGAAATCACCAAGGATGTGCAGTGATTCTTGTCTAAAGCTTCTCTTCCAGAGCGGCTGCCCCTCATTTCTTCTAATATTGCATTCTTGAAAAGTGTGTCTAACTTTGACCCCACAGCCCACTGGGTTGCCTCTGATGGCGCTGGGGATGGTCTAGTAGGGTTGTGGCCTGTCCACTCTGTCACAGGGACCCCTGTGTGGGAAGTCCTGGATGTCCGACACCCCTGACAGGTGCTCAGCCAGGTGATTGACGGCCTGGTTGCTATGACAACTCCAACCTCAGCTTTCCAGCTTTCTCTGGGAAGGGATAATCCCCCAGCCCAGCATCAGGACCCAAATCCAGAGCTCACAGGCTGGTTCCCCAGACTGGAGCCTAGTGCAGCTCAGGGCAGCACATGGGCTGGCGTCTTCCTGTGTGTCCAGGCGGGCAGCCTGAGGCGGCCTGTTCTCACCCAGCCAGGGTGCTGAGCTGGCACCGGACTCTAGAACACATCATCTTCTCCCCAGAGCTCCTGCTTCTTCTCAAGCACAAACTGTCCTCTAACTTTAGTCTCTAAGCTGTGGATCTACCTAGGACCCCAGAGATCAACAAATTCCAGGGTTAGCACAGCAGCAGGCAGCAGACACATGGCTGGTTTGTGCAGCGCCTGAGAATAAACTATTATTGTACCGACTCCCCAGCTACATACCACTTTTCTATAAATGACACATAAGCCAAGCCAGTTTTGTTTAAAAACATAACGCTGAATACAGAAACATGACTGGATTTAGGTTTGTTTTCTGAACCTACAAAGCCTGCAGGAACCAGGACATTGCTGCTGCCTCTGAATGTTCCATTCCTGCTTTGAAGTTCCCAGGGACTCTGGAAAGGAGGGGCTGCCTGCAAAGCTGGAGAACGCCCACCCCCAGTGCCCCGACCAGTACGCACGTGCACACTCACATGCATCAGCTGCAGCCGGCAGGGCACAGTGGCTCCTCCTGCAATCCCAGCGCTCTGGGAGGCTGAGGACGGCGGATCACTTGAGCTCAGGAGTTCTAGACCAGCCTGCAACATGGTGAAACCCCTACTCTACCAAAAATACCAAAAAATTAGCTGGGCGTGGTGGCGCGCACCTGTAGTCCCAGCTCCTCGGGAAGCTAAGGCGGGAGGATTGCTTGAGCCCAGTGGGCAGAGGTTGCAGTGAGCCAAGATCACACCACTATACTCCACCCTAGGTGACAGACCAAGACCCCACCTCATAAAATAAAAAATAAAACCCCAAAAACACACACACAAACAGCTGCAGCCAGGTGAGGGCCCCATCCTCGGACGCACCCACACACTGGCTCACTGAAGGTGGGTGAAGATCAAGAAGTCCCAGGTACTCTCTCCTTTGATAAACATGCTTGGCACCCCCACCGAGTGCCCAGGCAATGCAGGCACTGGGATACAGGCCGGAAAGACAACAGGGACTGCTTGGAGTCCAGGGACCAGAAAGGAGATGAGATGGAGGAACCTGCAACACCATGGAAGCCACAGCTGTGATTTTTTATTTCCTTGCACACTTTTTGTTTTGTTTTTGAGACTGAGTCTTGCTCTGTTCCAAGCTGGAGTGCAGTGATGCGATCTCGGCTCACTGCAACCTCTGCCTCCCAGGTTCCAGCGATCCCCCTGCCTCAGCCTCCTGAGTAGCTGGGATTACAGGTGCGCACCAGCACACCCGGCTAATTTTTTTGTGTGTTTTAGTAGAGACGGGGTTTCACCATGTTGGCCAAGATGGTCTCGATCTCCTGACCTCATGATCCGCCCACCTTGGCTTCCCAAAGTGCTGGGATTACAGGCGTGAGCCACTGCACCCGCTGTAGACACGTTTTTTAAAAGAGAAAAAGAGGCCAGGCGCGGTGGCTCAAGCCTGTAATCCCAGCACTTTGGGAGGCCGAGGTGGACAGATCACAAGGTCAAGAGATGAAGACCATTCTGGCTAATATGGTGAAACCCCATCTCTACTAAAAATACAAAAAACTAGCCAGGCGAGGTGGCGGGCACCTGTAGTCCCAGCTACTCAGGAGGCTGAGGCAGGAGAATGGCGTAAACCCGGGAGGCGGAGCTTGCAGTGAGCTGAGATCCGGCCACTGCACTCCAGCCTGGGCGATAGAGCAAGACTCTGTCTCAAAAAAAAAAAAAAAAAGAAAAAGAAACTGTCAGTCTTTTTAAATAACGTATTTCCAAAATATACTTTCAACATGTAATTAATATAAAAAAGTGGTGAGATACTTTTCAGGCTTTTTTTCTGTAGTAAGTTTCCAAAACCAGGCATGTATGCTGATGGCCCACGTCGCCTGGCACTCTGGAGTCCCATGTGGTTGCAGCTATGGTATTGGCCATGGCAATTCTACAGCTAAAGCTGAGAGGAAGTCTGTCCAGAGAATAAGTCGGGGTGGGGATCTCAGTAGAGGGAACCACACCTGAGTAGAGGCACAGAGGAGGGAACAGCCAGCTCAGCCAGGGTGCAGGTGGGCCGGCCAGGGAGGGCTGTGGGGGCCATGGGGGCTGTGAGGAGGGTTTGGGCTTTGTCCTGTGCGCACTTCAGGAGCCACTCTG
>NW_012117154.1:7290962-7295280 GCF_000951035.1 Colobus angolensis palliatus
ACCTGAGCTCAGCGGGCAGGAGCGGAGGAGGACAGGCTTCTGGTTGAAGTGGGAAGGGCCCAGGGAGAATGGGGAAAAGAACACAGGGAAGCTTCCAGAGTGTGTCGGCCTCCCTCCACCTCGTTTTCTGATCCACGTCATCTCCAAGGGCACATTTTCCTTCTGAGAAGAGCTGGGAAGGCAGTCAGGACCTCTGTCCTCACCTCCACTAACTTGGCCCTTGCAGGCATCCCAGGCTTCCAGGGCCAGCCCCCTGGGGTTTAGCACGCTGCAGCCTCTGACTTTCTCTCCACTGCTTCTTCGGGAGCACATGCCAGAAGAGACACCGCCTCCACGGCCAGCACGAGGCTGCTGCCCAGCAGGCAGCCGTCTCAGGAGGACAGGCCCGGCTGCAGGAAAGGGCGGCCCCGGGCTTCTGGCGGGGGCTGAGGCAGGGAGGCCAGCCCTACCTCGGGGCTGGAGGTGGCATTGACTGGGGGTGTGGGGGGTCCGCAGACGGCAGCTGAAGCCCCTTCTCTGCAGGTTATGCTGGTGCAATTCCCTTTTAGGAAGTAGAGTCTGGGTGGAGAGAACGGTGAGTCACCTGCGTCTTGTTGTGATTCAGCCCTTATGTTTTCCCGGAGGGCCCTGTGCAGGCCTTCTGTTCCTAGGACTCGGTGCCTTTCTGAACCCAGTCTAAAAATTGCTGCAGCTCCTTCTGGCGTTAGTCACTGCCTGGTGACTAAGCCTTCAGTCCGTCAATCTTTAAATCCTACAATTATTTCTCCACCCAGGTTTTTAAGAATAAAAGTTGAAAATGTACTGAACTGACAGTTACCGGATTTGATTCCTACTTGATTGGTACCTTCCGCGAGTGGCCCTGATCGCCACCACAGCGCCACGTCCTGGCAAATCATTCACACGGACCTTGAGAACTCAGGAGAGGCACAGCCCTGACACTCAGCCCCGCCCCATCACGGGCTCCCTGCAGGTGAAAGGAGGCATGGCTTTTGTTCCCCACAAGCAACTGCAGGCAGTGCTATTTATTTTTAACACAGTGGAGCAGGCAACTTTATCTTCAATGATTACGTGCTGAAATCTGCTGATGAAAACGCTGTAAGATGGGCATGGGCGGGGGTGGCAGCCAGGTGTGTGCTGTGTGACAGCTTTTTCTGAACCTGCTGGACAAAGTCCCGACTCTGCCTGCTCAGTCCCAGTCCCAGCCCCACCTCCCCCGGGCTTATCTTCGGTTCCCCAAACCTCCACGCTGTTGACCCGCTCCTTGGCCTCTTTGGGAGGACCCTTCAGCCAGAAGGCCCTTGCCCCTTTCCCCCTTCCCCCTTCCTGCCCAGCTCTGGCCCTGGAAGGGCCCCCAGACCTGCCACGTGGAGGCTGTTAGAGGCCGAATGTCTGAGGCCTCCAAATGCACGTGTCGAAACCTAATCCCCAGAAGGATGGTATTTGGCGATGGAGTTTCCCAGAAGTGGCTCGGTTCGTGCTGGCTGCTATAGCAAGTACAGTCACGGCTGCCTAGTGAGGAGATCTGTCCTGAGAAATGCACCCTCGGGCGATATTACTGTCGTGCTGACTTCACAGAGTGCACTCACACAAACCTGGCTGGCACAGTCCGCGACACACTTGGGCCCTGTGCTGTAACCTGCTTCTCCCAGACCACACACCTGCAGAGCATGTCACTGCATCAAAAACTGTGGGCCGCCGTGACACAGCCGTGAGCCCTCGTGTATCTAAATACGGAAAAGGTGTAAAAAATAAAGCGCCGGCCAGGCACGGTGGCTCACACTGTAATCCCAGCACTTTGGGAGGCCAAGGTGGGCGGATCACGAGGTCAGGAGTTTGAGACCAGCTTGGCCAACATGGTGAAACCCCGTCTCTACTAAAAATACAAAAATTAGCTGGGCGGGGTGGTGCACGCCTGTAATCCCAGCTACTGAGGCTGAGGCAGGAGAATTGCTTGAACCTGGGAGGTGGAGGTTGCAATAAGCCAAGATCAAACTACTGCACTCCAGCCTGGGCGACAGAGTGAGACTCTGTCTAAAGAAAAAAAAAGAGAAATAAAATGTTCTTCAACAAACAAAAACTCATGGAATTTGTTATCAGTAGACCAACCTTGTAAGAAATGTTAAAAGGAGCTCTCCCGGCCGGGCGCGGTGGCTCAAGCCTGTAATCCCAGCACTTTCGGAGGCCGAGACGGGCGGATCACGAGGTCAGAAGATCGAGACCATCGTGGCTAACCCAGTGAAACCCCGTCTCTACTAAAAAAATACAAAAAACAAGCTGGGCGTGGTGGCGGACGCCCGTAGTCCCAGCTACTTAGGAGGCTGAGGCAGGAGAATGGCGTGAACCCAGGAGGCGGAGCTTGCAGTGAGCCGAGATCGCGCCACTGCACTCCAGCCTGGGTGACAAAGACTCCATCTCAAAAAAAACAAAACAAAACAAAACAAAAAACCCTAAAGAAGAGGCACCTGAGCCGCTGGCTTGAGCCTGCTCCCACTGTGAAATGTCTTCAGTAAATCTGTGCTTTCCTTGCTTCTCCTGTTTCTTTCTCTTTCATGGCTTGGCTCTTTTGTTACTTTGCACATTTTGTTCAATTCTTTGTTCAACATGCCAAGAACCTGGAGAACTCTATCAGGTAACAGAAGGTGGCTGGGAGCCTGTGGGAACATTGTTCCCTGAGACAAAGCAGCTGGGCGACTCTCTCCAGAAGCCGGTGACACAGCCAGACAAGAACCGCTGCCGCTGCCGCTGCCACTGCCACAGGTCTTGCTTGTGCACCAGTGGCAAGATGAAGATGGTCTCAAACTTATCACCAGCACAGCCATGCACACCACAAATCAGACAGCCCTGAGGGGAGCGCTGATGGCTGTGGCTGGCAGTGTGTCGCGCACAATGATCGGGAAGACTGGGTAGCGCACGAGAAGGGTGATCTTGAAGGAGACCCTCTCGCCACTGTCGGGGGCCAGGTGGGAGCCCATGATGTCCATGACGGTGAGGAAGACGAGGGGCAGCAGCAGGCCGACCACACAGAGGACGACCACCGGCGATGACCACGCAGGACCTCACTCCTCCACAGCAGGCTGACTCCACACTGAACTCCGGGAAGCAGGGCGGCACCCCAGCAGTTCCCATGCTCCCTGGTTCATAAAGACGCTCCTGTCAAACTTCCCCTTTTCTGGCAAGCGCCACAGGAAGATGCTGATTTCACAGACGATGTGGGGCGGCTGCTGAAGGTCGGCGAGCAGCTCGGACATCGAAGGGGAAGTTACAGACATCAAGGCTACAGGCAGCCACCACCTGGAGGGGCTTGTAGTTCCGGACCTCACCTTGATACCGTACGGGGTATTTGGAGACTTCCCCACGTCCACAGACTCATTGATGAGAGTGTCCAGGACCCACATCCGTGAGGATGGAAAACTTGGTGATGTCCAAGTCATCAGGATTCCACTGGAGAAACTCACCAGTCCAGCACTGCCAGGGCCAGATTCTGGGTCAGTGGCCGGTACCTGCTTTTTCTCATTCCTGCTGAGGATGGTGTAGACCACGGGTGTCCAGTCTTTTGGCTTCCCTGGCCCTCACTGGAAGAAGTATCTTCAGCCACATATAGAATACACTAACATTAATAATACTAACGGACTAAAAAAAATCACAGTAAAATCTCATAAATGTTTTAATAAAGTTTATGAATTTGTGTTGGGCCACATTCGAAGCTGTCTTACGCTGCAGATTGGACAAGCTTGGCGTAGGCATTGACATCAGTGGATACGGTGTTGGCTTCCTCCAGTCCTGCACGGGCCACCCGCCCATCGTAATTGGCCAGAAGGTCATTTGACAGCCTCAGCAGAGCTGGCCTTGTAGTGTTTTGGTCCTGTGGGCCGCCCTTTGCCTGGAATTCTGGTGGAGGGAAGGGAGGGATCTCTGAATAGCTTTGATCCAGGTTCAATCTGAGAATGCAAAACCTGTGAGCACTAAGGGCCGACTGCAGTTACTTATCCCTTCCCCGAGCACTGGGGATTTTTCTCCACCCTTCTGTGCTAGAACCTGGTGGGGCTCCAGGAGGTAAAATCTATGGAAGGAAGCGTGCCTCTCTACAAGGCTGAGCCCCCAGAGGTTTTAACCCTCAGGCTAGCCAGGGGCAGCCTCCAGCAACTTGTCAGTTATGGTTTAAAAGTTCCCACCAGTTCTGGGCTCCAGAGGGGTGTCACCCACTGCAGATCTGGGCTGTGACTCTGCTCACCTGACTCCCCAGATTTAAAGGGTGGCATGTGTCATGTGACCTCAGTGCTCTAACGGATCTAAGAAAAGTCCTTGATTTTAAGTTATT
>NW_012117154.1:7296520-7298066 GCF_000951035.1 Colobus angolensis palliatus
AAGAAGAGGTTCTGTGAAGACGCTGCTGGAAGGCAGCATCTGTGGACCGGGAAGAGGCCCTCACCAGTGACCGAATCGGCTGGCACCTGAACTTGGATTTTCTGCCTCCAGAACAGCAAGAAACACTTTCTGTTGGCTTAAAGCCACTCAGGCTATGAAATTTTCTTAAAGCATCCCCAGCTAACTAAGACACTACTCAGGGTCGGGCGCAGTGGCTCACACCTGTAATCCCAGAACTTTCAGAGGCCAAGGCAGGTGAGTCACCTGAGGTCGGGAGTTCGAGACCAGCCTGGCCAACATGGAGAAACCCCATCTCTACCAAAAATACAAAAAAAAAAAAAAAAAATTAGCCGGGTGTGGTGGCGCATGCCTGTAATCCCGACTACTCAGGAGGTTGAGGCAGGAGAATCACTTGAACCCAGGAGGCAGAAGTTGCGGTGAGCCAAGATCGCACCATTGCACTGCAGCCTCTGCACAACAACAGTGAAACTCCGTCTCAAAAAAAAAAAAAAAAGAGAAGACACCACTCAAACTCCTGGCCAAAAGCAAATCCTGAATGATTTTTAACATCCTTTATGGTAATTAAGGAACCCTGTGGTGCTGGGAAACAGTTGCTCAAACATCCTCTGGGCGTGGTCTCCTGGAGAGGGCATTTCATTTGCTGCCAGGGTCTGAACGGACATTTATTTACACAGTTATACCTGAGACGAGTAGGGACGGGGCTGGCTCAGTTCACCCCCCACTGGAGCATTCTCCCATGCCTTCCACGGATCACACACCCCACCCCACTACCTGGCTTGACACTAAACTCGCTAACCCTGAGACTTTGGTCATTCAAAGAAAACAGCCGTTTATATTGCTCTTCTGTGCTCTTGTAATGTTTAACTAGGCCTTTTACTTAAACAATTTCAGGAACTGGCTTTAAAAGATCCAGAATATCAACCAAGGTTGTAGAGGGTCCCCACTTTGGGAAGGAATGCTAAGCAACAGATTTACAGCCTTGCCGCCCCAGTCAGACAGCCAGCTGGCCCGTGACTCAAAATAACCATTGCAACCAGACGTGCTGACCAGCCTGTCCTAGCCCTCAGAGGCCTTCCCCAGCCCAGCCTGCACACCCTACCCTGATATCAGTTTCCACCCTTTGCCTGACACAAAGTCCCAGCCAGCTCCTCTCTCGGACTCAGTCAAGCATTCTTTCTCTCCCTTGGGCTGCCTCCCTTATGCCTGGACGTAAGCTCCAACGAAGCCTTGTCTGGGAAAACGCCTTTGGCCCCAATGTCAATTTCCATTGCATTGAGAGCCCAGGAACTCATGGTTGGTAACATATCCATTCCTGTGTCCAAACGGAAAGCTTTCTATTTTGTTTTGCATTTTTTTATTTTATTTTATTTTTTGAGACAGGGTCTTGCTCTGTCACCCAGGCTGGAGTGCAATGGCGCAGTTATGGCTCACCGCAGCCTCAATCTCCTGGGCTCAAGGGATTCTCCTGCATCAGCCTCCCAAGTAGCTGGAACCATAGGCCCGTGCCACCACGCCTGGCTAATTT
>NW_012117154.1:7299121-7305183 GCF_000951035.1 Colobus angolensis palliatus
CTACGCCCGGTTAATTTTTGTATTTTTTCTTTTTTTTTTTGAGATGGAGTCTTGCTCTGTTGCCCAGGCTGGAGTGCTGGGATTACAGGTGTGAGCCACCGTGCCCAGCCCAAAACCGATGTATTTCTTAAATGTATTTGATTGAAGTTTCATGTTTCCCTAAAATGTCTAAAACCAAGCTGCACCCTGACCACCTTGGCACATGTTCTCGACCTCCTGAGGCCCATATTGATACAGATAGGAGACAGGGAAATACTGGGTAGAAGAGGGCAGTTCCTGGGGAAAGCCCCCACCCTCGAATCTGGAAACCCGAAGCCCTAAATAGGAATAGGCATTCCTGTTTTTGCACCCAAAAGTTGCCTTTTGTTCTGCCATGTCTCCCTGTCCTTAACCCATATAAACCCCAAATCCCTGTCTCCATGAGGAGACAAACAGAAGAACAGAAGGACAGCGGAATGGTGGGGCAGAGAGGAGTGTCTGAACACCAAGACAAGTTCAGCTGGGGGATGGTCAGAGAGGAGATCAGCCGCTGGACGGCCAAACTCCAAGGGAAGATCATCTTCCCACTCCATCCCCTCTCCAGCTCCCCATCCATCCCGCTGAGAGCCACCTCCACCACTTGATAAAACCCCCACATTCATCCTTCAAGTCTGTGTGTGACCTGGTTCTTCTGGATGCTGGACAAGGACCTGGGTACCAAGAGGGCACTGACTGGTTAAGACTTAAGCCATCTGCAGATGACATGACTAAAGAGTGCACTGTAACCCATGCCCACTTGGGCTTTGACACTCACAGACACCCCCTGGATGCTGCTGTGGGGCTGGAGCCCAGGGGCACTCGCCCCTGCTCCTGCACCTGCCCATCTGTGTGCTCCCCCTCCCGTAAGGGGTTCGAACATGCATGGTGGCTCAACAGACAAGCCGTACCCCTGCTGGACATCCTACAAGGGGGATCAGGGAACTCCCCCATTTCAGTGTCATGGGCCATGGTCACTCATATTTGGCTTAGAATAAATTTCTTTCAATATTTTACAGACTTTGACTCCTTTTGTTGACATTTTCCAAGGTTCACCGTCCTTTGAGGGCACACTGTGTGTTGCCACCATAAGTAACTCAACTGGTCATGCCTGGAATGCTCTGGTGGAAGACAAGCTTGGTGTCAGTTCTCTTGGGTCCCCTCTTTTCTTTCTCAGTGAATGACTTTCTGACCATCTCCGGGACCCCATCCATTTGCCTCCCCAGGCGGAGCTCAGCTCTGGGTCTCTCCAGCTTCCCTAGGGGAGCCTCCCAGGCCACCACCCAGCTGAGGGCCACCCCTCCAGAGCTCTCTCCCTGGAAAGGCTGACCTAGGGGTACAGGATGGGGTGGCAGCTCACCCAGTCGAAGCGGGGCATCCCATTCGTCTCCTGGCTAGCCAGGACCAGGCATCTTTTCAGCAGACTCATAGTGTATAGAAGGTCTTTACTATCTGAGTCATCAAGGAAAAAGCTTTGCTCCTGGACTGATAATTAGTGCCAACTGACATGTGCTCATAAAAACAGCAAATTAGCTTATCTGCCCACACAGTGCCTTTCACCCTTGGGTGGTCTCAGAAGCACCTGCAGAGCTAAAAAGAAATTCAGGGCAAGGCTCAATGAGGTAGGACAGGGCTGGGCCTAGGTGTGTGTATCCAGTTCCCTGGGTGACTCTAAAATGACCAGTGTGAGAACCACAGGCACTGGCCATCTGCACAACAGCTGGGAACGGGCAACCAGATCTTTCTAAAGCCCAAGAAACCACACGCAAAAATGTGCTCACCACAATGTCATTTGTAGAGTTTTGATCAGGGTCCTCTGTCAAGAAGGAGGGTCCTGGAGCCCACGGGCCTGGAGGCTGGTCAGCTCTCTTCCATGTCACCCCTGCTCTTTCCTCTCAGTGCCTGGGACCAAAGGTGTGATAGGATGGTGGGGGGGTGGGGGCTGGGGATGGGGAGGGGACCACGGGTGATGGATCAAAGTGAGGAAGGACGAAATCCACTGCAGAGAGAGAGAGAGAGAGATTCATCAGGTGCTCCTAAGAGCCAAGGGCGAGAGACTCACAGAGTAGGGTGAGCAAAGGGTAGTAATGGCAGTGGCTGGTGCTGCCTCTGTGGGTTCCTGGGGCTCTCACCCAGCACCGCTTGTCACCAACTCTGTAACCTCTGACTTCTCCTTAGTTTGTTAACTTCACAATCTATAAGTTTGGGAAAGGACAGGAGACTTTATTTCTTACAAAGGGTTACAGCCTTTAAGGTGCTGAGACGGGAGTTCCCTGGAGCCTTTTGCGGGACTCATGATAGGGGTGTGGCTTGCTTACCTGGCACAAACTCCTTGTGGGAGGGGGAGCATGCAGATGAGTGGGTGCGAGGGCCAGGGCAAGCGCTTTTGGACTCTAGCCTCATGGTAGCATCTAGGGTTGTGTTACAATTAATTCTCTTTATTTTGTTTTATTTTTTTGAGATGGAGTCTCACACTGTCACCCGCAATGGCGTGACCTTGGCTCACTGCAACCTCCGCTTCCTGGGTTCACGCAATTCTCCTGCCTCAGCCTCCCAAGTAGCTGGGATTACAGGCACACTCCACCACACCCAGCTAATTTTTTGTATTTTTAGTAGAGATGGAGTTTCACTATATTCACCAGGCTGGTCTTGAACTCCTGACCTCGTGATCCACGTGCCACGGCCTCCCAAAGTGCTGGGATTACAGGCGTGAGCCACCATGCCTGGCCAATTAATTCTCTTCTAGCAATTGTCATCCATGGATTGCTAACTGCTAACCAGTTTAGTGAAGAGTCAGAGTGACAGCCTTTTACACCCCATCCTCTTGGTACTCAGGTCCTTGTCTGGCATCCAGGAAGAATCAGGTCACATGGACTTGAAGAATGGTGAGAGTGGAGGTTTTACTGAGGGATGGAGGTGGCTGTCAGCAGGATGGGGAGCTGGAAAGGGGATGGAGTGAGAAGATAAGCCTCCCTGGTCGAAGTCCTCTCCACGTTCAGATGCTTCTTTCTCTCCTTCTCTGCTGTAGCACTGCATTCCTCTGTCAGTGACGTTTTGGGTTTTTATGGGTACAAGATGGGGGTGCGGCAGGCCAGGGTGGTTTTGGAAAAAGCACCATTCAGGTGGGAAAACAGGGATCTGACGTTCTTTTTCAGGGACCTTTGCTGGGGAACTGCCTCTTCTATGCAGTTTTTCCCTGCCTCCTGTCTGTATCAGTGGCCCTCCCAAAGAGACAGGTACTTCAAGGGAGGAGAGGTTGGGGAAGGAGCTCTATGCTGAAAGGATTGGCTAAACATACATATGCAGCAGGTTACAGGAGGAGTGGTGAATATTCATGAAGGGGGTCCGGCTGCATGCGTACTAAACAAACATGCATGTTGCATATGACCTGTGTTCACTCTGGGGTGGAGTCTTAACATGTCAATGTGTCGCAATGAGGCCCTAAATGTCAGAGGTCTAATCAGGACACAAAGGCACTTCAGTGCACAGCCTTTGTAAATCAGCCAGAGCCGGTTCACGGTCGGGGGTCCCTTATCAGGAGGAGGTTCCTGAAGTCAGACTTCTGCCCAGTCAGAGCTGTGGTCATGGCTGTGGAACGTGGTCAGTTTGTGTCTGTGGGTGGATGAGCTGCAGTCATTTGAATCTTGCTCATTGCTGGGCCAGTGTGTGTTTAGCTGCTGGAGAAAAAGCAGCTGTGGCGTGAGGGCAGAATCCGTTCTCTCAGTGTAGGGTACAAGGCTGACCCTTGCCTGGTGTGGCCTGAGGTCCTGTTTATAATTTGATATCTTATTACCACAGAGTCTGTTCTGTGGGTCTTAAGGTCTCTATTTTAACTTTAGTGCTGTTCAGTGTTGTGTGTAAACCCTAAAGGGAGGGGGTAAAAAGATGCAGCTGACCTCCTGTTCCCTCATGACCAGGAACTCAGTTTTAGGGTTTTTCTGGTGTTCCCTTCCTTGGTGGAGGGGGGCTTAGGATTTTATTTTAGTTTACACTCTTCTGTAAAGTAGTGTGAAGATTCAATGTGTTAATGCACGAAAGATGCTCAGCGCACGGTACGTGCTCAATGTTAGCTGTTATTATTATTTCTATTATTTTTTGAGACAGAGTTTCGTTCTGTCGCCCAGACTGGAGTGCAGTGGCATGATATCGGCTCACTGCAACCCCTGTCTCTCGGGTTCAAGTGATTCTCCTGCCTCAGCCCCCTCCAGTAGCTGAGATTACAGGCACCACTACGCCTAGCTTTTTTTTTTGTTGTGGGGGGGGTTGTTGGGGGATGGAGTCTTACCTTGTCACCCAGGGTGGAATGCAGCGGTGCGATCTTGGCTCACTGCAACCTCTGCCTCCCGGCTTTGAGTGATTCTCCTGCCTCAGCCTACCAAGTAGCTGGGATTACAGGTGTGTGCCACTACATCCGGCTAATTTTTGTATTTTTAGCAGAGATGGGGATTCGCCATGTTGGCCAGGCTGGTCTCAAACTCCTGACTGCAAGATCCGCCCACCTCGGCCTCCCAAAGTGCTGGGATTACAGGTATGAGTCACCACACCCGATCTAATGTTTGTATTTTTAGTAGAGACGGGGTTTCACCATGTTGGCCAGGCTGGTCTTGAACTCCTAACCTCAAGTGATCCACCTGCCTTGGCCTCCCAAAGTGTTGGCATTACAGGCATGAGCCACCACACCTGGCCTATTATTTTTCAGAGATGGTTTACCTTATGTTGTCCAGGCTGGCCTCCACCTCCTGGGCTCAAGCAATCCTCCCTCCTCAGCCTCCTTAGTAGCTGTGACTGCAGGCATGAGCCACCATGTGCTGCTTAAATGTTAGCTATTATTATTTTCTGAGTCAGAGTATCACTGTGTCATCAGGCTAGAGTGCCGTGGCGTGATCTTGGCTCACTGCAACCTCCACCTCCTGGGTTCAAGTGATTCTCCTGTCTCAGCCTCCCAAGTAGCTGGGACTACAGGCACGCACCACCACTTCCAGCTAATTTTTGTATTTTTACTAGAGACAGCATGTTGGCCAGGATGGTCTAGATTGCTTGCTGTGGTGATCTGCCCACCTCAGCCTCCCAAAGTCCTGGGATTACAGGCGTGAGCCACGGCATCTGGCCAATGTTAGCTATTATTAATGGACGATTATTACTATTCACGATGTACTTTCTTTTTAAAACCTGGATCTCTAAGTAATGTCCTCCTCCCTCAGTCCTCAGCATCGCCTGGTCAGGCATCGGGTCTCACCAAGCTGCAGAGCTGCAGGTGCGCTGTGTTAGGTCACCAAGACTTCAGTCTGGTGATACTGACCCCAGAGACCCAAATCACCATGTCTGCAAGTCTGGAACCCAAAGGCCTCTGTTCCCTGGGGTGGTGCAGGGAAGCCGCAGGGAGTGTGTCAGCTGTGGAGAGCGCAGGGGCGGGAAGTGAAGGCTGTGGGATCCCCTAGGGGGTCAGGTTCGTGGAAGGCAGGCCCTCCACAGGAAGACCGGGTTGGGCTGGGATGGGACAGGCGGCCCAGGCCCGGGCACCTGTGGATGGAGGGCCGGGCATGTGGCCGGGGGCTGGGGGCCTCTGCAGGTCGGGCCACCGGAGGGGGTACTCAGGGTCCGCAAGGGTCTGGGGCGCCCCAGAGAAGCCCGCCACCCCAGGCCGGTGTGGGGGAGACTGGGTCCCATCGGCCCCGTGTTTGTCAGCTCCCGCGGCCCGTGGGAGGGGACATGGATCGGATGCGGGCTCCGGGCCCTGCAGGCAACTGAGAGCGCGGTTCCCTTGGGGATCCGGGGTCTGGGGTCACTTCCGCGCCTCGGCACCCTTCCCACGCCCGCGTGCACTCTCGTGGCTCTCCGCGTGGTGAGAATGTCGCGCCCGGAGGTCAGGGGCGTGGCGCCCGGGCCTTCGAGTCTCCCCTGCGCGCGGCTGGGCGCGGGGCGCAGGGCTGGGGCGGAGCACGCGTGTTGACTGAATGAATGAACGAAGGAACGAACGGCGCTCCAGAGCCCTCTCCCGGTGGAATGACAGTGCAAACCCAGCGTTTCCGGCGGCAGAGTGGCGGGGG
>NW_012117154.1:7305542-7310894 GCF_000951035.1 Colobus angolensis palliatus
CGCGGCCAGGCCCGGCATGGAGGAGGAGTGCCGGGTGCTCTCCATACAGAGCCACGTCGTCCGCGGCTACGTGGGCAACCGGGCGGCCACGTTCCCGCTGCAGGTACGCATCCGCCCGCAGCCCGGGCTTACGTAACCCGAGCCTGTGACCTTGGCGGGGCTGCCCGAGACGAGCCTCAGTTACCCGAGGGAGGCTTGGGAGCCGCGGGCAGAGCCTGGCGCTGGCGCCCGGGAGACAGGCGCGGGATGGGTCGCCCGCTCTGCTTGGCTTGCGGGGGCGGAAGCGGAGGGCTGAGCGCTCTGGGGGCCCCTGCGGGTGGGACGTGTCCGGCGTCGGGATGCACGGGTAGGCGGGAGCCCTGTGCACCAGCTGTGGCGCAGCCGCTCGTCCTCGCCCCTTCCCGCCGATCGGGCCGACTGCCGCGGGGGCGGGGGGGACGGTGAGGCTCCCGGAGGCGAAGAAATGCCGCAGAGCCCCAGGAGTCCCGGAGCAGTCACTGGAGCCGGGACCTTGCCCCGCTGGAACGCAGAGGCGGCCGTGGAGCTCGAGGCGTTAGCGCGCTCACCTGCTGGGCCCCTGTGGGTCAGAAGGTCGGGAAGAGGGAGGAAGACGAGTGAGGTCACGGTGCCCACGAGGGTGGACTCCACTCTTGGCCTGACCACGCCAGGAGGTGGCCAAAGGGAAGAGGGTGGGGCTGGGACTGCCTTGCACCCTCTGCCAGAGTGGCATCCCTGCAGGTGTTTGCTCTGACGAGGAAAAGCCCCAGAAAACAGTTCGGGACTGTGCGGATCGGCTTTAGGGAGCCACCTTTTAAAACGCGTTAGCCCACGGCTTCCTGGTTGCAGCTAAGTGGCCCGTGGAGGGGTAGGAGAGCCCTGGGTGCAGTGGCGTGGGTGTCACGCAGGGCCGAGGCAGAACCAGGACGACGGGCACTTCCTGGCCTTGTCGAGTCAGCAGGAGGGCTGGGGGTGACCTGCAGAGTGGTGGCTCTCCCATGCTGCTCACCTGTCGCCTGGTCCTTGGGGATGGGAGCAGGTATGCCCGGTCCCTGTGCTGGGCCCCGCGGGATGTAAAGAAGGGCCACCTGGGCACGGTGGGGCCTGCGGTGCGGGCTAACCTGGGAGGAAGGCAGGAAGCGGGGAGCAGAGCTTCGGTGGAATTTGAGGGCTGACCTAGGCATGCCCCCAGCAGGATGAAGCCGAGCAGAGTTGAGTGTGGAAAGGTAGGGGTTCAAGTCCGAAGTGAAGTGGAAGTCCTGTTGGGCAGGGTGCGGTGCTTCACAGGCAGTCTCATGTGAGCCCCTTTTCCAGCCAGCTGCAGGCAGACCTTGCCTGGGACAGTCAGGGTGCACAGGTTCTGTGGCCCCGGCTATTAAGCACTGCTCTGGGCCACTCCTAGCTTGAGGTGGGTGGCGGAGGTCACCACGGGCTGGTGGATTGCTTGGGCAGAGTCAGAAGTAGGACTGGGCTTGGGAAGAAAGGTGCAGGGTCCCTGAAGCAGGGGCAGCCAGGGAGTGTGGAACCAGGGAGCTCTGAAGACAGCGTCCACTGTCTTGGCAGAATTGTGCAGGTCCTGTAACGTCTGTCCCGTCCCTCCTCCCGTCCACCTCCTACTTCACTGGGCAAACTGTTTCCTTCTTTGACTCACTTGGGATATCCCAGCAATGTCCCTTGTTCTCTAACTTCCAGTGACTCAAGGGAGGGGTGTCCTCTGATTGCTCACCTCACGTGGAGCCTCGTAAGGATGGTGCTGCTCTTCCTACCTGGGGTCCCCCCAGTGCCCGGCGTCCTTACCTGTGGGCTCCACAGGGTTCCATGCAGGTGTTTTGCTCCCATCCCCCGATGTCCATGCCGGCTGGACAAGGAGAAACAACACGATGAGGGAGGGGCTGAGATGGCCGGCGGCCCAACCAGCCTGGACCAGCCTGGACCAGCCTTAGTGGGCACAGGAGGGACTGGGAGACAGAGCCTGGAAGTGGCCTTGGGGCTGGCGTTTGCCGCTTCCAACCGCAGTTCCAAGGGGAAGTGTCCCCAAAGTCTAGAGCTGCTCTTGCAAGAGTTTGTTCTTGATTTTGATCATCATTGTATGGCTTAGGACCCCAAAGCCTTGTTCACATGGCTGAATGTAGGGAAAGAAAACTTCGACACCGGCAGAACAGAGCCTCTGGCTGGGCCCCAGAGATTTGCCTTAGTGCTACTTGGAATGAGACTGGAGAATGCCTCAGGGGTGTGGCATGTAGCAGGGTGGCTGGAGAGGCTCCTTATGGGGACTGACCCAGGTGTCTGGGGGTCCCACCTCAAAGCAGGTGTCTCCTCATCTTGGAATTCCAGCTGAGGGATCTGGCCCTGGTTTCTGAGCCTTCCGGAGTCTCACCTGCAAACTAGGCACAATACCTGTTTGCAAGATAGCACCAGGGCTCCTTGTGTCCTTCATGCCAGACTCGGGGTATGCCCATTGCCAGGGAGCTGCCACTGCTTCCCTGTGAGTGTAGCACAGGTGTGTCACGACTGGACCATCTGCACGTCTGGACTTCAGAGCTATTCTCCCCAGCCGCTTTCTGCCAGGTCCTCCCCGTGTGTCGCTCTGCAGCCAGGAGGCAGCCTCCCTCCCTGGGCAGAGCAAAACCTTGAGCCTGTGTTTGGATTTTGTTTCTGGGCCTAAGCCCAAGGTTCATTTTGGTGGCAGAGAACTTAAGGAGGGAACATGTTGGCATGACCAGTGCTGGCAGGAGGTGCAGTGTGTCAGGCAGCATGATTTGGGTTTGCAGATTGAACGCAGAGGGCAAGGGCAGGCTCGAGGTCTGGGGGTGCATGGAGAGGAGCTGGGGGGCTGCCTGAGTCAAGCACAGACCTGCCCAAGGACAGGCCATGGGATGCGCCTTGGGGTGGGGCACTTCCCCGCTGCTCTGGCTTGGATTCTAGGCAGGAAGGAGTGGAGGGAACGAGTGGCCGCCCTTCCACGTTGGTGGGACTGTTGCCTCTTGGGTGTAGGAAACCTCAGGTTCTTCCAGGGCTGGGAGGTTTGGCTGTTTGGAGCGCCGGGTGTGTATGTGTGGAAAGCCTTCCCGGCTCATCAGTTCCGCAGCTCACGTGTTTGTATAGGCCTCACTGCGTGGGGGAGATCCCGGGGCCCTCGGGGCAGCTTCCCAACCCCCTTTGTCCTATTGCTTCCATAACCCTAAGGTACACAGCCGTAGGGTCATGTATGAGTTTGCTGGAGTGAAAATACCGTAGGCAGCCTTAGGGTCCTGTAGGAGTTTGCCCGGACTGCCATAACCAGGTGGCTCGCTGTAGCAGAAATTCACCTCTCACAGTCTGGGGGCCAGAAGTCTGAGACCAGGGTGTGGGCAGGGCCATGCTCCCTCCATACGCGGGTCCTTCCCCGCCTCATCCGGCTCTCAGTGGCCCCAGGCTTCTGGGGCTCATGGCCAAATCAGTCCAGTCTCTGTCTCTGTCCTCACGTGGCCTCCGCCCCGTGTGCTCTCTTAAAAGCACACTTGACCTGGGATTCAGGCCCAGTCAATCATCTGGTGTGATCTCGTCTTGGAATCTTACATCTGCAAAGATCCTTCTTCTCTTGCTTTCATTTTTTTTTGTTTTTGTTTTTGTTTTTGTTTTGTTTTTGAGATGAGGGTCTCACTCTGTTGCTCAGGCTGAAGTGCAGTGGTGCAATCTCGGCTCACTGCAACCTCCCCCTTCCAGGTACGAGCAATTCTCCTGCCTCAGCCTCCTGAGCAGCTGGGATTACGAGTGTGTGCCACAACGCCTGACTAATTTTTCTGTATTTCTTTTTAGTAGAGACGGGGTTTTGCCATGTTGGCCAGGCTGGTCTTGAGCTCCTGACCTCAGGTAATCTGCCTGCCTCAGCCTCCCAAAGTGCTGGGATTACAGGTGGGAGCCACCATGCCTGGCCCAAATATCCTTTTTCCAAATAGAATCCCCTTGACAGGTTTCAGTTAAACATACGCTTCGAGGGTCCAGCATTCAGTCTGGAAGGAGCCTTCCTTCCAGTAGGAGCCTTCAGAGAAATTTGAAAGTGGCACAAACCAAGGGGTGAATTAAAGGCCCAGAAGTTGATGACGTCAAGCTGTCCTTTTTGGAAACGAGGGGAGCAGCACAGCCATGAGTCTCCAAACTGGGCTGTGCGGAGATTGTCCTGAGTACATCGAAGGCCAGTAGCTGCCCTGTGGGGAGAGGCAAGCCTGTCCTGACCCTGTGCGTCCCGTCCAGGAGGAGAGGTAGTGGGCTCCTGCTGGCTGGGTGATGTCGGTGTCCTTCATCTGTCAGCGTCTGGAGCAGCTGAGGCCAGGCACCAGGCACTGCCGCCTCAGACATAAGTGACCCCCGTGCTGCAGGACCACAGTGCAGGTGTGCTCTCATAGGGCCGCTCCTGGGGAGGAGGTCATAGACATCAGGCATTAAATGATTGAATTCCATGGCTTTGTCAATCTAACTTGGGGCCTTAGCTCAAGATCCATTTAAATACCACATTGCAAAGACCAGAAGGCAAGACCATGGGACTCCCTGCAGCCCCCACCACAAGACGCTGTGAGGTGGCTGGCTCCGTCCGGGCCTCAATGCCATGCCTGCTGGCAGGCGGACTGTGGCTCAGACACCCCACATGAAGAAGCAGGGGGCTCCCTGCCCTGGAACCCTGGATGTCAGCACCTGCTCTGACTCCTACCTGCTGAGTGACGTTGGCAAAAGTAGCTGTGGCAGAGGTCGAGGGTTCCACCTGCTTACTGGGCCCTGCTTCTATGGACAGGAGTAGAAGCTGCAGAGCTTTGGGACCTCAGCACTTTAGCAGCTTGTGGACGCGAGCAGCGAGTCACCCCGGGCTCCCAGAGACGCACGATGGGGTCCCAAGGGGGTTGCTTGAGGGCCCTCAAGTCAGGAGCTGATTTCTATCTTCGAATATTTAAGAATCCCCAAGCCCAGGTGAGGCGGCTCACACTTATGATCCCAGTACTTTCGGAGGCCGAGGTGGGTGGATCACTTGAGCCTGGGAGTTTGAGACCAGCCTGGGCAACATAGCAAGACTCCATCTCTACAAGAAAAAAAAAGCTGGCTATGTGACTCACATCTGTAGTCCCACCTACTTGGGAAACTGAAGTGGAAGGATCACCTGAGCCCAGGAGGTGGAGGATGCAGTGACCTGTGATGGTGCCACTGCACTCCAGCCTGGGTGACAGAGTGAGACCCTGTCTCAAAAAAAAAAAAGTAAAAAATAAACATGTATGGAAATACAATGTATTTTTTTTTTTTTTTTGAGACAGAGTCTCGCTCTGTCGCCCAGGCTGGAGTGCAGTGGCCAGATCTCGGCTCACTGCAAGTTCCGCCTCTCGGGTTTAC
>NW_012117154.1:7311928-7346612 GCF_000951035.1 Colobus angolensis palliatus
TTTTCTACTAAAAATACAAAAAATACCTGGGTGTGGTGGCGCACTACTGTAATCCCAGCTACTCAGGGGTGGGGGGCGGTGAGGAAGGAGAAATGCTTAAACCCAGGAAGTGGAGGATGCAGTGAGCCGAGATTGCACCACTGCACTCCAGCCCAGGCGACAGAGCAAGACTAAGCCTCAAAAAGAAAAGAAAAGGAAAAAATAGAGCCAGCGCTGAAGTGTGCCTCCTTCCTGCCTCGAGTGGCCCTCACTAACTTCCCTAGAGGTGATGCTGATGCTGTAGGTTGGAGATGTTTCTGAGCGTCCTTGGAACGTTCCCGCGTGCTCTCCCGGCCACGCTGGACATCTGGCTTTCCTCCCGTCTAGTTGAGATTCTCTCTCTCTCTCTCTCTGGCCTCTGCCAATCCCTGGGTCTGAGCCAGAATGTGTCCCAATCCAGGAAACAGGTGTTTTTTCTGGTATTTCTTCTTTTTCTTTACTCTTTCTCCAAAAAGGAACAAAATTTGGGCTAGTTTCTTGCTTTTCTGACTCTCTTAGTTTGGGACTGAGGTTTCTGTTATTCCTGTTTGGCTGTCATGGAGAAAAACAGGAACTTATCGGTCCCGTTTTCCTTTTCTCCTCTTTTTTTTTGAGACTGAGTCTCACTCTGTCACCCAGGCTGGAGTGCAGTGGCATGATCTCGGCTCACTGCAAGCTCCGCCCCCCGGGTTCACGCCATTCTCCTGCCTCAGCCTCCCAAGTAGCTGGGACTACAGGTGCCCGCCACCATGCCCAGCTAATTTTTTTGTATTTTTAGTAGAGACGGGGTTTCACCGTGTTAGCCAGGATGGTCTTGATCTCCTGACCTTGTGATCCGGCCGCCTCAGCCTCCCAAAATGCTGGGATTACAGGTGTGAGCCACCGTGCCCAGCTAATTTTTGTATATTGGTAGACACAGGGTTTCACCATGTTGGCCAGGCTGGTCTTGAACTCCTGACCTCAGGCGATCCACTCTCCTCGGTCTCCCAAAGTGTTGGGATTACAGGCATGAGCCACCGCGCCCAGCCTATTGGTCCCATTTTCTGATCTATTTTACCCTCTTGCCTCTGGCTGTAGCCCACATCAGTGCATATGTATGTGTATGTGGGTGTGCATGTGTGTACATGGTGTGTGCGTGTGTACATGGTGTGTGTACATGGTGTATGTATGTGGGTGTGCATGTGTGTACATGGTGTGTGTGTGTGTACATGGTGTGTGTGTATGTGGGTGTGCTTGTGTGTGTACATGGTGTGTGGGTGTGCTTGTGTGTACATGGTATGTGTGTGTACATGGTGTGTGTATGTGGGTGTGCTTGTGTGTACATGGTATGTGTGTGTACATGGTGTGTGTATGTGGGTGTGCTTGTGTGTACATGGTGTGCATGTGTGTACATGGTATATGTATGTGGGTGTGCTTGTGTGTACATGGTGTGTGTGTGGGTGTGCGTGTGTGTACATGGTGTGCGTGTGTGTACACGGCGTGTATGTGGGTGTGCGTGTGTGTACATGGTGTGTATGTGGGTGTGCGTGTGTGTACATGGTGTGTATGCGGGTGTGCGTGTGTGTACATGGTGTGTATGTGGGTATGCTTGTGTGTACATGGTGTGCGTGTGTGCACATGGTGTGTGTGTGGGTGTCCGTGTGTGCACATGGTGTATACATGGTGTGTGTGTACATGGTGTGCATGTGTGTACATGGTATGTGTGCATGTGGGATGCATATGTGTATGGGGCATGTATGCACGTCTGGGCATGCATGTGTGTGTCATGAGAAGCATGTGTGCACGTGTGTGTGTGTGGTGTGTTGCTCTGCAGGCCCCAGTGTTGGCCAGCCCCCCGTCTTTCTTGTGAGTGACTTCCCCCTTCTTAGGGGGCTTGGCGTGACTGGCATTCTCTGGAAAGGGAGGGGCGGATCTGCAGAGCGGGCAGCTGCAGGGACTCGGGGGCTGCTGACTGGCTTTGTGGCTTCTTGGCCTTGGTGTCTGTGGGTGCACACCCACACAGAGCTTTTGAAATGGAATCATGCGTGCCCAGTTCATAGAGTGAGTGGCGCCGAGGAATAAGAACAGAGGGAACTTCTCAAGGAGAAAGGAAGAAAGGAATTGTCAGAGATGGGCTGAACAAAAAACCGTGCGATCGGCCGAGGAGGGGCCGGCAGCGCCTCCCTTCCTGCCCACAGAGCAGCCGCCCTGTGCCCATCTATTCCCCGGCTTTGCATGGGGCCTCTGTTTTAAAGGGTTCTGTGGCCAAGACAAGCCTGCCAGTCCCTGTCCCTGTCCTTGGCCACTTCTCTGGCAGCTTTCCCCATTCCTGAAGCAGGTGGGTAGCCCTGCTCAGCCTCTTGTCCCATCTCCTTACCTGTGACAGTTGCCAAGCCGCTGGGAATGTGGTCGCCTTAGGACAGCTGAATGAGGAAACTGCGGTGCACACAGGTTTGGCTAACCCCAAGGGCCAGTTGCTGTGCGTGGGAGTTCCAAGGGGCGGAAGGGAGCCAGCACTAGGTGGAGCTCTGCTGGCCAGGGGACAGAGAGGAACGGCCTCTAGGAGGAGGGTGCAGCGGGTGTGAGGCCCTGTGGAGCCAACTTTGGAGCTAGAATAAGGTGGCATTTTTGCGGCACGCTGTGGGGGTGGACGAGGCCTGAGGTCACACCAGGGAGCCCATATTGGGTCAGGAATGTTGCTTTGGCAGTCCCTGGACTCAGCTCCCAGCTGTCTGGCCATCTGGGCACTTCTGAGCCCAGCCATGACCTCTGCCTTCCCTTAGCACTTTGCAGTGAGCCCAGCACCCGGCAGCCCCTGACCAGCCAGTGCACGGTCCCTGTGCGGCACTGTGAACCTGGAAGTAGGGGGCTGGGTGTCTGTGTGCTCTGGGGGCCCAGGCGATGGGCCCTGGAGCTGTGAAGACTGAGTCACGGGTGGGTGAGGGATGAGGGGAGACTGCTCTGCGGGGGCTCAGGGCCGTTTCTACCAGAAATTCCCCTTGGGGTTTGTAGGACAAAGGACATGGTTGACCTGGATTGTAGGGCTGACCAGTGACAGACAGTGGGAGGGACACAGGGTGCTCGGGCCCCAGGTTGATCAGGGTGAAGCAGTCATGTGATCTCTCCCAGCCTCTGTCCTCATTCTGATGTCCTAAAGTGGTCAGAGGTCTCTGCAAAATAAGCTACAGGGAGGGTTCTGCTTCTGCGCAGCGCTCACCCGGCTCTCCCCCGAACGCCTGGAACTAGGGTGGCCAGGCTGGGGTGGAGGAGCTGCGCTGGAATGTTCCAGAGCTTCCCCCACTCCTGCCGTTCTGAGTCACTCTGCCTCCCGGAAGGAGGAGGATCAGCTGAGCCGCTGCGCTCACGTAGTGTCTCCCTGTGTCTCGCTGTCTGCCTTACTGTGCACAGGGTGGGCTGCTGCCGCTACGGCGCGCACGTGGGCCCTGGGAGGAGCCCGACGCAGCCACTCCCGCACCGCACGTGGGCAGGACGAGGGTTCCTCACAGGACCGGCCGGGCCGAGGGAGGAGGACTGGGGACTGCGCCTGGCAGAGGATGAGCTCGTGTTGTGGGCGGCAGGGAGAAGGGAGTCCGAGAGCTCCTCCTCGGCAGTGGTTCTGCCGCCGCGGCTGCTCTTGTGGTTGGACCAGATGACTAATGAGGTTGAAAGCCCTTCCCCCGCCCCAGTGATTGCCGCTGTGGCCCCGCAACCCTCCAACCGCAGGAAGTTCCCATGAGGATGTTGGAGCCCTTTCCAAGCCATCCCACTGGCCTAGACTCTGCTGGGATTATTTTGACCCCCCAGGGCAGAGTGTAATCATCTGACAGGCTTTCTCTCTCGGCAGGAGACGGGGCGCACTCCAGCAGGTGGGGGAGCCCCAATGTGTCCCACGGATGAGGGTGCAAAGCCCAGCCCCCCTCTTCCTGCCCCCTGGCTGCAGGCCCCTCGGCTTTTCCCACCCTGGCTCCCCTGTGTGCTTGGCACTTGTTCCCTTTACTTAGTGGCCTTTTAGCCCGCTGGTCCTTCCCAGGCAGCTGGAGCGGACTTATGCCTTGCAGCAGAGGCTGAGCAGAAAGAAGCTTGTCCTTGAAACTTTTCCGCGGAGACACCCAGGCTGTTCTGTGGCACCAGTGGGTTTGCCAGAGACCAGGGACTTTGACCAGGGCTGGCAGGGAGCCCCAATCCTGAAGAACCCTCGTTCTTCGTGTGCTGTCGCGGAGGCTACATAGGCACAGTTGCAGCAGGGTCTTGGAGGCTGAAAGAAGAACGGTCTGAGTGGAGAGAGGGGAGTTGGCCAGGCACAGGAGTTTCAGAGCTTTCGGGGGCTCAGAAGGTGCCCAGGGCTCTGCAGCTTAGTGAGGAGTTCACAGGGTGGTGGGCGACCCAGCACCCAGGGGCATCAGCTGTGGGAGTGGGTCTGGGCTTCATCCTGTGGACACAGCAGACCCTCAAGGGCTGGGTTTAGAGGAGTACGTCTGGAGGTGGGGCTGGGGAATGCACATTGAGGGGAGCTCGGAGCAGAACCGTAGCACAGGCCAGGCATGATGGCTCACGCCTTGTAATCGCAGCACTTTGGGAGACTGAGGTGGGAGGATCGCTTGAGCCCAGGAGTTCAAGACCAGCCAGGGCAGTATAGTCAGACCCCATCTCTACAAAAAATAACAAATAAATTAGCCAGGCGTGGTGAAACATGCCTGTAGTCCCAGCTACTCGGGAGGCAGGAGAATCTCTTGAACTCAGGAGGCAGAGGTTGCAGCAAGCTGAGATTGTGCCACTGGATTCCAGCCTGGGCAGCAGAGTGAGATCTTGTCTAAAAAAAAAAAAACAACAAAACGAAAACAAAAACAGTAGCACGGTGGTCTGATAAGACCATCCCAGGAAGGGGGATGACGCAGTAGTCCACAGGCCTCAGTGGACCCTCACAGCAGGTATGGACATCAGAGAGTCTTGCTCATACCTAACTGAGTGATTTGATTTGATTTGAATTTTTTTTGAGATGGAGTCTCTCTCTGTCACCCAGGCCGGAGTGCAGTGGTGTGATCTCAGCTCACTGTAACCTCCGCCTCCCAGGTTCAAGCGATTCTCTTGCCTCAGCCTCCTGAGTAGCTGGGATTACAGGCATGCACCACCACGCCCGGCTAATTTTTGTATTTGTGGTAGAGACGGGGTTTTGCCATGTTGGCCAGGCTGGTCTCGAACTCCTGACCTCAGGTGATCCACACACCTCGGCCTCCCAAACTGCTGGGATTACAGGTGTGAGCCACCACACCCGGCCCTCATACCTGATTTAGAGTATGTTCTGCTAGGATTACAGGTGTGAGCCACCGTGCCCGGCCCTCATGTCTATTTAGAGTATGTTCTGCTGGGATTACAGGCGTGAGCCACCATGCCCAGCCCTCATGTCTGATTTAGAGTATGTTCTGCTGGGATTACAGGTGTGAGCCACCGTGCCCGGCCCTCATACCTGATGTAGAGTATGTTCTGCTGGGATTACAGGCATGAGCCACCGTGCCCAGCCCTCATGTCTGATTTAGAGTATGTTCTGCTGGGATTACAAGCATGAGCCACCGTATCCAGCCCTCATATCTGATGTAGAGTATGTTCTGCTGGGATTACAGGTGTGGGCCACTGTGCCCGGCCCTCATACCTGATGTAGAGTATGTTCTGCTGGGATTACAGGTGTGGGCCACCGTGCCCAGCCCTCATGTCTGATTTAGAGTATGTTCTGCTGGGATTACAGGTGTGAGTCACCATGCCCAGCCCTCATGTCTGATTTAGAGTATGTTCTGCTGGGATTACAGGTGTGGGCCACCGTGCCCGGCCCTCATGTCTGATTTAGAGTATGTTCTGCTGGGATTACAGGTGTGGGCCAGCCCTCATGTCTGATTTAGAGTATGTTCTGCTGGGATTACAGGCGTGGACCACCGTGCCCAGCCCTCGTGTCTGATTTAGAGTATGTACTGCCAAACTCCGTGGTGTGAATACTGCCACTATGGCTGAAGGTAAACTATCAGCCTGCTTAGGAGAGAGCTGCGCGGCAGCCTCCATCATGTCGTGTTCCTCCCTCTAGACTCAGTAGACACAAAGAGCTCAGTAGACAACAGATAGGGTAAATTGCTAATAAACTAGGAAGTAGTGAGGCTAGAATATTTATTAAGTTTGCTTTTAATATAATTTATGTAGTCTGAGTGCAGTGGCTGGTACCTGTAGTCCCAGCACTTTGGGAAGCCAAGGGAGGATAATTAATTGAGCTTAGGAGTTCAGGACCAGCCTGGGCAACATAGTGAGACTCTGTCTCAACAAAAAAATATAAAAATGAGCCAGGTGTGGCAACACGCACCTGTAGTCCTAGCTACTCAGGAGGCTGAAGAGGGTGGACCCCTTGATCCCAGGAATTCAAGGCTGTAATGAGCTATGATTGCGCCACTGCACTCCAGCCTGGGTGACAGAGCAAGACCCTGTCTCAAAAAATAATAATAATATAATTTACATAATTGTAAGTTTTATGACTCAATTTTTTTTTTTTAATAGAGATGGAATCATGCCATGTTGCTCAGGCTGGTCTTGAACTCCTGGCCTTAAGTGATCAATCCTCTAGCCTCAGCCTCTCAAAATGCTGCAATCACAGGTGTGAGCCACTGTGCCTGGCCACATGACTGTTTTTAATAATGACTATATGTAAAGCTGTCCTACACTATTGTCTCTGGCAATCACGTGACCCAATCCATCTTCAAAGCCAGCAACAGTCGTTGAGTCCTTCTTTAACTTCCAATCTCTGATCTTTCCTTCTGCCCATCAGCCTGAGAAAACTCTGCTTTTGAAGGGCTCATGTCATTCACTTACACTCTCCTGGATAAGAAGATCCTCATGGAAGAGAGATCTCATTACACTGACAGGTTTCACCCACACTCAGGGGGTTGCCTGAGGGTGAGTGGGGCCCCTGAAGGTCATTCTTAGAATTCTGCCACCGAAGAGCCCCATAGGCCATTGTAGGGACAGGGTTTACTGTAAAATAAGGTGACCACATACACAGACCAGCGATGCTGTCCCTAACGGGGATCCCAAGCTGGTCCCATCAGTCAGCAGGGCTGCTCACAGGGCACCGGCCTGTCCCTGTTGAAGGCGTTTCCTGTGATGTCTGTGGAGGAGACAGAACTGGAGCCCACGCTCCGGGTGGGAGGGGAGCGTTGTGGAGAGCCCAGCTGCCTGCTGTGCTGAACCTTGGGCCAAGAACCAGTCTGTCCTTGGCTCCCTGGGGGGTGGGGAAAGATGAGGTGTATCAGGCAGGGTCCAGTCCAGAAACAGAAACCAGAGCAACAGTTGTAGAGGCCGTTGTTCAGCCAGGTATTGAGAAAACAGAGAAGGCAAAAAGGGAACACAGGTGTTGTGGAGGAGACGCTGCCAGCATCGGCTCCACGCAGCTGACCCTGGGATAAGAGAGAATTGCTGGGCTCTTTAGAACTTGGAGCTGGGAAGGCGGGTATCTGCCAGCTGGCGGGTGCTGGCGGCCTGTGGGGGCATGTGATGAGGAATTCTGCTGGCAGTGGGAAAGCCCCAAAGCGGATTCTGCTGCTGCTATGGGAAGGGACGGTCACTCCCGCTGCCCCTGCGGGGAGAAGAGCCCCCGGGGAAGAAGAGTGCTGCTGGCAGAAGCCCATTCTCTTCGCAGGCTTCAGTTTCACACTCGTGGTACCTCCTGGCAGTGCCTGGGAGGGAGCCACTGCTGTACAGAGATGCCAATTCCAGAGGCACGGTCCGGCACAGAGGGATGGGTTCCCGCTGAAGGACGAGTGTAACAGCGGAAGACCCCTTTCTCCGGGGTCCCAGGCTCCTGTCCTGGACCTCAGCACCCCACACCCCCATGCATTGTCATCTTCTGAGTCTGGCTTTGTCTTGCACATGAAGTTGGATGGGTAGACTCTGGAAGCATCCAGACCCGCGTGCAATGCTGATGAATAGGCTGATTTTGATGGGGTGTGTGAAGTGGAGATGCCAGCCCAGAGGCTCAGCTCGCTCGTGCTCTCATTTAAAAGCAGAAAATAGCGACTTCATTCTCGAATACGTTTGCCAGCCCCAAAGGATTAATTATCTACACACCCAGAAGCAGTGGAGCAGAATATTTTGGCAGGATTTTCAGGATTTGTGTCATCGTGGCTTAGTATCTGTTTCTTCACAGTCGGTTAGAATTTTAAAGGACTGGAAATACTGCAAGCCATCTGTATATAGAGGCTGTGGATTCGGGCTAGTGCATTTGCAAAGTGCCAATTTTATTTTTTGTTTTTATTTTTATGTTTTTTGAGATAGGGTCTCACTCTGTTACCCAGGCTAGAGTGCAGTGGTGCCATCACGGCTCACTGCAGCCTCCATCTCCTGGGCTCAGTGATCCTCCCACCTCAGCCTCCCAAGTAGCTGGGACTACAGGTGTGTGCCACCACGCCTGGCTAATTTCTGTATTTTTTTTAGAGACAGGGTTTTTGCCATGTTGCCCAGGCTGGTCTTGAACTCCTGACCTCAAGCTGTACTCCTACCTCGGCCTCCTGAAGTGCTGGGATTACAGGCATGAGCCACTGCGCCTGGCTGCAAAGTGCTAATTTTAACTTTTTAGATTACTAAGACTGTTAACGTGTTTCCTTAGTTTAGTGATAATGCTGACTTCAGAGAAAGACCTTGGTGAATACAAATCCTAAGCAGATAGCTCAACTCATTATCACAAAGCAAACCCCACCCAGTGAAGAAACAAATTTGAGAAGGCCCAGAAGCCCCTCCCCACCACCCCCCATCCCCTCCCTGGAAACAGCCGCTCTCCTAGTGCTGACACCAGAGGTGGCACTGCCTGGCTTTGAACATGAAGGTGGAACTCAAGGGTGGTTGGCTGTCCAGATGCAGCAGGAAGAGAGGGTTTGGGGCATTGCTGGTGCACGGGAGAGGGTGGGGATGGCCCCCAAACTAGTGGAGGGCGGGCTTGGCCCCTGGAGATACGGGAAGGAGGCCACCGCTCTGTGGGTTCTGTCCTCCCTCTCCATCTGTCTGGACCCCTCACCCTTTCCCTCCCTCTCCGTCCTCACGCACCCACCCCCTGTCTCTCACTCAGGCTTTTCAGCCATGTGTGCTGCCCACGGGGCCCTTGGCCTGGCTTCTTCCAAGGGGTGGGGTAGATGCCCACATTTTCGCAGCAGAGACAGCCTCGCAGCCTCTGTTCAGTGTCTGGACAGACGGGTATTGTCTTCGTTTTATTGTTCAGTTTATGAGTCTTATTGAGTGCTTTTGTTGGGTGCGATTTCTGGAATGATGCATGAAGTGCTTCTCCATGGAGGTGCTGTGGGCCGGGCGATGCCCTCGCGGGCTGGTTGCTCCCCAGAGAGGGAAACGCAGCTCCAGACATGCGAGGCCCCGCATGTGCAAATGTCACGTGTGACTCGGGGAGAGCCGCCTGCTCTGACACGTCGGCCCTCCGGCCTGCACCTGGGGGTCCCATGCCGGCCGGGGCTCATTTACTCCCCTCTTCTGAGTCAGCGCCTGCTAGGGTTCATGGAACCCCAGACCTGGCTCTCTTATGCGTACCTGTTCCTTCTCTGTCTTGCAGGTTTTGGGATTTGAGGTCGACGCGGTGAACTCTGTCCAGTTTTCAAACCACACAGGTAAGGTGTTGGCTCCAGCAGCCGGCACAGAGCAGAGTGTGGGTGTGAGGCACGGGGCGGAGCGTGGGTGTGAGGCACGGGGCGGAGCGTGGGGTGTGAGGCACGGGGCGGAGCGTGGGTGTGAGGCTCGGGGCGGAGTGTCGGAGTGAGGCACGGGGCGGAGCGTGGGAGTGAGGCACGGGGCGGAGCGTCGGAGTGAGGCTCCAGCCGGAACGTGGGAGAGAGGCACGGGGCGGAGCATGGGTGTGAGGCTCGGGGCGGAGCGTGGGTGTGAGGCACGGGGCGGAGCGTGGGTGTGAGGCACGGGGGGGAGGGTCGGAGTGAGGCACGGGGCGGAGCGTGGGTGTGAGGCTCGGGCCGGAGCGTGGGTGTGAGGCTCGGGCCGGAGCGTGGGTGTGAGGCACGGGCCGGAGCGTGGGTGTGAGGCATGGGGCTTTCATGTGGACAGGGACCTGGAGTCCCGGGCGTCTGCACAGCAGCCTGCACAGCACATCAGGGCGTAGGCCTGGGTGGTCTCACCTCTGAGTGGGGATGTTACTCAGCTTGGGTGCTTTGGGGCCGTGTGACCCAGTGCCGGTGGCAGAACCTCTCAGTCCTTCAGTTTTCTTCTCTGTAAAACAGGAGGGCAATCCTAACAGCTGCCGTGAGGTTGCCAGAGTTGATGAGGTAAATTGCATAAAGTGCTTGGACCAAGGCCTGGCTCAGAGCACAGCCATGTGACTCCTGCTGTGGGCCTGCCTGCGCGGTGCCTGTTCCTGCCTCCTGGAGCTGAGGAGGGTGCCCCATGGGGTGGTTGTGCTGGGGGACGTGTAGGTGGTTCTGGGTTTTGTCTGTTAACAGCCGTGCTGTGGGGCCCGTGTGTGCATCTGTCTCCACGCGCTGGGACGCTGAGGAGTTTGCTGGCTCAGGGGACTGAGGGTGGCCGGCCTCAGAAGCCCCTCACAGGCCATGCTTTCCACGCCCCCAGCCCCATGGCCTGGAGGTGGAGGTGCATGGAGTCCTCCCTCCTCTCTGTGGTCTCTATACGGCTTCGTCGGCAGGAGAACAAAGCTGTTCTGTTCTTTGAAACCCCACCTCGCTTCCCCTGAAATTTCTCTGAACCCAGGCGGAACCTTGGGAGCACAGAACGTCCCAGAAACAGCCTGGCACAGCATCAATGGGATATGTGGGAGGGCCTGGCCCCTACCTTTGGGAGCAGGAAGAAGTGCTGTGGTTTCTCTTGAGGCGGGCATAACACATGCTAAGTGAGAGGAAAGGGTTGCTCGGCCAGTGCAGACGGACAGACTCCAGCTCTTGGCGGTGCAGACAGACAGATTCCAGCTCTCAGCAGTGCAGATGGACAGGCTCCAGCTCTCGCTGGAACCCTTTCCTGCCTTTGCTTGCTGGGCACACTGGGTGCTGTGAGATTTGGAGATGTCCCCGAAGACTCAGGCCCTCCAGGAGCCTGCCTGAACCCACATGTTCCTCCTGGCTGCTCTCGCTGCCCTGCTTTAGGATTTGTTTTTCAGCGAGTGAGCTGACTGGCTTGGACGCTAAAGCAGGGTGTTGGGTGTGTTTCTGGGGACCGTACTGTGCTCCGCAAGTGCTGGTTCAACATCCTCACAGACCCGGCTGCCCTTGCGTGGACTCCAGGATGCAGGGAGCGCCCTGGGCTTTGGTGATGCCTTCCAGGCTTGGTGGAAGCTTCTCAGTGGGAGGTGGTTTGGCTGACCCGAGGTTCCCGAGACACACAAGGGGTCTCTGGCCTGCCCTCGGAGGGCTGGGATGAGGACAGGACCCCGGGCGCTTGGGAGCCTCCGCAGTTGCAGAACCAGATGAACGGCCTGGGGACGTCCCTTCCCACAGGGTCCGGCCTGTGGTTCCTGGGAGCCGCCGCTCCAGCCTCCTCCAGATACCATGGGGGGCCTGCTGGTTTAGGACCCCTTAGCCAGCTCCATCTGTGGCTGTGGGCTGGCTCCCAGCACCCTGTACCCACACTCTTGGGGTCAGCTGTCTGTGCGGCCTGATCAGGAGGCCCCCGCGTAGCTTCCCTAACGCCGTCTCTCTGGCTCAGGGGCAACTCCCTAGGGAGTGAGGGCGGGCGTCACTCTCCCCTGCACTGGGACCCTTCTGCCTGCTCCCCTTCCCTCGCCCCTGCCACGCTGCGCTGCTGGGGAGTGAGGCAGGTGCGTCGTGCACCTGCCCTGGGTGCCATGGGAGCTGGTGGTCGGGACAGGGGACTTGGCCTCCTCCACGCAGCCCCCCAGCCCCTCTGGGCTCCTGTGCCACCCACTGTGAGTACAGTGCTCACGATGACATTGTCTATTCCACAGACCTCGACGGAGCTGGAGGCGCTCTTTGGTTTTTCAGTTTTTTTGTTGTTGTTTTTCCTTTTTGTTCCCCCCACCCTCTGTCTAATGGCTAGCGGTGCTTATATTTCAGCAAACTCACCTCCGGGAAGCATTTTACTAGGCCTGATCATGCACAAAGAAAGACTTCTGCTCGCGCCACGGGCCCCATGCATTATAGGGACTGTTCTGCTCCAGCCACCCTGGCTCCAGGGCTGCGCTCCCCGGCCTGTCTGGGGAGCCACGTTGTCCTGTTCCTCCTGCCACGTGGCCCATCGTGCGTGCCCAGGACGCAGCTCATGCCCTGTGTGACCGGCCACGTGAGCTCAGCCACAAGCAGCCCTGCGGACACTGGGGCTGTTTCCACTTTGTGGCTGTTGCACGTCTTGCTGCCATGAACGTTTGTCTAGACATTTTGGGGGGAGACACGTTTTCAGTTCTCCAGTGCGCACCTAGGCGTTGGAGGTGGGGTCACAGGCTGCACTTCATTTGGCAGGGAGCTAGGGTGATGCTGCCACGGAGCTCATTCGCGACTCTGCCCACGGTTTTCTTTTTCCTTTTTCTGTTTTTTTTTTTTTTTTTTTTGAGACGGAGTCTCGCTCTGTCGCCCAGGCTGGAGTGCAGTGGCCGGATCTCAGCTCACTGCAAGCTCCGCCTCCCAGGTTTACGCCATTCTCCTGCCTCAGCCTCCGGAGTAGCTGGGACCACAGGTGCCCGCCAGTTCGCCCGGCTAGTTTTTTTGTATTTTTTTTTAGTAGAGACAGGGTTTCACTGTGTTAGCCAGGATGGTCTCGATCTCCTGACCTCGTGATCCGCCCGTTTCGGCCTCCCAAAGTGCTGGGATTACAGGCTTGCGCCACCGCGCCCAGCCTTTTTTTTTTTTTTGCTGTGTCGTCCAGGCTGGAGTGCAGTCGTGTGATCGTGGCTCACTGCAGCCTTGACTTCCTGAGCTCAAGAGATCCTCCCACCTCACCCTCTTAAGTGGCTGGGTCTCCAGGTGTGCACCACCACACCCAGCTAATTTTCCTATTTGTCATAGAGACAGAGTCTCACTATGTTGCCCAGGATGGTCTTGCACTCCTCGGGCTCAAGCAATCCTGCCCCCTCAGCCTCCCAAAGTGCTAGGATTACAGGCGTGAGACTCCGCGCCCAGTCTTCTCTTTTTTCTTTTGTAGAGACAAGGTCTCTGTCATCCAGGCTGACGTGCAGTGGTGTGACCTGCTCACCACAGCCTTGACCTCCTGGGCTGAAGCCATCTTTTGCCTCCACCTCCCGAGTGGCTGAGACTACAGGTGTGCGCCACCACGCCCACCTCCTACCCAGGGTTGTTACTGGGGTGGTCACGTGGGCAGCTTCTGCCTGGGATGGACCACAAAGCCAGACTCCCAGCGGGGACATGAGTGTTCCACATAAGCTGCGTCGTTGGTTCCCTGACGCCCATCAGGCTGGGGGGCGGGAAAGCCGAGCCCCCAAGTGCCTGCGGAGCCCACCTGGTGCAGGCCTCGCGACCTCGGGGCTGCTGCTCGCACTTCGGCACCTTCCCCCGACTGGGCCCATGTTCCTTGAGGCCACACCACGCCCCCATTCATTTTTCCACACTCTGAGCTGTGCCTCCCACGCCCAGGGCAGCCAGGCTTGGCAGAGCCTCTGCCTTGAGGCCAGCATGCCCAATGGCCCCTTTGAGAGGATTTCCTGGAGCTTCCTGTCTGAGCTTCCTGGCCTGAGGGCATTGGGAAGGAGCCTGCAGAGCTGGAGGTCAGCGGGTGGACGGGTCGCACTGTCCTGGCTTTTGGAGTGTGGAGCCGGAGCGGGTGGGACAGGTGACCTGCTGCTGGGGTTGGTGGTCCCTGCTGCAGGGAAGGGGCAGCTGGTGTGAACACAAGGAGCTGCAGGACTGGAGAAGGCCAGGGCCAGGAACCTGCCGACGGACACCAGCGAGGGGCCAGGCACGGCCCGGACTCCCTGGCCGGCTGGAGTCGGACAGGAGCTCCAGGTTCCTTGGGCTGCCCAAGTTGCCGCTTGTTTGGCCTCTGATTTTTCATCTGTAAATGGAATGAGTTCTACACAAGATCCAAGTGCCCTCCCCTGTTTGAGAAGGTTCTTGTGGGCTCTGGGCTCATCCCACCTCCCACAGTGGGCAGGAGGCCACCGAGAGGTGTGAGACCATGCCCCCTGTTTCGAGAGGAAGCTGGGCCTCAGGGGAGCCTGGGGCCTGTGTCTGAGACCCGGCCAAGTGCTGGACGTCTCCCCTTCCTCACGGCTGTTATGGCTGAATTACATCCCCCCAAATTATCATGTTGCAGCCTTAACCCCAGCACCTCAGAGTGGGACTGGATTTGGAGATGGAGCCCCTACAGAGGTCATCAGGTTACAAGAGGCCATCAGGGCTCTGGGTGGGCCCTGATCCAAGCTGATTGGTGTCTTGTAAGAAGACGAGGACACAGACACACGCAGAGGGACAGAGCCATGAGGACACAGGGAGTTGACGCTGTCTGCAAGCCCTGGGGAGAGGCCTCAGGAACCAGCCTTGGAGACGCCTTGACTTTGGACCCAGTGCCCAGGACAGCAGGAGAATTGGAGCCGCCTGGTTGCAGTCCTTCCCGATGCCACCCTGTATTAGTCCATTCTCACACTGCTAATTGTTGGGAAAAGGGCTTGTGGGATACCTGTATAAACTGGCCATAAAAAAATGGGACAGTAAGTTGTGGAAAGCCACAAGAGGCCTCTGAGGAGGAAAGCCTCCTAGTTGCCATCACGTTCCCATGCTCAGAGCGAGACTTGCTCTCTTATCTGTAAACACGGTGTTCAAGGAGAAAGCGTTGGAATGTGGACAGACGTGCAGGCTCCTGGTTAAGCCGCTCCCACTAGCTACTCTCTGATAAGTTAAAGATACGCTGTTTGAACACAAAGGAGATTCCTTTAAACCGCTATTGGTATAGATTACGCCTGTGAAGTACTGCCTCCCTTTCACCGTTTCGCCCTGAACATCTGCTTCTTAGATCTAAGTGATTGTACTCAATAAATAGTGTGGACACCAGAGCTCGGTGCCTTTCACAGCCTCCATTTTGCAGCTGGCCCCCGGACTCCCACCTTTATGAACTCTTCCTTTCTTTCTTTTTTTTTTTTTTTTGAGACAGAGTCTCGCTCTGTTTCCCAGGCTGGAGTGCAGTGGCATGATCTCCGCTCACTGCAAGCTCCACCCACCAGGTTCATGCCATTCTCCTGCCTCAGCCTCCCGAGTAGCTGGGACTACAGGCGCCCGCCACCTCGCCTGGCTAATTTTTTGTATTTTTAGTAGAGACAGGGTTTCACCGTGTTAGCCAGGATGGTCTCAATCTCTTGACCTCATGATCTGGCCGCCTCGGCCTCCCAAAGTGCTGGGATTACAGGCATGAGCCACTGTGTCCAGCCCCACCTTTATGAACTCTTAACCTGTCTCTTCTCATTCCTTTGTCACCACCAGACTTTGGGTACCCTATGGGTGGTGTTGAGGCTGGTCCCCAACACTAATAAAGGTGTACCTGAGACGGGATCATTTATAAAGGAAAAAGGTTTAATGGACTCACAGTTCAGCAGGGCTGGGGAGGCCTCGGGAAACTTACAGTCATGGCAGAAGTGGAAGCAAACATGTCCTTCTTCACATGGCGGCAGAAAGGAGAAGTGCAGAGTGAGGGGCCCAGGGTGTTAAAAGCCCCTTAAAACCATCAGCTTTTGTGAGAATTCAGTCCCTATCACAAGAACGGGATGGGGGAACCGCCCCCATGATTGAATGACCTCCTGCCAGGTCCCTCCCACAACATATGGGGATTACGGGAACTACAATTCAAGATGAGATGCGGGTGGGGACACAGCCAGGCCATGTCACCTCCCCAGCAGTGGTGAGTCCCATCCTGCTTGGAAAGATACTCAGAATCCGAGGGCAGAAAGGACCAGGAGAGACCATTGCTTGCCTCCCTCTTCCTACCCCTCATCCCATACCCCGTCCCGGCCTGGCAGAAGCCTCCCCAGGACACACCCTGTACCGGAGGGGCGGCTGCTGTGTGAGGCACTGACCTTGCCCACGGTGGATACCCCCTGCCCCGCCTGTACCGGAGTGGCAGGCTGCTGTGTGAGGCACTGACCTTGCCCACGGTGGGTACCCCCTGCCCCGCCTGTACCGGAGTGGCAGGCTGCTGTGTGAGGCACTGACCTTGCCCACGGTGGGTACCCCCTGCCCCGCCTGTACCGGAGTGGCAGGCTGCTGTGTGAGGCACTGACCTTGCCCACGGTGGTTACCCCCTGCCCCGCCTGTACCGGAGTGGCAGGCTGCTGTGTGAGGCACTGACCTTGCCCACGGTGGATACCCCCTGCCCCGCCTGTACCGGAGTGGCAGGCTGCTGTGTGAGGCACTGACCTTGCCCACGGTGGGTACCCCCTGCCCCGCCTGTACCGGAGTGGCAGGCTGCTGTGTGAGGCACTGACCTTGCCCACGGTGGGTACCCCCTGCCCCTCCTGACCCGCAGTGACTGGTAACCCAGAGTCCATCAGGGGCTTGGTCTCTGGCAGACCCACCCCTCAGTGCGTCTACTCTGGTGTCCTGGGCAGAGCACAGGGCAGGCGCCGCCAGATGCACACCCCAGACGCGGCACTGTGCCTGGAGCATTGCTTCTGATGGCAGGCTCAGGACTTTTGCGCCACACATGCTCCCGTACGACAGCTCCTGGGGAAAGCCAAAGGCGTCCCTGCCAGCGGGAGCCAGGGACTGGTACGCAGGAGGGCCCTGAGGGGCAGGAGCCGTGGAGCCGTCCTCTGGTGTGGGAATTCAGGGGGTCTTAGCCACAGGGCGTGGCGCGTGGGCTCAGAGCCGGCCGTGACCTACCAGTGCGTGATACTTGGACTTTGCTGTTGTAGGAATCCGTACGTCAGAGTTGTCCTTATTTGCTGAAAAAGGCATGCGTTAGAGGATGATGCACGTGGGAGGAGGCCAGGAGCCCCTCGATGTGAGGCGTGGCGAATGTGGGGTCTCCATGGTGGACCCCACCCTGTGTGGATGGCTGCCCCCGGGCGTGCTTTCAGCTGGAGCTGGGGTTGGGTCCCACAGTGCAGGAAGGGCTCCCAGGGGGCTGGTGGTCCCACCTGCAGGAAGCCGATGCGTCTGTCCTCACACCTTGATATGCCTGTCTGCCTGGGGTGGACACTTCACCCTGGCTACCCATCGGGCCAAGGGCAGGTTGTATACACCTGGGCTGAGGCCTCGTTCTCATTTACATTTGTCTTTTGCTCAGGAGTTGATCTAAGACCGGCTCTAATTGCACCTTAATAAGCTTGTTGGGGTGGGGACATAACAAGCCTTACCTGCCAGGGTGTGCGGGTGACAGTGGCCAGTGGCCGAGCACCCCGGCCTGAATAGCTGGGAGGTCATGCAGGAGACGCTGGGAAACAAGAGGCTGTGGTGTTGTGGGGAGAGAGTAGCCGGGGCATTCCGGACAGCAATGGGGGAGCAACACAGCTGTGAGCTGGTGCGTCTCTCCCCACGCCCCGCCTGCACCTGGGACGCGGCTCCCACAGGAACTGGCAGTGGGAGGGTGGGGCCACTGAGGCCGTAGTAACAATCCCTGACAGTGTAGGGTCAGGGGGCTCACAGGGGCTTGAGGCGTCCGGTCTGGACAGCTGTCGGGACCTGCCAAGCACTGTGCCTGGTGATCTCCTGCGGGCCTTGTGCCAGTCCATGGGGAGGAGCCGTCCACCAGGCAGCCTCAGGGAGAGTGGGCGGGTGTTGAGGGAGGCCCGCGACCCCACGGCTGGCCCCCTTGTGTCTGAGCCCCCATGGTTTCCTCTGCCTCTAGGCTATGCCCACTGGAAGGGCCAAGTGCTGAATTCAGATGAGCTGCAGGAGTTGTACGAAGGCCTGAAGCTGAACAACGTGAATAAATATGACTACGTGCTCACAGGTGGGTGCCGCGGCGAGCTGCTGCAGGGGACTACAGACCCGCTCCAGCCAGGGTGGGCTCAGGGAGGTCCAGAGCACCCCCACCCTGGGCCCATCTCAGGTCCCTGCTCCTTCAAGGAGGGCCTTGGCGTGCCCAAGCCACCATCACACCCCCGATAGCCTGCGGGTCCTGGCCACGCCGTGCCTGCCTGGACAATGACTGTCCTGGCTGTGCCAAGTCACCCCCACTCCTGTGGCCACACTGGGGTTCCGGTGCCCAAGGGAGGGTGCAGGCAGAGTGTTGGGAGTGCTGACCGGGGCAGGACAGGTGGGTGGGACACTCAGTTAGGTGACAGGCTGCTACCTGGTACACTGGCATCCTTTGTCAACTTTCCGATGAAACAAAAAATTATATTTCTATACATGTTTATTATTGTAATCATTATTATTATTACTATTTTTGAGACAGGGTCTCACTCTGTGGCCCAGGTTGGAGTACACTGGCACAGTCATAGCTCACTGCAGCCTCAACCTCCCGGGCTCAGGTGATCTTCCTGCCGCAACCTCCCAGGTAGCTGGGAGTAAAGGCATGCACCACCACGCCCAGCACTTTTTTTTTTTTTTTTTTTTTTTTTGTAGAGACAGGGTTTTGCCATGTTGCCCAGGCTGGTCTTGAACTCTTGGGCTCAAGCCACCCACCCACCCTGGCCTCCCAAAGTGTTGGGATTACAGGCGTGAGTCACTGCACCCAGCCTGGTTTCTACATCTGTAAACGGTTAGAGGAAACACTTAACCTCCCAAAGTGTTAGAATTACAGGTGTGAGCCACAGTGCCCGGCCTCTCTACATGTCTAAAGGTCATATATAAGGCCAGGCACAGGGGCTCACACCTGTAATTCCAGCACTTCAGGAAGACTAGGAGGGAAGCTCGCTTGAGGCCAGGAGTTCAAAACCAGCCTAAGCAACATAATGAGACCCTGTCTCTACCGAAATTTTTTAAAAAATTAATTAGCTGGGCATAGTCCCAGCTACTCGGGAAGCTGAGGTGGGAGCTTGAGCCTGGGAGTTCAAGGCTGCAGTGAGCTGTGATTGAACCACTGCATTCTGGACTGGGGGACAGAATGAGACCCTGTCTCAAAATAAATAAGACTAAAGTGTCATATGCTTATTATTGAAAGTAGGAATATAAATAAAGGAAAGATTACTCCTTCGCCTCTCGCCCATGGGTTCGTTCCTGTGAAGCACGGCGTTTCTGTTGGGAGATGCTTTGGGGTCTGCCCTCAGTAGCTTTGGACTGTGGGGACACCTCACCTGCACCCGCCTCCCTCCCCCACCACCCCTGTGCAGGGTCTGCTGGTGCTTCTCTTTCTTTGTGCCGTGGTTGATTGTGGTGAGTCTCCTGTTTTCTGAGGGTAACCTGGGTTCTCCCCCTCAAGGTTATACGAGGGACAAGTCGTTCCTGGCCATGGTGGTGGACATTGTGCGGGAGCTGAAACAGCAGAACCCCAGGCTGGTATACGGTAGGCAGGGGCCCACCCTCGGGTCTGGCTGTGTGGCCCCACACAGGGTAGGGCTGGCGTGGGAGCCCGGGAAGGGAGTCTTAGCCTCCTTCCTCCTCTGCACCCCTCCATGCCCCGCCTCTCCGGGACAGTGAGCTATGTCTGCCAGGCCTCTGAAGATGTGGGCCTGCTGAAGTCCACTGGGCTAGAAGCGTTTGCAGGTGACCTTGGTGTCTTGTGTGGCTGGTGTGAGACAGGAAGGGGTGTCAGTGTGCTCACATAGCAGGGCTGCTGTGTGAAGGCCTGGGGCCCAGGCAGCACTGTTGTGTGACTCCACTGACCCTAAAGGCGGAGGGGGCAAGGGGCCACACCCAGGCAGGGCCAGGCTAGGGAGTGGGGAGGGACAGAGTCACACCCAGGCAGGGCCAGGCTAGGGAGTTGAGAAGGGAGGGGCCACACCCAGGCAGGGCCAGGTTAGGGAGGAGGGGAGGGGAGGGGAGAGGAGGGGAGGGCCCCACCCCAGGCAGGTCCAGGGCTAGGGAGTTGGGGAGGGCAGGGTCATACATCAGGCAGGGCCAGGTTAAGGAGTTGGGGAGGGCAGGGTCATACCCAGGCAGGGTCAGGCTAGGGAGTGGGAGAGGACAGGGTCCTACCCAGGCTGGGGCCAGGCTAGGGAGTGGCCAAGTCTTTGGGGCATCTGCCTAGATCGATCTTTCCTTAGAGGCCAGGCAGTGCTGGGTCCATCTTGCCGCCTGGGAGAAGGGGCAGTGTCACCCAACCTTGCAGACAGGCTCTCTCTGGGGCACAGGTCTCCTGGGTGGCCAGAGGGCAGGCCTGGCGCAGCACATGGTTTGCCACGCTGTGTACCGTTGCCCAAAGGGAAAGCGCTTGTCGGGACAGAGGTACAAGGCCCGGATTGTGTGTGCTCGAGGCCAGGAAGAGGAAGGGAGCCGCTGCACCTGCTTGGGTGACAAACAGTGATGAATGGCACCTCACAGCAATTAGGATGACTGTCATCAAACACATGGAAAATAGCAAGTGTGGGCGAGGATGCAGAAACCCTCATGCACAGCTGCTGGGAGTATCAAAGGGTGTGGCCACAGTGGAAAACACGTTGGCAGTTCCCCAACAAGCGGAACACGGACACCACATGACCAGCAATTCCGCCCTGTGCATAGATCCGAGATAGCCTCAGACGGATGTGCGTATTCCCAGTGACCAAAGGTGGATACAGGCTGTGTCCATGGATGGCTGACAAAGAAAATGTCCGTGCATACGATGGAGTATTAGTCTGGAAAAGGAAGGAAATTCTGACACACTCTGCAGTGTGGATGACACTTGAGGACATGATGCTCAGTGAAAGTAGCCAGACACCAAAGGACAGCTGTTACATGATTCTCTTATCTGAAATATCCATGATAGGCCAATTCATCGAGGTAGAAAGCAGACTAAGGCCTGGCGTGGTGGTTCACGCCTGTAATCCCAGCACTTTGGGAGGCCGAGGCAGGTGGATCACCTGAGGTCAGGAGTTCAAGACCAGCCTGGCCAACATGGCGAAACCCCCCGTCTTTACTAAAAATACAAAAATTAGCCAGGTCTGGTGGCGTGCACCTGTAATCTCAGCTACTTTGAAGGCTGAGGCAGGAGAATTGCTTGAACCCGGGAGGCAGAGGTTGCAGTGAGCCGAGATCACGCCACTGCACTCCAGTTTGGGTGATAGAACGAGATTCTGTCTCAAAAAAAAAGCAGACTAGACATTACCAGGGCCTAGGGCTGAGGGAATGGGGAGTGAGTGTTTAATGAGGACAGGGTTTCAGTTTGAGAAGGTGAAACGTTTTGGAGGTGGAGAGTGGTTGTAGTTATACAACAGCAGGCATGCGCTTAATGCCCCTGAATTGTACGCCTAAATATGCTTAAACTGGCAAAGATTATGGTATATATTTTTTACCACATTAAAAAGTTAAATTAAAAAAGAGAAGATATCTACTTCAACTTGGCAGCTTAAAAAAAAAAAAGAAAGAAAGAAAAAAGCCAAATGTGGTTGCTTACGCCTGTGTTCCGAGCACTTTGGGAGGCCAAGGTGGGAGGATCGCTTAAGCCTAGGAATTCAAAACCAACCTCGGCAACATGGTGAGAACCCATCTGTACACATCATTTAAAAGTTAGCTGGGTGTGCTGGTGCATGCCTGTGGTCTCAGCCACTTGGGAGGGTGAGGCAGGAGGATCACCTGAGCCTAGAAGATCGAGACTGCAGTGAGCCATGAGTGTACCACTGCACTCCAGCCTGGACAACAGAGCAAGACCCTGTCTAAAAAATAAAAGAAGAAAGAACTGTTGAGGGTTTCTTACTCGTCAGCTGTAGCCTTTGCTGATAAGATGTCCTTGCGTCTCTGCAGCGTGTGATCCAGTCTTGGGTGACAAGTGGGATGGCGAAGGCTCGATGGTGAGTAATCTCATGTGTGTGATTTAAAAGTGTGAGTGGAGCTATTCGTGTCCAGCCAGAAGACAGACCCACGTCTCTTAAGTGTCTAACTTGGTGGGACTTCTCTGTCCAGGGGTAAAAAGACAAATCTTGTTAGGAAGGAAAAAGGGGACCCACATATTTTCTATAAAGTGCCCAATAGTAGATAAATATTTACGCCTTTGCCGGCTGCACAACCCTGCCACAGCTGTTTGCATTAGAGCACAGTAGCAGCCACAGGTAAGAGGTGTACAAACCCTCTCCTTTCTTCTCCTTTCTTTTTCTTTTTCTTTTCTTCTCTTTCTTTTCTTTTTTTTTTTGAGATGGAGTCTCCCTCTGTCGCCCAGGCTGGAGCACAGTGGCCGGATCTCAGCTCACTGCAAGCTCCGCCTCCTGAGTTTAGGCCATTCTCCTGCTTCAGCCTCCCAAGTAGCTGGGACTACAGGCGTCCGCCACCTCGCCCGGCTAGTTTTTTGTATTTTTTAGTAGAGACGGGGTTTCACTGGGTTAGCCAGGATGGTCTCGATCTCCTGACCTTGTGATCCGCCCCTCTCGGCCTCCCAAAGTGCTGGGATTACAGGCTTGAGCCACCACGCCCGGCCTCTCTTTCTTTTCTTATTGAGACGGGGTCTCACTTAGTCACCCAGGCTGGAGTGCAGTGCCACGATCTCAGCTCGCTGCAACCTCTGCCTCCTGAGCTCAGGCAATTCTCATGCCTCAGTCTCCCAAGTAGCTGGAATTACAGGTGTGCACCACCACACCCAGTTAATTTGTGTATTTTTACTAGATACGATTTCACCATATTGTCCAGGCTGGTCTCGAACTCCTAGCCTCAAGTGATCCACCTGCCTTGGCCTCCCAAAGTGCTAGGATTACAGGCATGAGCCACCATGCCCAGCCATGCATGACTATTTTCTAATAAAATTTCATTTGTGGACACTGAAATTTGAATTTTCTATAATTTTCATGTGTCACAAAATGTCATTTTTTTTTTTGACTTTTTCCCCTTAACCATTTAAAAATGTAGAAGCCAGGCTGGGTGCAGTGGCTCATGCCTGTAATCCCAGCACTTTGGGAGGCCAGGGTGGGTGGCTGACTTGAGCCCAGGAGTTCAAACCAGCCTGGGCAACGTGGGGAAACCCCAGCATCTATAATCAAAATACAAAACAATGAGCTGGGTGTGGGGATACCCACCTATAGTCCCAGCTACTTGGGAGGCTGAGGTGGGAGGATCACTCGAGCCCAGGAAGTGGAGGCTGCAGTGAGCCGAGATCGCACCACTACACTCACTCCACAGACCAAGACCCCATCTCAAAAAACAAAGGAAATGTAGAAAGCACTGAGCCCGTGAGCTGCATAGTAGCAGTAGCAGCTGCAGCCCACGGACCTGGACATCGGATCAAGTGGATGGAGAACAGATCCACTGTGACCAGTCCGGAAGCCTCGAGTTTAGAGGCGGAAGGAACCCAAAGGTGATGCTGCCTGTGGATTTTTAACTCAGCCATTCAGCGCCCAGGCGATTTCAGTATCCGCCTTCTCTGTCGTTGTGTCTGGTGCGTCTGTTTGCTTGCTATACCTTCACTGAGCACAGCGGGCTGCTTCACTGGCACAGGGCACGCCTGGGCCTGGGCCCTGCCTGCCCCGCTGGGTCAGTGGTTGAAGTCAGGATATCTGTGGTTGGGCCTCTAACCGGGTGGGGCGGGCTGGTCTGCTCAGCGTCTGTCTGTCTACTTTCTCCCATGCTTGTTCTCTGGAAGGTTCCCTGCCCTGAGCCCGTCCTGCAGGACCCCAGCTCGCAGCTCTCTGCCTTCCCTTCACGGTGCTCCCTGGCGTGGGGCTCTGCTGACCCTCGGCAGATACTCGTGTTTGGATCACAAAGAGTTGGGGCCACTGTCCGTTTCAGTGCAGCGACGGGATCTGGCCCCTTGATTTTGATCACATTCGTTTTCCTGAACGAGAGTGGCCTGAACACGAGCTCCTATCTCAGATGGGCGGTCACCCCATCTCTCCCGTTTCCGTGAGGTTAACGGGGTGTGCTTGGGCCTCCCTACCCAAAATGAGGCTCTAAAGAGCTTTCCTTCCATCTCCTGGCCCATGGATCTGGGACAGCCAGGTGCCACCCACCACATCCTTAGTGCCTCCTAAGCCATGTCTGAAGCAGCTAGGATTACAGGCATGAGCCACCATACCCAGCCATGCATAACTATTTTCTAATAAAATTTCATTTGTGGACACTGAAATTTGAATTTTCTGTAATTTTCATGTGTCACAAAATGTCATTCTTTTTTTTTGACTTTTTCCCCCTAACCATTTAAAAATGTAGAAACCAGGCCGGTGCGTGACCACCTTGCGTGCTCTGAGCGCCCAGTGCAGAGGTGCCTCCTGCGGGGCCTCTGATCTCCAAGGGCGGTTTCCGGGAGCAAAGTGAAGTGAAGGGATTGGAAACTCAGGCCACTCAGCCAGCAGGGACGGGTGAAGTGTTCCATAAAGCCTGTAAAATTCTTCCAGAGCTTCGCACTGGCTCCAGCTTAAATTTGATCACTAAAGAAAACTCTGTGTTGCCTGGCAGAGTGGCTCAGGCCTGTAGTCCCAGCACTTTGGGAAGCTGAGGCGGCTGGATCACCTGAGGTCAGGAGTTCGAGACCAGCCTGGCCAACATGGTGAAACCCCATCTCTACTAAAAAAATACAAAAAAGTTAGCCAGGCGTGGTGGTGGGCGCCTATAATCTTAGCTACTCGGGAGGATGAGGCAGGAGGATCACTTGAACCCAGGAGGTGGAGGTTGCAGTGAGCCAAGACCACGCCATTGCACTCCAGCCTAGGCAACAAGAGCGAAACTCTGTCTTAAAAAACAAAACAAAAAATCACGTGTTGAATTGTTTGTCAGACGACTTAGATAAAAACAAGTAGATGAAGGGTGCGTTGACTCAGCCAGGAAGAGCTGGCGGGTTGGGCTCCCAGTCGCAGATGGGCATGGCCAGCGCCCCCCAGCCCTCCCCAGATGACCAGGGCTGCTCCATCCACCCGTCAGGTTTCCCTTTTCTCATCTCCCTCCTCCCTCCCTCCCTCTCTCCTTTACCTCCTTCTCCTCCCAGACCCTCTGTGGGTACCCACTGTGCGGCCTGAGTCCTCCCCTCGGCCCCTTGGAGCCCTTAGGGCTCCCCGTGCTAGTGTGCCTCGGCCACACGCTGCCCCTGTGGTGGGAACAGCTTGTCTCTACAGTCGGGCGGCCTGGCCCCTGATCCTGGACTTCAGGGGGCTTTTTGGGGAGTACTCTGTGGTGGGCTTCCTTCCGCGCCCCCGGCATGCTTCCCTCCCAGTGATCGGCCTCTCCTCCTGTCTCCTTTGTTCGCCAGTATGTCCCGGAGGACCTCCTTCCCGTCTACAAAGAAAAAGTGGTGCCGGTTGCAGACATTATCACGCCCAATGAGTTTGAGGCCGAGTAAGTCATTTTATTTTATTTTATTTTACTTTATTTATTTTTCAAGATGGATCTCGCTCTTGTTGCCCAGGCAGGAGTACAGTGGCACAATCTCAGCTCACTGCAACCTCTGTCTCCAGGGTTAAAGCGATTCTCCTGCCTCAGCCTCCCAAGTAGCTGGGTACAGGCGTGAGCCACCATGCCCGGCTAATTTTTGTATTTTTAGTAGAGATGGGGTTTCACCATGTTGGCCAGGCTGGTCTTGAACTCCTAACTTCAGGTGATCCACCCACCTCAGCCTTCCAAAGTGCTGAGATTGCAGGCGTGAACCAGGGTGCCCAGCAGAGTAAGTCATTTTAAATGGCAAACACTACCAGTCTTTCCCCAGGGAGGGCTGCAGAGAACGTGCCAGAAGGGTCTCCATTCTGCCCTCAGACTGCCTGTTCCGCTTACGAAGGGGTCTTCAGGAAGGTCCTGCCGTGGGGCGAGTGCCCCTTGATACTAGAGCAGGATGTGGTGGGGGCGCCTGGGTTGGAGAAGTCCCTGCCCACCGGGGTCCCAGGCTTACGCCTTCCCTTTGGTGGCGGCAGCCGTGGGCGATGGGGAAAGTTCTGTTGCCCCTGTGCCTTCCTGAGGAGCAGGGCCCCTGGGAGAGGAAGGGGAGGGGTGACTTGGGGAGCTGTGGGCTTGCCTGGGCCACCACAGCGGAGGGAGGGTGGGGGCAGCACAGGCGGCCAGGTCACCTGCTACCCTGTGAGGGGAAGAGGAGTGTGTTGAGCCTGCCTGTCTGATACTGAGTTTGAAAAGATCTTTCTCTGGGTGCATGGCCCCCCAGCTGAAGAATCAGACACCAAGGGGAAGCCGCCAGCGCCCCAGTGCCATTAAGAGTGAAGCTGCCTATTGAGGAGGCTGGTGCCTGTCATAGCTTAGCTCTACCCGGCCCTGAGCCAGGTCCCGAGTCCCCCATTCACACAGGGGTGGGGGGCGCCTGGACTCTTGGAGGCCTGGGATCCCTGACCTGGGCCTGTCCAGACTCGGCGGTGGCATCTCACTCGAGACCCCTGAGCCATGGGCAGCCCCTGCGTGCATTAATCGTTAGTGGCTCTTTGACTTTGTATGGATGTCAGTCACCCATGCTGAGACCCTGCGCTATGGCACGGCCTTAAGTGGGGGCCGTGGCTGCTGTCCATCACCTTGGTTACGTATAAACAGCAGCCATGATTGGGCCTTGCCGGACATATGAGGGTCCCCTTTAGAAGCAAACCCCACATGTTGCAAAGGTCCCGGCCCGTGGTGGCCAGTGGACGAAGAGTAGCTGCCTGTGGGGATGAGGCTTTCCAGAGCCGCTGTAGTTTGGGGAATGTCAGCACACAACCTGGAGAAGAGAGGCTCACCTGTCCCCCGCCTGCCTGCCCCCGCCTGTCTTCCAGGTTACTGAGTGGCCGGAAGATCCACAGCCAGGAGGAAGCCTTGGCGGTAAGGAGGCCCTGTGGGGCCTGTGCAGGGCAGATGTGCCACTCATGGTGGGAACGGGAGACGGGCTGCCTGAGTGGCACCATTGCGTCATTTGTCCCCAGCAGTGACTGAACCGTCTGTACCAGTCAGGGGCCTCCAGAGACCAGCAGGATATGTGCGCGTGTGTGTGCATGTGTGCGTGTGTGCTTACGTGCATGCGTGTGCGCGTGTGTGCGTATCCGTGTCTGTGTGCATGTGTGCGTGTGTGTGTCCGTGTGTGTGTGCGTGTGTGCATGTGTGTGTGTCATATATGTACGCGTGTGTGTGAAGAGATATTGCAAGGCAGTGGCTTGAGCTGTTTAGGGGCTCCTGGGCATGTTTGAAATTTTCAGGGCAGGCTGTTGGGAGGGGCAGGCTGTTGGGAAGGGCAGGCTGTTGGGAAGGGCAGGCTGTTGGGAAGGGCAGGCTGTTGGGAGGGGCAGGCTGTCGGGAAGGGCAGGCTGGAGGCTCGACACAGGAGCAGATGCAGCCGCCCAAGGTTCAGTTTCTTCAAAGTCCTTTTTCTCTGGGACTTGGAGACTGTGGGTGTCACGCTAGCATTGAGCCTTGGTTGAGTCATCTTAGTCTTTTGGGGCTGCTGTGACAAAATGCCTGAGACTGGATGATTTATGAAAAACGGAACATTAGGCTGGATGCAGTGGCTCAACACCTGTAATCCCAGCATTTTGGGAGACTGAGGTGGGCAAATCGCCTGAGGTCAGGAGTTTGAGACCAGCCTGGCCAAAATGGTAAAACCCCACCTCTACTAAAAATACAAAAATTAGCCGGGCGTGGTGGTGCACACCTATAATCCCGGCTACTGGGAAGGCTGAGGCAGGAGAATCACTGGAAGCCAGGAGGCGGAGGTTGCAGTGAGCTGAGATTGGAGATTGCACCACCGCACTCCAGCCTGGGCGACAGAGTGAGTGAGACTCCTTCTCAAAAACAAACAAACAAACAAATAAACAAACAAAAAAAAACCCAGAACTTTGTTCCCCACAGTTCTGGAGGCTGGGAAGTCTAAGGCCAAGGCGCCGGCAGGCTCAGGGTCTGGCGGGAGCTGCTTTGCTGCCCAGACTGCGCCTTGTTGCTGCATCCTCACCTCTGGACGGCGGAGGGCTTGAGGGGCCCATGCTGCTCCCCCCAGCCCTCTCATCAGGCACAGAGAAAGGAGAGCCCTAGTGACTTCATCACGCCCCAGAGGACCCCTCTGAATACTGCCACATGGGTGCCATGTTTCAACACGCATTTTAGAGCGGACACTGTCAGACTGCAGCAGGAGTCACGTGCTTTGGGCCGTGTTCCCGAGCAGCCTGAGCCTCCCCTGAGTTTTGTCTTCACAGCCCAGGAGCCTGGTCCTGGGAATGGGCCACTGCAGCCGCCACTCCTCCCACTCGGGGGGCCTTTTGCTGACCTGGTACTGGGCCCTGGGGCTGCAGAGTCAGCTGGCCCTGGGGCAGGGTCTAGATTCTGCTATGGACATGTGCTGGGTGGCGATGCAGCACGTGTGTGTGTGTGCACGGATGTGTGTGTGTGTACAGCACGTGTGTGTGTGCAGGCACGTGTGTTTGAAAAACGTGTGTGTGTGCACGCGTGCTGCCTGCTCTGAGGCAGCCGTGCAATGGAGACAGTTTCCACGAGAGTTACAGAAAAACCAAAGTACAAAAGGGCCAGCTCCTCCCTGCTTCAGGACAGGCATGCGTCTGTCCACTTACCTGCCCAGCCCCCGATGGGGAGGACCTCACCAGTCACCTGCGTGGACCCACACAGTTTGGGCTGACAGTTTGGGGAGGATGGTGGCTGACCAGGTGGCTGTCTCCCCTCCGGGAGTGCCACCATTGAGAACGGGCTCTAGGGGAGTGGGGTGTGACGGGCCCTGGGGGAATAGGGTATGACCGGTTCTGGGGGAGTGGGGTGTGACGGGCCCTGGGGGTGGCGTGTGACGGGCTCTGGGGAAGTGGGGTGTGACCGGCCATGGCTGACGCCCCCCATGCCGCTGCCAGGTGATGGACATGCTGCACGCTATGGGCCCCGACACCGTGGTCATCACCAGCTCCAACCTGCCCTCCCCGCAGGGCAGCGACTACCTGATTGTCCTGGGGAGCCAGAGGAGGAGTAAGTGCCCCCCTCATGCACCGCGGCCTCCTCTGCTTTTCCCAGAGGAAGGCGTCCTTTGGGGCTGCAAGAATGTTTTGGGTTCAGTAGCATGAAAATTATGCCTTATCCAGCACCGGAATGACACCCCCATTTTACAGGCTCTTGGGGGTCGGATGGGATTCCCAAGACCGGACAGGTCTTGATGAATGGCCTGGCTGGAACTCGCTTCCACGGACCCAGCATCATAGGCCTCCCTTGGAGCCGGACTGGGTCCCTGAGTTCTCTGGGAGGGCCCGTCCGCCCGGCTGTGCTGATTGTTTACACAGATACCACTGGGTTGATATTCTCTGAACAGTGTGAAAATGACACAGAAGGCTGGGGCCATGCCCTAAGCTAGTGGCCGCGAGTTCACACCCATGGCCCGAGAGAACAGTTGTGGCCTCCTCGCCGCTCTCTGTTTGGACATGGGAGCCTTGTGGGCACACACATAGGCACAAATGCACATACACACAGGCACACACGTGGACATGGATACACGCACACATACATGTGGACACGGGCACATACAGGCATACATGCACACGGGCACACACACATATACACGGACACGTGCATACATGCGGGCACACGTACACGCAGGCACACGCACACACATGCGCACACACACATACACGGACACGTGCATACATGCGGGCACACACATACACGCAGGCACACACGCGCGCACACACATGTGGACACACACACACTTGGATGCGTGCAGACGTCTCCTAGTTCTTCACGCCGTTGTTACTCTCGGGAGTTGCGCAGCAACCCCCGAGGCCGGCCTGGCTGTGGCTCTCTGAGGCTGCCGTCTTTCCCTCGCGGCGGTGATGGGGCCCCCATGCAGGCCCAGAGCCCCTGCAACCTGGGTGAGGCCACCCTGTGCTCTGCCCCGTGACCCTCCCTGCCGCTGTGCCCGGGAGGACCAGGGACGGGGAGGCTGGCCCTGGCAGAGGAGCGGCAGATCTCAGTGACCTTGCCCATCTTCTCCCCCAGGGAATCCCGCTGGCTCTGTGGTGATGGAACGCATCCGGATGGACATTCGCAAGGTGGACGCCGTCTTTGTGGGCACTGGGGACCTGTTTGCTGCCATGCTGCTGGCGTGGACACACAAGCACCCCAATAACCTCAAGGTCAGCCACACCACCGCTCCCCTCCTCGCCCACTCCCACGGCACCTCGTGGGGAGCAGGGTATGAGAGTCCTGCTGGGGGGGTCCCTGCTGAGCTGACAGGGCCTGGCCCTGAGTGCCGGCCCCAGTTGTGGGGCAGGGCAGTAGCTGGGCCGTGGGCTCCGGAGTTGCACCTGTCACCCTCAGATCGCCTCCCATCTCCCCTTATTTGGGACCTAGGGATGAGCAGAGTCTGTAGGGGCTCAGGTGGGAGATGTGTCAGAACAGACCCGCGGGGGTCCCACCCGAATTCAGATGCTGTCCGCCTGGCGTTGACGCAGGGCTGTGGGGTGCGTGGAGCTGTTGTGTCCTGGTGACCTGGGGGCTGCTGCGGAGGAGTGGCACCTGCAGCGTTTCCCAGTGTGACCATGGCAGTGCCCTGAGGGACTGAAAGGCCAGAGCCGCCCATCGGGGACAGTAGGCGGGAGGCTGAGGACAGGGTCCAGGCAGGTGTGGAGAGCTCTTTCCCAGCGTTGTCGGGGTGTCTGCCTGCTTTACAAGTTTGTAGAGATCGGGTGGCTTTGCTTAGACACTGGGCGGAGTGGGTCTGCTGGTCGACGGGCATGGCAGGTTGAGATGTGAGGTCCCGTGGTTAAGCACACAGCTCAGTGGGGACAGAGGAGTTTCACTGCAACTGTGGTGCTCAGATTCGTGACCTCCTGTGCTGTGTGCAGCAAAGTTGCATTGTGGCCTTGGCAGGTGGTTTTGTCAGCCGAGTCCTCATACCCTTGGAGTGTATCTTCCTACAACACTGTCCAGACCCCTGCTGTGCTCTGAGGTGGTCCCCAGCCCCTGGGCTCAGCCCCCTAAACTCCCCTGGGTGCTCCCTGCTGCGTCTGCAGTGGGTTTAGGTAGGAGGGAGGGGTCTGCCATCCCTTTGGAATGTGGGGCAGGGCGGGGATGCCATGGGAGTGGCAGGAGGAAGACAGGACGCCTCTGTCACCGTTGGGTGCGCCGGGGAAGGAAGAGTTCAGAGGTCAGGACCTGCAGGTGGCTCTCCCTGTCCTGTCTTTGCCGGGCCCCTCAAGGGGCCATGTGTCCCCCAGGGTACACCTCCTCCCCAACAAGTCAGTTTCAGCCGAGTGTCCTGGTGTGTAAAATGGAAGAGGTGGACTGAGGCCCTTCGCCTCCCATGGGTCTAGCCCTCTGCACACCCCGAGCTGGAATGCACAGCCCCCTCATTCCGTCCCTTCTGGTCCCTCAAGGGCAATTAAACAGGGCCATTAAGTAGGCCTGCCGTGTTTAATTGGTGGTGCAGAGCAGCAGAAACGTGCCAGCTGGTGCCCCGAGGAGGCCTCGCTGCCGGGCCACCCAAGGTCACATTCTGGGTTTGGCCAGCCCAGGCTTGTGACGTCAGGGAGTGAGTTCCCCGTGCTTCCCCAGCACCTTTGACTCTGAGGCATCACTGAGTGACGATCGGCCGGGCTTTCGGCAGGAGCGCTTCCCCCTATAGACTCGTTATAAGGAGTTAATTCTGGGCACTCTTACCAAGCAAGCTCCTGCTGCCTGCCAGGTTCTGTGCAGGTCACGAGGCTGTCCCTTCTGTGAGCCATCTCTTGTCCAGAGCTGGTGGCTGGGACCAGGCATCCGCTCAGCCCTCCAGGCTCTCCGTGGTGGACAATCTGTGGCCTGTCCTCCAGGGCTCAGCACGTGTGCTGGCAGAGCTGGCTCCTCGGTGGCTCAGAGAACGGGACGGCCTTTGTGTTCACTGGAAATCCCCTCCCAGCAGCAATGGGCACGTCGGGTGTCGTGAGTGGGCCAGGGGCACAGCAAGTCTCTCCTCCCTGCAGGTGGCCTGTGAGAAGACCGTGTCTGCCTTGCACCACGTTCTGCAGAGGACCATCCAGTGTGCAAAAGGTATGGCGGCCGGGCTGCGTGGGCTGCGTGGGCTCCTGGGTCCTGAAGTGGGTGGGAGAGAAGAGCTGGCATGTGCTGCTTTCGAAGGTGTGACCAGTGTCTCCTGCTGGTGTTGCCTTTGAGAGTGGGGGGCAGCAGGCAGCAATGGGAGCCCCTCTGAGATGGGAACTCTGCCTGCCCCGCAGCCCAGGCCGGGGAAGGAGTGAAGCCCAGCCCCATGCAGCTGGAGCTGCGGATGGTGCAGAGCAAAAGGGAAATCGAGGACCCGGAGATCGTCTTCCAGGCCACGGTGCTGTGAGGGCCGCGCCGCTCACCCGTGACGTGCAGCGCGTTGGTGTCTCCGTGTTTGTCCCTGTGAAAACATGTAACGTCTGCCTTAGAGCCATGACCGAAACGTGATATTTTTTTCTTTCATGAGTGTCCGGCATCTGCTGGTCTTCATTGTGAAATGTGCCAGTCGTGCTTTGTGAAAATGACAACGCGGTCACAGAAGTTTGTGATCTGAAAACCCAGCTCTCTTCCCCACAAGGCTCCTGGGCCTCCGGGAAGACAGGCCCCTGTTTGCCAACTCAGAGGCATTCCATGTGGGAGGGTGAGGGGGTGAGGCCGAGCCTGCTGCGCCTGGAGCCTCGAGTGGGCCCTGGCTGCCGCTACCACACAGGGGCCATGTTGCGCGTGGACTGGGCCTGGGTGGCCTCTGTCTTTGCATCTCTGAGAAGGAGTTGGGTGGTAACAGTTGGGGTCAGAAAGAATTCTGCCAGATATCTTGACTGTCATTCTGATCATAGCTTCTTTGTTCCTGCACTTGAACTTTTGTTTCTTACTTTGCTGCTCGTGTAGTTCCTGGCGGTTTCAGATCTTAGGCTGTTGTTTCACCGTATGGAAGGGTCGACGTGAGCTTGCTCGAACGCACACAGGTGCAGCGACGGGGACTTTCCCAGGCCCCAGCAAATTCAAGTCGGTCCGCAGACCTCTCAGGTATCCGCAGGGCCTCCTGTAACCCGTGGCCGTCTTCCAGGAATCTGCTGCACGACATGAGGAAGATGCTAATGCAGTAAGGTCCGTGCTGGGCCGAGAGCAGCTTTGAAGCTCCAGAGAGCCACCCCGTCAGGTTCCTTGTGGAAGCTCCCCGCATCCGTGCTGCAGCAGGCTGAGCACTGCACGTTTGCCACGTGCTGCCCGTGACAGCACATCAAGCCACAGCGTTTGTAGACAGGACAGAGGGGTGCCCGCCCCCTGCCCCTGCTGGCATGGCAGTTCCCAGGCCCTTGGGCAGGCTGAGGTGGCGGCAGAGGCCACAGCACCAGCTCTGACAAGTCTCGTCATCCTCTGCTCAGCAGTGACCTCCCTGGCCCCACTTTGCCCAGAGTTTGGGGTCCCTCCAGGTATAGCTATAGGCAGCAGTGCCTATCTCTGGCCTGCCTTGATTCCAACCACACCCCTGTAGCCCTGCACCCCACCTCTGGGCATGCAGAGGTTTGTGTCTCCAAGGAACCCACAGGTGGAGAGAAATTGGGAGATGCAGGAAGTGGGGGCCCGTGGGGCCCCTAGGAAGCAGACTCTCCAAGGGGTACCCCCACCCCACTACCTTCCCCACAGACGGGCCCCTCCCAAAGCCCACACCCTCCTGTGAGACCGTTCCAGTGTCTTCTAGAAAGACTCGCTTGCCAGGAGTGCATTCTTTGTTGAAAAATGCCCTAAGGCGAAAAGATGCAGGTTTCTATGGAACCCCCCTCGCCCGTCCCACTCTTCCCCACTCTGTTCGATCGGAACGTCTTCATGAGTGTGCGTCAGGGCGCCCGGCTCCCTCACCTCAACCAGTGAGCCAGACACAGGTTTCCCAGCCGTGTTTCCTGGCTTAGAGGACACGGGTGGCAGGCCCCTTGCAGCCCAGGGCCACTGGTCCCTGCAGGGCGCTGCCTCACCAGCAGGAAGGAGGAAGGCTGTGGCCGGAGCCTGGCGGGGAGGCGGCCTCCCCGGTGTGTGAGTGCAGGGGTCCGCCAGAGCCACCTGGGCCTCCGTAGGGCCTTCCACTGGAAATACCCTCACTGCCTAGTGGAGACTGCGGCGTGTGCCACATTGCCAGCCGCCAGGAAAGCTTTTCTTTTTCTTTTCTTTTTTTTTTTTAAAACATCAAGAGCACATATAGCACGGGGGAGAGAACCTGAATGCCTCTTCAGGGAGCTGGTGAAAACCCAGCATGAGAACGCAGTGTCAGGCTCCTGCCCATGCAGTGGGTGTTACGGGCGGTGTGCCCTGGCGAGCGAGCTTTGATTCTCGGTTCTTTGAGGCTCCTTTCAGAGGCTGAGTCCCCACATCAGCATTAGTTCTTGGACTTCCCTATATTAAGCAAGAATTAGGAGAATGGCTGTGCCCGCAGGCGCCTCCTGTAAATCCTGAGCTCTCTGGCGCAATCCGAAACTTCTGTTTTCTTTGGCTGTATCGGCCGAGCCAGGAGAGGCCTGGGCTGTGACTAAGGAGAAAGAAATCAGGGGTTTCTGAGAGCAGACGGTGGCTTTGTGGGTGCAGGGCTTTTGTGGAAACTGTCAGCCTCTATGGGAAGTGTACGGCATCCCCTCCCCAGACTGCCTGCTGTCACCACAGAGCTGCTGGAGCCTGCCTTGTCCACGGCCCATTTCCACCCGGGCATGTTCGTCTCTCATGACTTGGGCAGAGGCCCCCGGTGGTCCTGCGTTTCAGTTTCCCATCCAGGAAGGTAACCATGGGCATTGGCAGTGGGCTTCCATATGGCTTGGATCCAAATTAGAATTGAT